>NW_018127972.1:1403185-1452726 GCF_001952655.1 Monopterus albus | reverse complement strand
CCTGATTTTGTATCCCGGACTATGTATCGATTGTCTAGTTGCTACGAGTAAAAAACCTTCAGCAAAATCAGTTCGTCTGGTATTATAATTGAGTTCACCACAAACACCATTTGGCGTTCTTACACGTCATTTCTGACGGACGGTTATACTTTCTAAATATATCATGTACGTACAATACAGTATGTGGGAGATTTACAGTTTTTCTCAGTTACTTTTGTACATTTCTCAGATCAGAAATGACATTCTCAAAACTACTTGTTCAGCCTCCATATCATCCAGTCACTTGTGCACATCATTTAAACAATTTCTCGTTGTTTTTTAACACATTGAAAATACTTTGGCACATTCATGGAGCTGATTATGTACAATTGTCTGTTGTTTTCTACATTACCAGTTGCTTATGGTGCATGGTTGAAGAGTAGCGAGGCAAAACACATACAGTACATTAAGAATATTCCCAGTGAAATATGGTTCACACTTGGTGACCACAATGTCATTCATGGCCTTACAAAGGCCAAGGCTGGTTGAAGGCAGACAAATGTTAGGTGAATAACTGTTCTGTCTAGGGGTGTTTCTTCTGTTTACATTTCTAATGTGCTATGCAAAGATGCAAACAATTGTCACTGATTAATGTAAAGAGTATGTAGCTGAGGTGAGACTGTAACAGGAAGTGGTGTCAAAATAAGAGCATGATAACATAAGCAGAGGGGACAGAATTGTGACAGAAATTATCATAAATTTTTAGATTCAATGATATGTTTATTGTTGAGGTCATAGTTAAAGGTGGTGTTGTACTGGACTACATTATATTCAGAGTTGTAGATTACCATGGATTGATTACCAGTGGCCAAAGAGGTCATGGAGCCATTGGGCCTGTGCCTCTGTATGAAGTGATATATTTAGGCTAAAAGCAATAGTGCTCAGACAAAACAAAAGCAAAGACACAATAATGACAAAGACCTGAAAAATGACCAGACAGAGACAGAAAATTCCTTTAAAGATATGAAAGATACCCAGATAAAGATCGAAATTATCTTCTCTTTTTTATGACATACATAATATTTACTACATACAAATAAAGATCTTTTAAAAAGAGACAGACAGAAAGAGAATAAGCTCCTCCTCTTGTGGAGAGCAGGCCTGACTGGTACAGACCGGAGACCGTGTCATTTCCATCCCGTGGTGCGTGGATCTACGCGCCGATCCTGTCGCTGTCGCTGAATCTTCGGTAAGTGTTCCGGGGTTTTTATCATGGATTACCGTGAGCTGCTTGGATCAGACCGCTGTCATGTCGCACTGACACTCACTCACATCGGTGTTTGTGATATTGAACCGTCAAGGCTTTCGGCAACGGGATGCGCAGCGGTTTGCAGGGTCCATGTCAGGAGAGCAGCAGACGAAGCATCGTTCTCGATCTAATATGTTGTTATGGCATATATCGGTTATTGTAACGGTATTGATCCATAACCTGTATTGTGTGTTAACCAGCCAGATCCAGTGGGAACCGGATTCGTCATCGGAAGACCAAAACGTGCAAACCACTTAACAAACAGCATCTGTTTAAAGTTGATCATACCTTATCACACCTTACCATGTGAATGCACACAATCTGTTTAATACATGACATTAGTTCATGTGATCTTAGACGACGGAGCTCTCTATGGTCACTGCTGCAAGAGCAGAGCAGCAGAAGGGACGAGTTGTTCTTTTATGGATCAGACAGTAACGTTACTCCTTACAGCCACTACTACAACAGATTTCTCATTGGGAGAAGTTTAAAGGAGGTTTCAGATTCTGTGCAACTTTAACTTCATATTCAGCACAGGTTGAGCAACCTCCTCAATGCATCTATGGCACATAGATGCATTTATAAATAGTCGTTTATACAGTTAACAGGAAACGACAAGGAGATTTAACTTTTGTCTTTTTGTTCTCAGTGATGCAGCTCAGTTAAAATGATCCAGAGGAGTTTAATCATTTAATTTCACAAGTTCAGAAGAGGTTTAGTGGTAGATTACATATTGTGTGAGTACTGACCCCTTCTGCCTTTATGTGCCCAAGTATTTTTAGAATTAGGACTTTGACACTGGTTTCTGTTGGCTCTCCATGTGTATGTCCATGTGTATGTGTATGTCCATGCTGTGCCAAGGAGGAATGTGTGCATAGATATACACTACAAGTGACGTGAAGACACACTTTCCCATTGAATTGAGTGAATACAACAAAGCAAAGCCAAACTGAGATAAGCAAAAAGAAACAGGCAAGAGACCAGCAGATGCAGGGCTGGCCCAAGTTTTTGTGGGGCCCTAAGTAAAATTTGATATGGGGCCCCTCCACCGCTTCTTTGCCACCAGTCAGAGATGGAAAGTAACTAAGTACATTTACTCAAGTACTGCATTTAAGTACAGTTATAAGATATGAGAGGTATCTGTACTTTACTTGAGTATTTACACTTTCTGCTACTTCACACATTGACTTCACTACATTTTGCGTAATCTATTGTACTTTTTTACCCCCTACATTTGCTTGATAACTTTAGTAACTAGTTTCTTCTCAAACTGAGATTAATTAAATAAAATGCAGTATAATCATGAGACTTTATTGATCCCTGGTGGGAAATTCACAAGCTACCCAACAGTGTGTAAAGTACTTCAAAGTGTAAGCCTGTAACCTAGTTAATATTAGCTTTGCCTTTACCAGCTGTAACATTAATTGTGATGTACACAATAATACAGCAATAACTACAGCCTGATAATATGATATAGATTAATGGGAACTGTGCCATTCTGCATAATGACTACTTTTACCTTTAGTACTTTTAAGTAACAATTTGAATGCAGGACCTTTGCTTGTAACAGAGTATTTTTACACTGTGGTATTGGTACTTTTGCTTAAGTAAACAATATAAGTACTTCTTCCACCGCTGCCACCGGCACACCTACTATAAATCTTGTGGCAATAGTAAACCGCTACAATCTAACACACTCAGCTGTTTGCTTGCATCACATTAATGTCATCCCAGCATGCTTTACCCTTCTATGCCGTTAATATTAAAAGGCAGCAAAGAGTGATACTAAGTGGCATACTGAATGTGGTGCACTGAAAAGTAACAAAATAACAAAAGTAACAAAAAGTAGTACGTTATCAGGGCCATTGGTCCATACATCAAGCATGGGTGAAAATATAGTCTTTCAGATGACTTATTCCCTTTCCTTTATTTCTTGTTCTCCACAGCACACATAACATCATTTTGTCCATGCCACATATTTATTACAGAGTTCACACTTGACTAAAGAGATACCTGGTTCTTTCTTCAGGTTGCTCCACAGTGTTTTAATTTTTAAGGTTTTATTTCATATTGTTTTGCTCAGTTATAACTAATTTGTTGTATTAAGTATATTGTTTTTTTTATTAGATGGTTAGGCAGGACCCTGGCTTGCTCTAATGTCTTCCAGGAGCAGAGGTAGTCTGCATGGTAGGTTTGCCACTGTTGTGGTAGCTTGTTGTTTCTGCTGGAACCTGTTCGTCTTGTCTACTTTGTTACAGTATGAGCATCTAAAGTAGTTTTGGAATTTGAGTGCTGCTAACCTTGTGTATTCCTCTTCAAACTGTGCCACTGCTGGTGGTTTTGCATTCACAAACAGCAGAGATTCCAGAGTCTCATGCTAGTGCTAGCTTGATTTTGGATTAATTCTTAATGTAGCTTTAAGTAGCTAGCCAGTAGCCGTGTTGATTTAAAATGAAAACCTGCTAACATCCCCAGTCTTTACATGTGGAAAATGTCAACTCATGTTAGTTAACCATGTTAGCTAGTGTAAATTAGCAAGTTAACTGTGTCTTGTGTTATCTACAGGCTATGAGGAGTAAACGTAAAATGGGTGGATAGGCCTATATCAAATTATAAGTTGAATTTCAGGCCAAACACTCCATGAAAATGTTACAATTAAAGAATTATTTTGTATGTAAGAAACAGCATCAGCCAGCATTATCACAAACATCGACACCTCACAGGGATGTGTCCTCAGTCCCATCCTCACAGGGATGTGTCCTCAGTCCCACACTCTGTTCACCCACAACTGTGTTGCCTCCCACAAAGACAACATCATCCTAAAGTTTGCTGATGACACCGCAGTGATAGGTTGCATCAGTGGTGGGCACGAAGCAGCCTACAGGAGGGAGGTGGCCGGTCTGGTGTCTTGGTGCAAGGACAATAGTCTTAGCCTCAACATGGAAAAAATGAAGGAGATGATAGTGGACATGAGGACGGAGAGGAGATCTCATCAGCCACTGTTCATCCGGGGGCTCGAAGTGGAGAGGGTGAGCAGCTGCATCACTGAGAGCATCTTGACCAGCTGCATCACTGTCTGGTATGGCAGCACTACTGCTATGGACCGCAAGCGCCTGCAGAGAGTGGTAAAGACTGCGGAGAAGATCACCAGGACTCCACTGCCCTCTCTGCAGAGCATTTACCATCGCAGGGTGCGTAGGAAGGCTGCCTCCATCCTCAAAGACCCCACCCACCCCCAGGATGGACTGGTCACCTCCCTACCCTCTGGCCGAAGGTTCAGAATTGTGAAATACAGGACCTCTGGACTGAAAAACTCTTTCTATCCTTCTGCCATCAGACTCTTAAACAGCTGACTCAGGATCTACCTCATGTAATTCCATCTGTGCTGTTTACATACTCATTTTACACATGCATAATGGCACACTCACTGCTGAGTATTTGCAGCCCACAGCTCCCACGTAGCATATATTCTCTCTGCATTATATTGTGTTCTTGTTGTATTTTATTTGCTTCCTTCACTTCCTGCTTTAAAGTGCCTTAGATTTGTTTTACTGCCTATTTAGATTTGTGTTATTGCTCGTTTAGTTTATATTTCACTTGTATGTAGTGGCATTCATGTGGACGGCAAAGTAAGAATTTCATTGTACTGGGAAACATGTTTCCTAACTGTGCATATGACAGATAAACACTTTGACCTTTGACCTTGAATGTAACTACTGGGAGGGCCGGGCTGGGCAGGGCAGGGCAGGGGGGTTAGGGGCAGGTTGGAGATGGGGAGGATGTTGTGTCCCTACCAATGTTGGGACAAACCTACACTCTTCGATGAGAGAGAGTGCTTTTCTGTTGTCCTACGGTTACGGTAGACAAAATATTCATGCGAGCTGGAAGAAGTTGTCCCTGTGCTTGTTACACTATCACCCATGATCCAGTGTAGTGATAAAGTTTATCTGCAGGCAAATCTTGACACACAAACATCACCCTAGTATTACAGTGGTGGCAGGTTTGTTGGTTGTTTGTTTAAGTGTTGTTTGGGAATAAAGGAGCATCAACTTTCACTACGGCTGCTCGCGCTAAGAGCAGTGACACACCAAGCTGTAGGTCAGCCCTCGGCCACCATCAGGCTGTCGGTGAACGTCTGTCAGGGCATTTCTTCTGTATTTTCTGTGCTTGAGAGAGAGATTGCTGCTTTTTCCATGTAATCCATTGTTAGGGTTTGGCAGTCTGTGCTTGCATCAGAATGCAGTCAACGTCCATTACAGTGCACATAAACAAGCTCTCCTGTAGGGCATTTCCGGCACTCTTGGGTGCCATCTGGCAGCCACAGTGGTCCTAAGCAGGTGCTTAGTTTGCATATGCCTTGGGCCGGCTATGAGTAGATGCAAAAATAAACGAACAACATTCAGGTGGGGCTCATTCACAAATGCTGTCTTTATTTGTAAAACGGTACAAGAGAATATACTTTAAATAATGATATAACATGAACAGACCTGACTTTCTCCTGTGCATGCGCCAACATTTGTGAAACAGTATTGTTATAAAAGCAGATGCATATTCTGTCAATAGAACGGGGAAATGGCAGCAGTCCTTATCAGCGCTGTGCAAACCTGTCAAGAGCAAATAAGGGCCATAATTATGAACCTACTCCTCTTGTGCATCACTTTACAAAAACTGCACTGGCATTGTGGCTCTTTCCATAAATATGCTTTCATGTCTGAAAAAAGTCTGCTGTGTGACCAAAAAACCCAAAAGTGATCATTTTAATAGACAGATGAAATAAAATGTTACACATTCCTTATGTGAAAATGGCCATGGAGACCTCCCAGGGAGAACTGGGAGTTTTTGGATGTATTGCTGCTCTGCTCACAGGGCACCCCTTCCTTTCCAGGTGTTAAATATGACTTTCATTTTTAATACAAATATATCAAATAGCATCAATATTTCAGTCAACATTCATTAACATTACAGAGCCAAAAGTTTAATCTGCATACTAAGTAACTCCATGTGGGGCAACCTCATATTCTGGGTTAGTGGAAATAAATGGGTCCGTTTGGCTTCAGGGATAGGACATATTTTACCCGCCTTCTGTCTGTGTGGTGCGTTCGATGTACTGTGTGCTGGGGTGATGTAACATGACATGATAATCTGCAGTGGAGTCAGTGGACTTCTTTGTTTTGATTCCTACCATTTTCTGATCCATATCTCCATATTCATATCCCTGGCAGTGTTTATCAGGCTTTATCTCTTTCACAATTGTTGATATCTTGATCAAACGCCTGCAGGCCAAGTAGCCAGAATGTGGACTGTTCAGTGACACTGCTCTTACACAACAGCCTTTTTTTTTTAAAAATGTAATGCGATTTCAGGTCATCCGAGGACAACTGATTTGATCATCCCAGACCAGTTCCAAATAAAAAGCAAACAAGAACCAGATGGATTTGGTTGAAACAAGTTAATGCTTACACAAAAGAGCCCTACAAAAAGTGGTTTTAGTAAGCCTGTCTGTCTTGTTTGAACAGAACAAAATACAAACTAAATCTAACTCCCTGTTACTTAACCTATCAGGGTAAAATAACAATAGCAACTACACCTCTACTCCCCCTGTTCCAAACAAAGCATTAAAGTATGCGTGTATATGTGCCCATGAGTTTATTAATCTAAACCCAACACAGCCCTAGGCAGTGTTAATAAGAGCCTCGCTAAAGCGTAGTGAGTCTATACAGAAGGTTCCTGAGTATCAAACTTGACATTAGAAGGAGAGGCACAGAGGCAAGCATGGCCACCAAGAATGAAGGCTTAGCTGTGTATAGAGTGCAGTGCACTCACTTCCTCACCCACTAAAGGACTGACCAATCAACATCCAGGAATTTAATTAGCTTGTTAGGCCTTTGCTGTATAGACTTTTGCTTTCTTTCCTGGACTCACTTGGCTGCCTAGAGCTATTTATCCCTGATTCAGAATGCGAGTTACATGTTTTGTGTGTCAGAACGGTTGATCATAAGTTCTTATCTGTGTTCAGTGGTTTCCTGTCCCAAAAGCTAAAATTTGTATTAATTTAAAATTAAGCTAGTGCTAGCATGAGACTCTAGAATCAATCACCTTCGCCCAGTCCTCCCTCTTCAGCTGTTTTCAGATAGGACGCAGTATGCGCTGCGCTTACCGCAGAGGTTGGCCACAGCACGGGGGGCAGGCCGCACATGTTGGGCACCAGTTGCAAAAAGCTTTCCAGGAGGTGGTTAGCAGATTAGTTTTTTCAGCAGCAGATGTGGATAGATGATGTATCTGTTTACAGTACATGTCAGCAAAAAGCTCTGGTTTCACTCTATCATATATATTTTTAAATTATGTACTGATATTCACTTCGACCTCTGGACACTAGAACACCTCACTACCACCACCCCTCATTGTTGCTTAAAAAAAATTCAAGCTGAACCACCGGAATCTGTGGCAATGTAGCTCCTGTGTCTTGTACAGTAAATGTTTGTTAATACATTTAAGTGAAGGCTTTCAATGCTTAATGCAACATTACCCAAAACAGTTGCTAACATCACAGAATGGCGAGCCTGATGAAAACAACTTGACAGCAGTATAACTCATTTGGTTGATAGATGATTGGCATATAATAATTTAGTGTCAAAGGAGGGCGGGACATCTTTGTATATGATTGGACTGGAGTTTGAGCAGGTTTACTGAGGTGATAGTGAGCCCAGTTCTAAATTGAGGCTGTCTAAGATTAACAGTTGTGATCATATGTTCATATTTTGTTCGCTGGAGCAGGGCTAGCAGCATCAGTGTGGTTGTTCAACAAGTGCTTAGTGTTACTTTGGTGCAGACAACTGGTGTCAGGCTAATCCTGTGATAAGAGATTAAAGGAGCAGTCTGACATTTTAGTTGTTAAGCAATTAGTATCAGCTGACAACAGCACTCCTTGGCAGCTCAGTCTCTCACTCACATTTGGTTCTTTAGAAACCAAGACACACACACAAACTTTTCTTTTTTCCCCCTTTTGTGCTTGTGCTGTTGACTTGGTGACAGCGTTGAGATGTCAGCGGCATGTTAATTATTCAAGTCATTAATTTATTTGGTCTGTGTACATTTTCTTAATCTAATGGAGAACTCTCCACAGTACATGTACTACTTTAAATTAGTACATGTTGATTTGAATTGATGTAAATCTTTTAAGTTTTCAGATCCTTAACTAGACAAAGACTAAGTTGATTTTGTTCTCTTGAATCCACCTCAGGTATTGGTATTGCTCTCTGGTTTATATGTAGTGTATGTAGCTTAGTTGTATGTGTTGCCCCATACACCACAGAAAAGCTAAAGTAGGAGAAAATAAGATTTAAAATAAGTATTTTAGGTAGGGATGGGCATTTCAAAGTAAAATACTATTCGCTGGGAACTATTCATCAATTATTCAAAGATATCCCTTCACACCCCACGCGCGCGCACACACACACACTTGTTTTTGTCATTTACCGGGCCCCTACATAGACTTGCATTCATTTCAAGGAGACCTACCTAACCTTAACCAGAACTGCTACTTGCCTAACCCTAACCTAACCCTAACACTTAACCAAAGCCCACACTTGCTCTAACCTTACACCTTGTCATTTTTGTAAAATTTGGCAAACTACATTGTGGGGACCAGCTTCCTGTCTCCACAGGTGACTTCTGATCCCTGTTGAAGATAGTAAGTCATGGATTTTGGGTCCCAGTCCCAGTCCAGCAGCTCCACGTTGGCTAGCTCCATATTGCTAAAGTTGTCATGTATACGTGCTGTGACTTTACCTGTAAGTCCTCAGTGTTCCACAGCGGTGGAAGGCACATTCACCTGGTTTTCGGCAGTGTGCTGCGTTAGTCTGAATAATAGCGCTCTGTATTTTCTAGTTGCTTATATAATGGCAGATGACTGTCACATATGAATTAGTTGTAAGCGCTATCCATACAACAGCTATCAAACAACTGCACAGCTCACATGCACTATCGTCATACAGTTTATCCAGTGGCGCCATGACCATTTATCTCGATGGCTGTAGTTGCTGCATGTTTCTGTTGTTTGTATTTGGCGCTGTAGTAAAAATGATATACTGACCTCATTATCATGTTATTTCCAGGCACCTGTAAAAGCAAAGGGAAACAATGGCTCTTTGTTTTGAAAGACAAAATCATAGTCGCACAAAATGCTTGATTTTTTTTGTTTGTTTGTTTGTTTGCTTAATTTAATGAGTATTCAAATATTTAAAAATCATTGCCCATCCCTAATTTTAAGTAGTCTCCAGATCAAAAACTAGGTGTATTCACAATTGGATTTTGGGTGATTTTTTTTTATCTCTGTAAATCTGTAAATTTTTCTTTTCATTTGAAGCATTTTGAAAAGTTTGTTTTGATTATGGAGTTATAAATCACTGATCATCTTTGTGACAATTTCAAACCTCATTTCCAGAGAAATTGGGACATTTTCCAAAATGCAATAAAAACTAAAATCTGTGATTTGTTAATTCACTTGAACCTTTATTTTCACTGACCAACTAAATTGCATTTTGTACTGCACATGTGATGTACTGTAAGAGTGATGACACAGTGTGGGTTCAGCTGTGCTTGGTTTATACAGTAACAATAGCCAAACCTGTCATAATTGGAAATTAGTCAGTATCTTGCATTTATTATCCTGGGGCCTCGCAGTAATATGCAGAAATAATTTTAGCTGTTCTTCAGTCTCACTTGGCTGCTTTTCCACCTTTGTCTCAGGTTTATTAATACAGTGAATTGCCTCTTTTATGTCTTAATCTGCATACCCCCTAAACTTTGCTCTGGTTCAATTCAGGAATTTTCAGACCTTTTATCAGCTCTTATGGTTCAATATGACAAAATTCTTATTTTTATATCCACTTTTCAGAATTTGTCAGTCTCCCTCTTGGTTTCTGTTTAGAAGATGTGAAACTGGGTGATTTTGCAGTGTCTGACCAGAAGGCAGTGTTCTTCCACGTACCATTTTTCCCTCCTGGCCCAAAAGCTCCCCTTTAATTCACTCCCACCCTTTAAGTTCACTTTCTTCTCCACCTTTCTGTCACACTTTTAAGGAATCAAACATATTTTATAATTCTTATGAACACTAAGGTCTCACTGTAGAGCAGCATGTCAATGTTTTTAAAAGCTACTGCAAAAATATCTTCTATTGTTTTAAAAAGACAATGTAGGAAGCCAGGGCAGAAATTAAGGAAAGATAACTATAGTGAGTCTCTTGCTTCTCTTAAACACCACAATAATGTACACTTACAAGTGTCTAATAAGGGAAGCATTGAGGTCATATTTTTCTGAGCTGACTGTTAATTAGGGTCAGTTGTCTTTAAAACCATAAACCTTGTGACTGGTCCCCCACATAACCAGACAGGTGAATCCTCCCTGGAGAGATGTGAAGAATTTGTGAACTATTTCTACAACAAGATAGTGGAGATTCAGCAGTACATTAAAAATAAAAAAGTCCAGGGAGCTTGACATTGGCTCCTGCTTATCTTTAGCGCTGACGCACTTTAGTGAAATCTCTTTGGCAACCCTGTAAGGCACGGTTGTACATATCTCTTTGGCAACCCTGTAAGGCACGATTGTACATTCAACATCATCCACCTGCCCCTCAAGGTGTATTTAGCTACAGTATATCAACTGCTCTCTGTCTTTCTAGTATTTTCCCTCCCAATTTAAACATCACTATTTACTCACTTTTAAAGAAAGCCTCCTTAGATTACTCTTTTCTAAGCAATTTTAGATACATCTTTAAACTCGCATTTTATTCACCCAAAATATTAGAAAATTCTCCATACAACTGATTATTTTCTGAACAGTTGCAGGGCTGAGACTGCTCTGGTCAAGGTTATAAATCACTTACTGCTTGCAGCTGGTACAAGCCTGTATTCAGTTTCATGTCCTAATTTGTCATCTGAAAAACTATGTCAGCATCAGTGATGTGGCTCTGGACTGGTTCATTTCTCTCTGTTATGCTCGGAGAAGCCTCTACTTCATGTACTTCTCTCTCTCTCTTATGAGGTCCCCCACAGGTCTGTTATGGGTCTACTTTTATTTACTGTATATAAACTGCCCCAGGGGCAAATCTTGTGCGGAAATTATATAGATTTTCAGACATTTCACAGCTGTATGTCTCATTAAAACCTAGTACCACTGATGGAAGTTGAGAACTGGATGTCAACAATTTCCTGCTGTTGACTGAGACCAACTGACTGACTTGGGCACTTCACAAAATAAATAGAATCACAAGGAAGGAAGTTTATGTGGGTATATTGAAGCATCATCTCAAGACGTGAGCCAGGAAGTTAAAGATTAATCACAAATGGGTCTTCCAAATGGGCAAGGACCGCAAGCATGCTAGCATCGGTTGTCATTTACTATGACACACTATATGAGATAAAACTATCAATTTTTGTGTCCGACACTGTTTGTCAGTTCAGAGACCCTATGCCCATCATGTCGGGCTTGTTTTCTGTGATCTGAATCAGGCATAATGATTCTATAATCTTAACTTGTTACTAAAGGCGACTGGGCCTTTGTTGTACAAGCCCCTCAGCTGTGGAACTCCCTGCCTGATAACCTCATAAACTCGGTGTTCTCCTTTAAATCTATTTTTGAGTTTGACGTCTCTCTCCAGCGCTGTTGCCTACAGCGAGAAGGTTCTGTGTTTGAGCCCCAGCTGACCCAGTGCCTTTCTGTGTGGAGTTTGCATGCTGTCCCTGTTCTCTCCGGGTACTCCGGCTTCCACCCACAGTCCAAAGACATGGAATTTAGGTTCATCAGTGACTATAAATTGCCCATAGGAGTGAGTGTGGGTGTGTGTGGTTGTCTGTCTCTACATCTCAGCCCTGTGACAGACTGGCGTTCTGTTCAGGGTGTACCCCGCCTCTCGCCCAATGCCATCTATCCCAGCTCTTCAGGATAATGGATGGATGGATGGAGTTTCTCTCTCCAGCCCTTCTTAAAGTCTTTATACAAGAAAAGAGAAGATGCGCTTTGTTATCTGCGTATTTAACCAATAATCACATATATATCGTCTCAGCCACAGCTAAACATTTCACTCTACTTCCAAGTATGGCCATTCAGAACAACTATGAACTGTTTTTCTTGTTTCAGACAGCATGTATAAACAAGTTATTTTCTAGCATAATCGAGACAAGCTGGACAGGGCAGACTTTGCCATGGTTACTGTACATTAGAACATCAATAGTGAATGTAAATACATAAGTAATGAATGTTATGCAAAACATATGCTTAACCCATGACAGGGTATCTACCTCCAGCTGAAGTGCTGTTGGACTCCCTTTGTGGTCAAATTCCATCTTACTCCAGCTCAAATTTGCTGTGTGCCTTTATCCATCCTTAATCACTTTATTATACACCTCTTACATAACCCACCCCACCCCTCCTAGGCATATAAAGATGCAGTCTTGCACAACTCTCACCCTCTAAACCAGTTTCATCCAGTTCACAAAGTGTTGCCAAGAAACCATCTGTGTGTGCGTGTGTGTGAGAGAGAGAGACTGAAGGGACAGGGTTTCCGTCACTGTGCGAAAGCAGATAGCTGGAATTTTCCTGTTCTTGCCGCCTGTATTACATAAGCTTAGAAGATGAATGAAGAGGGAGCAGACAGCCATGCTTCTCTTTGCCTCATGATGCCTATTTTTCTATTACTTTTATTCATGTGTCATGAAATAATATTGTCATAACTGTCAACTTCAGTAATTACATTTAAAATTGCCTCTTAAAATTAAAGCCCTAACAGAAGTGTTTGTAAAGGATGTGCCTTTATAGCTATTGCTGCCACTTTTCATGTGTATGTTTGAGTGCAACACTATGAAAACCTTACGGATTTAAACAAAATTACACTTTCCCCTCTCTCTGCGATGGGTCAGCCTTTCATTTTATGAGTGTGACAATTTCAGCTAAACACTGAAGATTTGCAGTGAAGTTGGGTGACACATTTTATGAAACTATTTTTTTTAAACCTATTCCCTCTCTTACAGCATCATCCCTTGAGTATGTTCTGAGTCTGTCCCAGGGTCTGCTTTGTTCAGCAGCCCTGAGATGCAATGTCAAAATTGTTTTCATCTATTAGAAAAATAATTGCAGACAGTATTGTGAAATTATTGCCCATCTCTAGGTCTAAGTGGCTGATCAGGTGTCAAAACAATGTAATACCAGACATTACAGTTCACTTTCTGTCTGCTACCAGCACTCACTGAAGCCAGTCTTCTCCTGAACTTTAACCACTACCCACCCAAGTATTTTTTATTTTCCTAAACTTAACCAACCCTTCACTGTAGCGGTGGCATCTCTGGTCACATAGTTTGGGTTACCTTTTAAAATATAATAGTGATGTCAGTACCAACTCTGTAATGAAAGGGAAAGGCAATGCAATAGCGTCTGAAATTGAAAAGTCACCGTTATGGAGAAAATGTAGGGGAGAAAAGTCTGTTAAAGAGCAAAGTCTGAAATGGAACAAATACATCCCCATTTCCCCAAAAAGTTGGGACTGTGTGTAAATTGTAAATAAAAACTTTAAAAACACAGAGTATTTCATTGAAAATAGTGCAAAGACACCATAACAGATGTTGAAACTGAGAAACTTTATTTTTTTGCAAAACATCTGGTCTTAAATGAAATGCCAGCAACCCATTTCAAACTGGAATTACCACTTTGCAGTTGTATGCCTCCACCAACCAGTCAAATTCACAGATATGAGACAGAAGTGAGGCCACGGACCTTGAGCTTTGACCATCAAAATCTAAACAGTTCATCACTGAATCCAAGTGGACACTTGTGCCAAATTTGAAGAAATTCCCTCAAGGAGTTCCTGAGATATTGTGTTCATATGGGCCATATGGACAGATGAACAACTGTCTCATTAATGCCTCTGACCATGGCTATAACTGGTGTGGACATAAAAAGTTAGGACAGGAGCATTTTTACCACTGTTGTCCATCACCTCCTTTTTGCATCACTCTGCAAGTGGTTGGGAACTTAGGGGATCAATTGAATTAGTTTTGAAAGCAAAATGTTTCCTTATTTCTGCTTGATATAGGATTTCAGCTTCACAGCAATTTGGGGCCTCTGGTGTCATATTTCTCACTTCATACTGCAGGCAGGTCAGTTTAGCACCCACGCTCTTATTATGGAGCTGTGCTTTTGTAATATATGCAGAATGTGGTTTGGCATTGTCTTACATAGGGATAATTAATCGACTATAAGAGTTCAACTTATCCAGACTACATAATTCTAATAAGTACAAAATACATCAGCACATACTGTATATACACCTATATGTGCATGTTTATACCTCAACACACGTATAAATTATATTTAAACATTTCAAATCTTTTATTGCCCCTGTCCCGACTTTTTCGGAATTTGGATTCTAAGAATTCTCTCAAGAAAACATTATTGTGTTTGAAAGCCAAAACTTATACCACATAATGTCATGAGAATGTGATGTACTGCATACAGTTGTGAAAAAAGTAACAACAGTGTTTGCAGTTTCCTGATTTTCTGCATATATCACATTTCATGACCAATTTATGCAGAAAACCAGGACATTGCAAACAGTGCCATTACTTTTTTATTGTGACTGTATATGTATAGGCTTTTCCAGTTGTTATTGTGCTTATTCTATCCCCCACACCCCCATTTTGGGTTGGTGAAATAAATAAATTGGTGTTGGGCAGTAATGCATTAAAGTAATGCGAGTACTTTTTCAGTAATGATTACATTGCAAGGATTACAAATTGATATTCAGTCATCACATACTTACTGGTCTCAGTAGTGCTTTATTGTGTTGACATTTGGGGGTCAGCTAACTTATTCACTGTTTTACTGTCAAATCATTTCACTGTGTTCAGTGGGCAGACTGGTGGTGGTCTGAGATATGGCTGAGGTGTGGGGCAGGTGGTTGCCTGTAACTAAAGACTAGAAATGTAACTTCAGGTAATTCCAAAGTTGTCTTAGCCAACAACATGGAATATTTAAATAACTGATGTGACAGATAAGACCACACACACACACACATTCAGGAGTCACTTCTGTTTTAGAGTTGGAAGGTAAGTGGTAGTGTAACCACTTCTAAGTTTGGGACTTCTGGAGAGCTGTGTGGCTATCACTGAGGCTAAGATAGCTGCTGGATGCTCTGTAAATCCCTCCAAAATACACAGCTGCCTGCCTGATAAAATGCAGTGTCTTGTGTTTTTTGTTTCTGTTTGTGTCAAATACAAAAGCTGTGTGGCCTGGCTCAGCATCTGGCAGCTTCATCTGGATGCCAGGTTGGTTTTTCCACAGAAAGAAGCCTGGTCAGGAACGGCCTCTGTTGAAAAGTAACAGCCAAGATATCACTTTTTCAGAAGGGGGACAGGGAGAAAAGGCTGACACATGCAAAAGCTCACAAAGATTGGAGTGAAGATCAGGGGAAGAGAGTGATGAATCGCAGTTTGAAATGTTCAGGTCCAATCGTTGACAGTATATGAGAAGATAAGTTGGAGAGAGGTGGAAAAATGAGTGTAGCAGCCTTCAGTGAAACATGCTGGAGGGTCTGTCATGGCTTCAAGATGGCAGTAAAGGTGGCCTGAGACTTTTGCACAGTACTGTAAATAAATACTTTGTGTGTACCACACAAAATCTTAGCTTGCCAGTGGATATAACAGCTCATTGGTTTCTCTTCTCTTCATAATGTAGATAACTATCATTAAACTTCACCTTTTGTTTCTCTGTTTCTGTAGGTGATCTGGTGAAGTTAGACCCTGAAGATAGTTCTCACTCTCACATTTATTCTTGTCTGTTGACAGTTTTATCATGGCTTTTCCACTGATCACACGTCAGCTTGCTCTCTCCCTGCAAAAAAATGTGTGGCTCGGTGCTTCAGGTAAATCCAAACCTCTAAATAAACTTTAAATTAAATCTGTTTAATTCCAATCAATGTACCATTTCTCTAGATGATAATGTGTTGCTGTGTTACACATGCTTACTTGTTGATTAATCTAGAAGTGTTACTACAGTGATGTGCATCCTATTCATTTACTAAATGCTTTGATTTTTATTGCATTGAAGAGACTTTTGTCTATTTTGCTACTTTGGCCATTTTACAACTACCAGGCTGTTAAGACCACCTGTGTATCCCTTTTTAAATTTGTTAAACCGGTCTAAAAATTTAGATGGGAAAGGTAATTAGGTCAAGAATCTGAGAAAGCAGATCATCTGATTCTCAATCTGATTTTCAGTCAGATGTGAGAATGTTATAATTATCAAACAGCTGTGGATGCTCTTTTGAGAGGACCATAAACTTAGTTTTTTGAGCATTTGAAACAAAATTTAAACTTAGCAGAGTCTTTCCTAAAGACTGAAATGAAGTCTGAAGCTCTTTGATCATTTGTGCTACAGAGAAAGAATATGTATAAATCTTAGTGTCATCAGCATAAAGGTGTATTTTTGCTTGAATATCCTTACCTAAGTCATTTATAAAAACAGAAAACAAAATTGGTCCCAAAATGGATCCCTGGGGAAAATCTTTGGTTACCTCAAGAGAATCAAATTTATGGCCCTCTGCCATAATAATAATTTTATGACCATGTCCATCAATCACTGAGCATGACAAAGTCTAACGTGACCTCTGTTACTGACCTATATTTAATAAAAAAAAAAAAATCACCAAAAACCTTGATAATAACAGCATGTACACTCACTCACTGTCTGCCTCTGTATGTGTTTGTGTGAATGTAATTAATGCATACTTCTTTCCACTAGGGTGCAGATATGTCAGCAAGACAGCAACAAAGACCCAGGTGGAGTTTGACTACAATGGGCCCTCCATGAAAACTTCAGTCCCTGGGCCACGATCACAAGTAATACACATATGGACAGGCACACATGCATGCTCATACACACCCAAATTGGTGCATTCTATCCCCGTATCAGGTATTACTGAGCTAAATGTCACTAAATGTGATTTTCAATCTGTAGGAGCTGACCAAACAACTGGGAGACATCCAGGTGAGCTGAGGTGTGTGTTTGTGTGTGTGCATGTGTGTCTGTAACCCTGGTATTACTCACATTGTGGGGACTTGCCCAGATGCTAGTAAATTGTAGAAGGTAGAAGACTTTAAGGTTAGGGTTAGGCAAGTCATGGTTATGGTTATGGTTAAGAGTAGAGCAAGTATCCAGTTAATGAATGTAAATCAATGCAAAGTAGACAGATGATTGTATTTGGTTTGGTTAGTAACTTCATCAGTAGCCTAGTTTTAAGCCTATTTTGTGTGTTCCTGTCAGCGAAATAGCAGTGTGTGAATTATGAATTTTGCCACAGCTCCAGATTGATTTAGCTGTTTGTGCATCTGCGTTTTTTTGTGAGCTGGTCTTGTTACTGAAGCAACATTTCTGTCTTACATAAGTGTGCCTAAGCTGCAGGTGTTCACACCGGCCCTGATATTTGAGTTTCAGGTGGTCTTCTATCTTCAGCGCACTGTGCACAGTTGATCACCCACAACTGTACTACACAGTTTGTTTGGACCGCATCATCATTGATGCACATGTTAAATATAAATCAATGTGTTTCTGACAAATATTTCTGGTGTTTTTACCAGATTGGAGGATGATCAGAGCATCACTTTGTTCACTCAGTCACTTGACAGTTTAAATAGTCTGTCAATATATGATTTGTCAATATAGAATGTTGCTGTGACCCAACAGGTTTAGTTATCAAAACAACCACACACTTGGCACATCTGTCGGTGCTCCCTGTGATAATCATGGGGCTGTATTTTCCTGGCAACAAACGAACATGTTTGCGCCAACATGGGAGAAGAGACGCGATTAAGCAGTGCGGTGCAGTTTTGGTGCTCATAATATCTGCTTGAAGATTTTGTCCCAGTATACAAGTCATCTTTGGAGCTGGCTGAGAGATGCTAGCAGTTTCCATGTCTTTCTACTGTTGGTGCAACGCTAAACCAACAATGACCTGAAAGATGGAGATTACAACCATAAGCACCTTTTCATTTTCCTTTGGGTAACATATACCAAAGTGCTGGACTTATTATACTCACAGTACAGTATGATTATTTTTGTGTGTCACATGGCAGGTGCATGTGTTTGTCGTGTGTGCGCTGCACAGTTAATACAGGAAGATTAAATTCTACTGTAAGGTGTTCTTAATACAGAACGTGTCTCTTCCCAGAATGTTGGTGCAGTAAACTTCTTCTGTAACTATGAGGAGAGCAGGGGGAACTACCTGGTGGATGTGGACGGCAACCGCATGCTGGATCTCTACACTCAGATCTCCTCCATTCCAATCGGTTAGTAGCAAAGCAGCCACACACAGCTACATGGAATGTAGGAGTGGTTGTATGCCATTTTACAATGCGGTGTGGTTAATTGCTACTTTTCTGAAAAATGAATTTGGAAATAGTTCATGGATAAAATAAAAAGATGGGAATGTCTGTTTTCAGATAATGCAGGGAACGAAACACTCAACAAGTTAGGGTGTTTTATCACATTGAGACAAAAATCTTAAAAATACAAAATTGCCACAAAGCGGTCCTGCTCACTGATTTGCATCTTTGCCTGTAACAAACTATTTCAGTGAAGGATCTCGCACTATACAGTATATTGTTAGTGTAGTGGTGACTGATTTGCACATTGGTTGTATAAGCAAAACATCATAAATTCTCATTAGACGAATAGTTACAACTTGAGAAATAACGAAGCATAGATGTTTGTTTGCACAGATGAGCTCAAACTATGTACAAGTAAATGAGATCACCCTGGTGTCATTTGGGTGCTGACATTAAATGTCTAACTTTAACGTTTAAATTCATTTCTCAAAGATGGTTTGAGCACTGATTGTTACTTTGTGTGCACAAAGGATTTGAAATAGTTTTATTCTTACCCAGAAGACATGGTGTGCCAAGGTTAGAGGTGCAGTGTTTGCACAAGGATTCAGTTCAATCCCATACACTGTATTGTTTCCATAGAGAATTTTACCTAAGGCTTAACATTAAACACACAAAATTCCAGGACAATAAAAATACTGTACAATTTGGTTCACCACTGTACTGTATCCCAGCCCAGGTAATTGATAAGAAATATGCAGGGATTCTGGTAGTGTATTTTATAGGTACAGGGTTAACTAATACAACTTGGCTTTGCTATTAACAATCATTTTGCCATAGACATTTGGAAATATACTCTTTGTCGAATTCAGTTCTGCTACTGTTATATTTCTCCTGCTTTTGCCAATGAAATTAGCTAAGCAAAAGACTTCCTTTAGGAGAGGTACGTAGGTTGTTCTGCCTTGCCACTACATGCCACTGCTCCCGAGTGAATTGTCCATCTGCTGCACACTCACTTGTGAACAGCCTTTGGTGGACCGCTACAGAGTGACGTATGTGTTTGTCCATGGCTGTGTGGTAGGGTCTGTTTCAGCTCTGCACAGTGTAGAAAATGCAAGTTGCTGCAGTTATAGTGAAGAGAGTGTGTTAAAGATCTCAAACCAGTAGTTTCCTCATTTGGCAGGTTAGTCTGTTCCAGACTACATGGATCACATATTGAACAGATTACAGGAAATATCTTCTCTCAGATAAGAGGTCTGAGATCTCAGGTCAGCCCCCCAATCAGCCTTGACTACATTCATAAGGGATAGTTAACTAGTAACCATTTAACTGTAACACATGAAAAACTATGGTGCCATCTTATCAGGATCTTTTTATGACTTGTCAATGACAGCCATTTTGAAATGGCTATGTGTGTCCTCATAGAGTTTCTTGTCAGCAGTATTCTGAAGTTACTCTCAGCAAATATGTTGATGTGTTAAGTGAAGGCAAGAAGCAGCCAAACTTTAGAAGGTGCCGCTGACTGACTGCTCAATAAACATGATGCAACTCAGGTCAAAGAACCTGATACTGGCTCTATGCATAATAAGTTTTTATTTTACCAACAAAGTTAGAGCAACTTATTTTAAAATTGTACATTTAACTGAAGGAGTTTCTACTAAATTAAAGAAAAACATTACTGAAACCTGTGGATTTTCTATCACTGGCGCAGTTAGTCCAGTCCTACGGATCAGTATCAGCCACTGATGGGCATATTTGAATTTATGGGTGTCAGCTAAAATAAAGCTGATTAAAATCCAGTACTTCTTTATGTTGTATTCCGCTGTTTCTTTAAGTCATGTTTTCACTATCGGAACTAAACGAGCGGGATACCCAGTACTTCGCCCTGCATAGCCTCCTGGTTTGACGCGGACCATCCTGCTTCATTTCATCTATATATTTTCTCTGGGTGCGTTCCAAAACCTGACAGGTGCGGTACTGGTTTGCAGGCATGGTTGCTTGCTTGGCACATGAAATGGCACATGCCATGTGTGCCAGCCTGAAGCCAGGGCATATTGCGGCACATCAACAAAACAACATGGGGAGCCCAATAGAACATGAACAGTGGCCTGTTTGTTGTCAGAAAATGTGGGCACCATATCGTCCCGGGAGCCCACAACAATGAGGGTGCAAAAAGCAAGTAATTTTGAACAGGCAAGATGCAGGCCAGCTAAAGGCAGGGGAAGGCTGGCAAATGAAAGTACTTTAGATTTAGCAAGTCATCTCATAGTTCCTGAGGAGATAGTCAGCACTACCCAGACCTTGTGTTGTGGTCAGAAGAACAGCGGACTGTGTATTTTGTCGAGCTTACAGGTCCCTGGGAGGACGCTGTAAATACAGCTTATGAGAGGAAGAAACTGAAATCCACAGAGTTGGCCGTAGAGGCAGAGGAGTGTGGCTGGAAAAATTAAAGTCCACTCTGTGGAGATTGGTTGTAGGGGATTTGTGTCTATATCTGTAGCTCAGTAAACTGACAAAGAAAAATGTTATTTCCAAGGTATATGTGAGTGCAGTCTATGATATGGCAGCATTTGAATGGTAAATGGTCTTATATTTGTATAGCGCCTTTCTATGCTTTTACAGCACACTCAAAGCGCTTTCACACATTATTCGGCCATTCACCCATTCGCACTCCCAAGCACTCACACATTCACACACCGGTGACATCACTGGGAGCAACTGGGGGTTCAGTGTCTTGCTCAAGGACACCTCGACATGTTGACTGGACAAGCTGGGAATCAAACCACTAATTCTACGGTTAGGAAACGACCCGCTCTACCTCCTGAGCCACAGCCGCCCCCCAAATGAATGACCAGCCTCATAGCAGAGGAGCCGTACCTAAAGGATCAGTTCCTTTTTTATCAAGAATGATTTTGGTTTTCGGGTCAGCCAAGGAACACTATATTTTGAAGGCACTATATATGAATGAAACTGTGTACTAAATTACTAAAAAGCTTTAAAATGAATACTTCTGTTCTTACTTTCTTAGGGGATGATATATTGGTTTTGACATTTTTCAGGCAGGATTGGAGCTGAATGTTAGTGGATCAAAAGATTTGTGAACCACACAAGAAGTCTGGAAAATATTGTTTCTTAACAATAATACCAGTTTAATGTGTAGCTGTGGACTATTTATCTGTTCATTACTCTTATTACACTCTAACAATTGTTGAAACTGAGAATATGTAGGAGCTGCAGACTAGTGGACAGTTTCTTTGTGCCTCACTGCACTCTGCTGGTTGGTGGTGGAATTTTACTGCAATTTATATCAATTTATGACTAAGTTCACTGATGATTCATAATAATTAGTTGAAGACTACAACATTCGTCCACTAAAGCAGTGGTTTTCAACTAATTGTGACATGGGGATCACCATTCTAATGAATAAATAACCTGAGGTCCACTGTTGTGGCGTGGACAGACCATATGGGCACAGTTTTAATCCGCAAGGTCACCTTGGCTTTTCCAAATGTTAATGTATTTGCATGAGTATTCATAAACAATAAGTAATGTGTGCAAATGTGTTTAAAAGCTTTTTAAAAAGCGATTCCTATGGTGAAACTACACTTTTAATGTATGGTCAGAGATCACCTGCAGTGTCTTTGTGGGCCACCAGGGGGCAGCAGAATGATACATATAGCTGAATGCACTAAAGAGTTGTAATTTTTCTCACTGATTTAAACTAGTCAATGGAAGCATTCTAGATAAACCCATCACCAGATGTCATTTGAAGAAATCTCTCTATGGTGGAAATTTCTGTAATAAGAGAACTCGCGAGCAAGAAAGATGTATTTTTGGATTTATTAGTATGTTTGCAAACAGACACTCAGCCTTCAGTAAGATGCTTCAGATGATGATTCAATGTGTCTGACCCTTCCTTCTCACCCCAGTTTGTACCCAAGCAGCACAAATGGCAGGAAGGAACAATTGCCACTTGTAAATACAGCAGACAATGTCTGCCCTCCCTTAAGGCATTTACAATGCAATGAGCATTTAAAAAAAACACAACCAAGAAAACACTTGAGCAACACAGTAGAAGGTAGGAAAACAGTGACTTGCTGACATCAAGTCTGGGACGTTATCTCACCTACTTGTCCCACCTTAGTCATAATCGCATCAAATAAGGATTTTTAATAAGAGCAATATATCTGGATTTTTCCACTATGCTCTCCTCAAAGACCTATTCTGACAGTTTTATTAAAGGAGAAAGGGCATCCTTCCTGGAGATAAATGATTCTCCACTGTTGTTCATTTTAAGAGGGAAAATCATCTTGTACTCTGCAGACAAGAAGAAATATCAGCAAGGGCATGGTTTGGTCTCAACACTGGTAGGGACAAAACATCACCCCAAACCCTGACAAATATACCCATTAAGGAGGAGTTGCTTAATGTACAGATGAAATAATTAAGTAGGCCAATTGTTTGATGAAAAAGGGG
Organism: Monopterus albus; assembly: GCF_001952655.1. Taxonomy (NCBI): domain Eukaryota; kingdom Metazoa; phylum Chordata; class Actinopteri; order Synbranchiformes; family Synbranchidae; genus Monopterus; species Monopterus albus. The sequence goes on along the minus strand of NW_018127972.1, from coordinate 1,429,593 downwards.
TAGGATTAGATTATTTTTTCCTACTAGTGTTTGAACTTGTAGATTATGCTTGAACTAAAACAAAGAAACAATCAAACATGGCTTCATCATCATTAGTCTAATATTTAATATAGTTGTAATATTAATACATTTAAATATAATGCAAGTTAAGGCTGCTATACCAAGTTTCCTTGATTACTGCCAGCTTACTTTTGCTGTTAGGACTATGTTGTTGCAGTCCTTGTTCTGTAATATTCTTTGGTCGTCTTGCATGCACAGCTCTTTTAAGATCTACCCACAAATTTTCAATGATGTTTAAATCAGGGGACTGTGATGGCCATTCCAAAACCTTCAGCCTGCGTCTCTTGAGGTATTCCATAGTGGATTTCGAGGTATGTTTAGGATCATTGTCCTGTTGTAGAAGCCATCCTCTTTTCAGCTTCAGCTTTTTTACAGATGGTGTGATGTTTGCTTCCAGAATTTGCTGGTATTTAGTGGAATCCATTCTTCCCTCCACCCGTGCAATGTTTCCTGTGCCACTGGCTGCAACACAACCCCAGAGCATGATAGATCCACCCCCATGCTTAATAGTTGGCAAGGTGTTCTTTTCATGAAATGCTGCTCCTTTTTTTCTCCAAACATGCCTTTGCTGATTGTGTCCAAAGAGTTCTATTTTAACTTCATCAGTCCACAGCACTTGTTTCCAAAACGCATCGGGCTTCTGTAGATGTCCTGTTGCATACTTCAGATGTTGGATTTTATGATGGGGACGCAGATAAGGTTTTCTTCTGCTGACTCTTCCATGAAGGCCTTGTCTGTGCAAGCATCGCTGCACAGTGGAACGGTGCACCACCACTCCTGAGTCTGCTAAATCTTCCTGCAGGTTTTTTGCAGTCAAATGGGGGTTTTGATTTGTCTTTCTGACCAGCATACGAGCAGTTCTGTCCGAGAGTTTTCTTGGTCTTCCAGATCTCATCTTGACCTCCACAGTTCCCCTGATCTGCCATCTCTTAATTACATTTCTTACTGTGGAAACTGCAAGCTGACAACGCTTTGCTATCTTCTTGTAGCCTTCTCCTGCATTGTGGGCATCAATAACTTTCATTTTCAGGGTCTTACACAGCTGCTTAGAGGAACCCATGGTTGCTGGGTGTCCACAAGTGTGTGCACAAGGTTTGAAGAGTCAAGGTATTTGTACAGCTTTGAAATTGGCATTTACCAATGACAGCTGTTGCTGTGCATCAGATCTAATGAGCTGATTAAGGTCTGAAACCTTGTGAGAGACTTTGAGACTCTGGAACTCTTAGGGTGCCCAAACTTTTGCACCATGCCATAATAATGTTTTTATTTTTTATTTTTGTTCAATTTATGGCATAAGAAGTAACTATGCATCACTGTTTGCTGAAAATATTGTGCATTTTTTCCATTTCCAAGAGAAACTGTGTTAACATCTGTTCAAATAAAAAATCACCAAAATCTGTTATTTATCAAGGGGTGCCTAAACTTTTGCATAAGACTGTAAATGTAAACAAGTCCTCCACCCAGCAAAATATCTGTGGGCCTCAATGGATTTGTACATTCTCATCTGTTCACAGGTATAGGCACTTATACCATAAACAAGATCAGAGCAACAGTGTGTGAATAAATAAACTGTTTTCCACATAGGTCAGGACAGACAGGAACAACACGTGTAACCACATGTGCACAACAAAGATATAGATGATAACTAAACTAACATTTATTTAGTTTTTATTGACTAAAACTCAATTAAACCTAACAAAAATCCAAACGACTAAAATTGGACTAAAACTATCCATTTTCAGCAAAAGATGAAAATTAAATCAAATTCAAAATTAAGTGCAATACAGACATAAAAATAATCAGCATGACTGGATCAAGTCACTCCATATACAAAAGGGATTTTAAATCTGTAACAGTGAAATCTTAAGACACACTGGGCCTCATTCACCAATATCTTCCTATATTTTTTTCTTAAATTTGTTCTTAGATTGTTCTTTAAAAAGTACTAGAAAAGTTTATGAATGTGTTCTTAAACCACAGGAGTGTTTGCACTTGTTCTTACACTGAAGAATTCCATGTGTTCCTAAGCTGAAATCGTGTGCCAGTCATTCCCAATTAGCATAGGTTAACGCCCTGCCAATGCCCAAAAAAGGGCATGTGCCTGCAGGGCCATGTGCACACATCTCACACAGAAGCGGAAAATAGAAGGTAAGGAAGTCAGGAATGCTAAAACAAAAGTCTAAAGACGGGGAAGCAACAAACCCCAAACTGAAGAAAAACCTGAGTAGTGAGAAAGTGGAGAACAGCAAACGAACCGTCATGTTTAATAGCATCAGCAGTGGATTTAAAATAAAACAAAAACATGGGATGCTCTTACTCATTCAGTGAAGGATGAGAAGGAGAAGGGTGTACAGCTGATGAAGTAAAATATCTGAAGAGAGATGCTGACCATTGGAGGAAGACAGGCTGGCCCAAAGTTATCTGAGCTGGACCAGCGCATCAGGGCCATACATAGCTCACTGGGGTGTGCCGTCAGCTGAGCGGACCTCCACGTGTGCACCCAGATCCATTTAACTGCCCTGAGTCTGATCTTAGATGTGGTGCTGGACAACCAAACACTTACACAAACAGCCTCAACACTGGCCACAGTATCTGAGACACTTAAAGAAATGAACAGAAATTAGAAGTGGAAATATGCACTTTAAACGTGTGTGGTTTTTATGTGGTGCGTTTATTAATTCTAAGCTACAAATATTCGCATTGCAAAAGTTGAATTAATTTTAAATGTATTTATAAATGAGCAGTAAATTGCTTAGTGTCATTTTTAGTGTAGTGTTTCTTAATATTAAAAGACCATATTGTTTTGTAAAACAATGAAAATAATTATTTGAAAAATATGAATGATAAAATTGCTATTGTTATTAAAATCCTGAAGGATTCTGCAAATGTAGAAAACTAAATAACCAATTATTTCACACGAATGTGTCAACACTCAAATGTGCATTAAGCGTGCCCCTGAGTGTGCGTAGATTCTCTTCCCCTAAGAACAATTCCTAGAAAAGAAAACTTTGGTGAAAGCCAGAGTCTCTGTCAAAAGTATATAAGTAGGTTTTAAGAAAAAAATTGTTATTCAGCACACATGGTGAATGAGGCCCAATGTTTTCTCAGTCTTTTTACCTAACAATAAATTATACTTCAACTAATGCCATGTAAATGCCATGTTGATTTGCTTTTATGGGAAACATTTTGTGTTGCATTATATGCATAGATTGTGCTATATAAGCAACAGTTATTGATGTTGTTTTGGCAATTCTCATAATACTGTGAGGTTACATACGATATTGGTTTTAATAGGATAGTGCACATGCCGTGCCTCACAGTATAAAACTAGAGCCCATTGACTGCTACAGATAATCCATTGATACAGCTGTTCAGTAAAATGTTTCCTCATCTTTATCTATCCCACTCCCATTCTGTCATCCCTCAGGCTACAACCACCCTGCCCTCCTCAAACTGATGACCAATCCCAACAATCTGGTAGGTCCTCTCCACATACATTATCATTTATATCATCAGCTACAGTGAGTGTATGGAAAGGGGTTGAATAATATAGTATACACTAGTCCATTTTCACAGAGTATAGTGAAATGTACCTGGATAAAGTGTATACTATGTTAACATAACCACAGTTCTGCCACACCATCCTCATTGTTTTTTATTTTATTAAAATACTACTGGTTTCAACTCTACACTCTACAGCTTCTGTCATAAGCAAAGCAGTGTTTATTCCAAGGTTGACAAAGACAATACAAAGCAACACAAAGCTCATCTAAAAGGAGGATTGCCACACACTGTGTAAGGGATAATACCAGACAAGTTGTATGCAATGTAACTATAATGGGTCACGCTGAGTTGAACTTTGTCTCTCCCCAGAATTGATTACAGTCATGGAACATACAAACTTGGAAGGTGGCATCTCACTTATACCATGGCTAAAGTGCTGTATATGACCTAACTAAAAACTATTATCCATAGCTTTCCCATTTTAAACATTAGAAAATATTCTTGTTTGTCCTGCTAGGCAGTATTTAGCTAAAAGAGTAACTACACCCTAAATTTTTTTTTTTTTGCGCTATACACCTTAGCAAATAGTTTTGTTGGTATATCATGATGGTACAAGCAATTTTTTTTTCCAACAAAATTCATATTGTGTATAAAACATCTGCTCTGATCATCGACTGTATAAAATATGGACGCCATGACAGCTCCCAGAAGTGAAGCCACTGCGAATCGATCGCTCCCTGTTGGCTGGTTGCAGTATATTCATCAGCAAGAGTATGCTGGTATACAGTATACATTTTTCCCATATTTCACTTCTGTGATTTTTGATCGATGTTATCACACTGATGTGTGTGCAATTTGTTATTTTTCTGGTAAGTTTGTTTTTCAAGATGTTATTTGATGATATAAAAAGAGGTGTGTTTCAGCTGATTTGACAGCTTTGATTAGTGGTTTGATGCTGCCACTCAACTAATTCTCACTACTTTGCAGAATCTGGTTGCAAAAATGCAAGATAGCAGCCACCATATTTTGGCTTCATTTTTGCATAGTGGAGGGAAGTGGTCATTATATACAGTATATGTCAGTGGTTCTGATTTGAAAGTTCAGTCCAGCTGAATCCTCTTGGCCCCTCCCTAATAAAGACTGAGGTATATTAGCGTTAGCATTAGCAAGCCTAACAAGAGCCAAAAGGCAATGCTGCATATGAAGATTTATTCCTTTGAACTTCCAGATTCACACAAATATGACACATTTAAATTTACATTTGTTTTGTCCTCACTAAGAAGCTATTTTTCAGTAGTTGTTGGTGGTTACACAAATAAACGAAGCTCCAGTCTTTTTAGCTGTGGCTTAGCTGTTGATGTCTTTACCTGCAGATTAATACTAGAGCATTAATTTTGCAAACAAACACCTACATCACTTCCAGTTGTACTCTTCAGTTATTCAGAGTTATTCTACATATTTCACACAGTCAGCACTGTATTTGGAAAAGCTAATGTGTGTGTGTGTGTGTGTGAATTTGTTTGTGCTTTTTGTCATTCTTTCAGAGTACATTTGTGAACCGTCCTGCCCTAGGAATCCTGCCGCCTGAGAATTTTCCAGACAAACTCACTGAAAGTCTCCTCTCAGTTAGTAAAACACACACACACACACGCATCCTTGTGGTCATCATTTACAGGGTCCGTACATAGACCTACAGTACATTTATTTCTAACCCTAACTTTAACCAAAGCGCTAACCTTACATGCCATCATTTTTATAAAATTTGACAGGTGATTTCTGGTCCCTGCAAAGCAGCGTGCTCCCAGTGTTTTGTCAACACAAGTACAGTGCCTTGCGAAAGTATTCGGCCCCCTTGAACTTTGCGACCTTTTGCCACATTTCAGGCTTCAAACATAAAGATATAAAACTGTAATTTTTTGTGAAGAATCAACAACAAGTGGGACACAATCATGAAGTGGAACGAAATTTATTGGATATGTCAAACTTTTTTAACAAATAAAAAAACTGAAAAATTGGGCATGCAAAATTATTCAGCCCCCTTAAGTTAATACTTTGTAGCGCCACCTTTTGCTGCGATTACAGCTGTAAGTCGCTTGGGGTATGTCTCTATCAGTTTTGCACATCGAGAGACGGAAATTTTTGCCCATTCCTCCTTGCAAAACAGCTCGAGCTCAGTGAGATTGGATGGAGAGCGTTTGTGAACAGCAGTTTTCAGTTCTTTCCACAGATTCTCGATTGGATTCAGGTCTGGACTTTGACTTGGCCATTCCAACACCTGGATATGTTTATTTGTGAACCATTCCATTGTAGATTTTGCTTTATGTTTTGGATCAGTGTCTTGGTGGAAGACAAATCTCCGTCCCAGTCTCAGGTCTGTTGCAGACTCCATCAGGTTTCCTTCCAGAATGGTCCTATATTTGGCTCCATCCATCTTCCCATCAAGTTTAACCATCTTCCCTGTCCCTGCTGAAGAAAAGCAGGCCCAAACCATGAGGCTGCCACCACCATGTTTGACAGTGGGGATGGTGTGTTCAGGGTGATGAGCTGTGTTGCTTTTACGCCAAACATAACGTTTTGCATTGTTGCCAAAAAGTTCGATTTTGGTTTCATCTGACCAGAGCACCTTCTTCCACATGTTTGGTGTGTCTCCCAGGTGGCTTGTGGCAAACTTTAAACGACACTTTTTATGGATATCTTTAAGAAATGGCTTTCTTCTTGCCACTCTTCCATAAAGGCCAGATTTGTGCAGTATACGACTGATTGTTGTCCTATGGACAGAGTCTCCCACCTCAGCTGTAGATCTCTGCAGTTCATCCAGAGTGATCATGGGCCTCTTGGCTGCATCTCTGATCAGTCTTCTCCTTGTATGAGCTGAAAGTTTAGAGGGACGGCCAGGTCTTGGTAGATTTGCAGTGGTCTGATACTCCTTCCATTTCAATATTATCGCTTGCACAGTGCTCCTTGGGATGTTTAAAGCTTGGGAAATCTTTTTGTATCCAAATCCGGCTTTAAACTTCTCCACAACAGTATCTCGGACCTGCCTGGTGTGTTCCTTGTTCTTCATGATGCTCTCTGCGCTTTAAACGGACCTCTGAGACTATCACAGTGCAGGTGCATTTATATGGAGACTTGATTACACACAGGTGGATTCTATTTATCATCCTTTGTCATTTAGGTCAACATTGGATCATTCAGAGATCCTCACTGAACTTCTTTAGAGAGTTTGCTGCACTGAAAGTAAAGGGGCTGAATAATTTTGCACGCCCAATTTTTCAGTTTTTTATTTGTTAGAAAAGTTTGAAATATCCAATAAATTTCGTTCCACTTCATGATTGTGTCCCACTTGTTGTTGATTCTTCACAAAAAATTACAGTTTTATATCTTTATGATTGAAGCCTGAAATGTGGCAAAAGGTTGCAAAGTCCAAGGGGGCCGAATACTTTCGCAAGGCACTGTATATAGCATATAAAAAACCACATACACATATAAATTAAACACTTGTAACACAGTCTGTCTTTCCTCCCCGTCAGGTGGCTCCCAGTGGAATGACTCGTGTCCAGACGATGGCCTGTGGCTCTTGCTCCAATGAGAATGCTTTCAAATCAATGTTTATCTGGTACAAGGTGAGTGAGAAAACATTCAAACTATGTTTGCTGTTGCCTGGTTTACGAAGTCCAAACTAACAGCATGAAAAACTATCACAGCTCTATCATCTGTCTTCTATAAAGACTGGGAGACTTGAGAGAGAGAGAGAGAAAAATCCATGGATGTTGTGCCTTTTAGATCCTAGTATCAGTTCCATCAATAAAAGCTATGATGAAAAATATTTGTAGATTACTTTTTTACTAGATGAAAACAAAACTAAAACAAAATGTAAAGTAACCTTTGAAAAAACAACTTATTAAACGTATTACATATTGGAAGAATGGATGAATGGACAAATGTACTTAATGCCTTTTCAAAGCAAAGTTTTATTCAGTGACCTGCATATATTTGTGGAATCACTGTGTTTTCAGATGTTTTAGTTTCTATCATCAAGCTAAACCCTGATACTGGCTGCTCTGCACCAGAGAGAGCAGGTGGGCAGGGAGGATGGAAAGAGAGAACGGGTCAAAGCTTAAAAGGACAACTTGTTCTGCTAAGGAGTTGTATTACTGGAGAGTAGAGGGACATGGACACTACATGTGAACAAATAAACAACCTTTTCTAGTAATCTTGCGAGAAGAACGGCTGTATCAATGGCAGAGTTCTGCACAGGTCCATTGTTGAAAACACGCACCCCCAAAGCTCCGTATGAGACCAGATCCATTACCAGGTTACTGTATTTCTAAATGAAATCTGGACCAGACCTGACCTGACCCATATCCGTAAATAAAGTCGACTTTAAGCTACACAGTCACTTACTTTAAAGTGTTTGAGAATTGTGTTCTTGGAAAAGTTTCTACAGCTGTTACCTTACTAAGGATGTAGCATGTGGCTATCAAATGCTAACACTTTTTGTCACTATTTACAAGCAGCAAAGCTGCTGATAATGTTGTTCTCACTGTTGGTGACCACAGAATATCTCCCATACATCTGATTTGGCCTTCAAATGATCTGTTGTCTTCAATTTTGTATTCACCACAGGCTGTATTCACTTTTAGGTTATCCAGTTTGACACACTGGCATCTAGCCTACGTTGATGTCTGAGTGATGTACTATTTACAGGATGTGACTTGAGGGGTCAAAGATTGTGCCACAGGCCTTCACAATAAATGCATCGGTTATTTAGATTTGATAAAATTATGATGGATTATAGGGCATCTTTAAAAGAAGCTGCACCTATATTTATTTATTTTTTAACTTAAATTATTTCACTCACTCCCCTCTCATATTTAGCCTCGTACCTGTGAAATAATAAAAACATATGTTTACCCATTACACATCATGTTTTGTGGGTACCCGACCCTGTGAAGCGTTGTAATCCATGGTAACTGCGCACAAAAAACATGGCCACAGCTGTAGTCCCAGAATTCTTAAAAGACAAGGTCATTAAAAATGTAGGACAAAAATGAGATGATCAGTTATTCCTCTAATCCAACAGCTGAACACCCTTGTGCTATTCTTTCTATAAGTGAAATCAAATATAGTTGGGATAGACGTTCCCACACGTGTTGCACTTCTAAGTTGCTTTGCTTTCGCTCTTCAGCTGGAAGGTCTGGACACTGTGCTGCCAACTCTGAAGCCAGCTGTCTTGTTCTTTTCAGCCTGGAGATGTTTGTTGGCTCATTATCGTGCTATAGGAAAACCCCCGAAAAAGTCTGACTTTCCTTTGTTAATGGCCTTTATATAAACAATGGCTCAGGGGGCGGAGTGACATAGTTCTTCCTAACACTGCCTTTGTACAGATAGAATTTGTTATTGTAAGTCATCAACAAAATTAAATACTATTTAAAATACATTTTAAAAACTAGGGACAACCACAGTGAAATTGCTTTACTGAATAGAATACTCTGTCAGGGACCGTAGCCATGCCTTCACAGCCCACTAGAGGTTCACGGACCACTGGTTGAAAACCCCTGCATTATATCTGGACAGACATGCATGTAAACTGCAACATGACTGCTTGATGTAGGTACACAACCACAAGGCATTAATCCTAATTTTGTTTAGTTTTTACTCTGGCAGCTTCTTAGCTTTGTATCATTTAAGGTTTAAGGCCACTGGACTTCAGCTGCTTCAATTTCAAAACAAACTGCAAAAATGGGGGTGTTCTAAAACTTTTGACGGGTGGTGTGGCTTTGTCTCAACGTGAAGTCCTAAAAGTGTGTTTGCTTTTGCTATAGAACAAGGAGCGAGGCCACAGTACACCCTCTGATGAAGACCTCCGCACCTCCGTGATAAACCAGGTGGGTGAAAGACGTGTCACTGCTTAACATGTTTTGCAGTTTCTATTTAATTCTACTAAATTACCTAAATCTTCCTCTCTATTTTTCCTGTTTCTATGTTTCTCTGTTGCTCTCTGTCTTCATCTCTCTGCCCTTCTGTTTCAGGCACCAGGCTGTCCAGACCTCAGCATTTTATCTTTCATGGGTTCTTTCCATGGAAGAACCATGGGTATGTAAAACATTTAGTTATATGCAAATCGTTGCTGTTGTTCAGTAGTGCTGCCTCTGGTGTGAGGTGAAAAATATCACCTACCAGCCCTTCATTGCCAAATTGCAAATATTGTGGCAGCTCTTTTCATAACAGTCCTGTCCGGTTTGAACAGAACAAAGCTTTTTTCTTGTTTTTCACTTGTGTCTGAAAGCTGCTTCACTGGCTGATGCTCAGTCAGATAGTACCGGTAAAACATTTGCAGCACAAAAATACCAGAGGATTTGTGGGATTTAAACAGCTGTCTGTGGAGATTGCACTTCATTAAACACACCAGAAGGAAGAAATAGACTTGAAGCATTAAAAACGTGCGAGGTCCACTGGTGACACACACGTCTTTGAGTTCGTGTGGGCTGACATAATTGATAGATTGGAGTTTTGTTGCTTAAAAATACACAGATGAAGTAAATTCTCCCATCAGAAACGAGCTGTGAATATGGAATTATTTTGGAATTAAAAGAAAACACAACATTAAGTGAATGTGAAGTTTTAAACAAAACTCCTACTGTAATGTAGGAAGTGTTTTCCCTCAGCTGTATGTGTGACAGTGTAAATGCTTCTTATGTAAAATGTCAAAGTTTATGTTGAATTGGAAGGTCATCCTGGATCCTTATTTGTATTTAAAAAACACTGGAAAGTGAACAGAGGAGCTTTTGTACCATTTGTGAGTTAATAAAAATGAAATAGGCAGATAACACCACTTGATATCAATCGCAGACCCCTGAATTGAATCCAATCAAAATTGCATCATGGCATATTTTTAAGTATCGGCAAACATCGGACCGCTGGTGAAAAGGATCATTATAGAATCGTACTGTGGTGAAACTGGTGATTTACACCCCTATTTATAACTGAAATGCACATGAACAAGCATTAAAATTGAATGGCCAAGTGATTAACGTGACGTTGATTTGTGGCTAACATTATGCTTTTGCCTTATTAAGGTTGCTTGGCAACAACACACTCAAAAGCAATCCATAAACTTGATGTGCCAACATTCGATTGGCCAATCGCCCCGTTTCCCAGGCTGCAGTACCCACTGGAGGAATTTTCCAGGGAGAATGCACAGGAGGAGTCTCGCTGTCTGGAGGAGGTGGGCTGTGTGTGTGTGTGTGTGTGTGTGTGTGTGTGTGTATGTGTGTGTGCAGTCATGAAGTACAGCTGCAAAGTTGTTTTTTGATAAATTAAGGTTCTCAATCAAAACAATCTTAGAAACAATTTACACTGTAAGTAACTAATCAAAAGTGGCTGCAGCCTTTCAAGACCTCTTCGTCCGACCAGGTCACTGGAGTAGCTGCATGTTTGCTCACCCCATATACAAAGAATCATACAAAAAAATAAAATCCAGTGACATTTAGTACTGATGTCAAGACAGCACATTTTATTTTTCAAACTGACATGGACATTTATAGGCTATATCTCATTTTGTTACTGAGCAGACATGCTTATATTAAATTTAAATCCTTATGAATCTTTCTTGCATTTATCAGCCAGTGTAATTATTCTGTGATAACTGAACTTTGTCTGGTAATTTCTGTTAAAAAAAAAATAACAGGAGCTATAATTATGAGTGAAAGCAATATTTTGTTTTTTATATTTTAGCCTTCAAATAATTGTCTTTATTTTATGATTCAAATACCTAACTGTGCTAGGCAAATATTTAAAATTTTTATTTAGGGTAAACTGAAATACATTTTAATGTCTTTCAGTGATTCATTTTGTAATAAATCTTTTAAGATATATGTACATTGACAAATAAACATATAAATTCTTGTCTCATGTTTAGAGTCAAAAATGATGTATTCCAAGTATCTGGCCATCAGTTAAAAATCCAAAGGTATACACTTTACAGTGACATGTAAAGGTTGTTTTAGACCTGAAGTTACTTAACCTTTACAAACTTTTTATAACTTAAGGAAGACAAAGCTGAAATTTTAATCTTTGGATCAGGCTCCATTGAAAACCCATTTTTAAATTTGGATTTGCTGATTCTGTTGGTTAAATGTAATGTTAAAAATTTAGGAGTTATCTTGGACGGAAATTTTAAGTTGGATAAACAGGTCAATAATGTCATTAAGACCAGCTTTTTTCACTGTAGATAAAAGTGAAGCCTTTTCTTACAAGAGGTGATTCTGAAAGGGTTGTCCATGCTTTTATTTTGAGCTGTTTGGACTATTGCAATACACTGTATGCCAGCATTGATCAGTCTTCTCTTGCACAATTGCAATTAGTCCAAAAAGCTGCTGCCAGTTTTTTAATAGGTACAGTATACAGGAACATGAGCATATCACTCCAGTTCTAGCATCCTTGCATTGGTTACCCATCCATTTTAACATTAAGTTTAAGATTTTATCTATGACCATCAAGGCCAAGTGCCATGCTATTTAAGATTTTCTTTTTAACACATAATAACCCTTCGATGTCCCTCCCTTCTGCTGACCAGCTTTTGCTAAATGTTCCCAAAGCTAATTTGGAAAAATAGAAGGGATTGTTCTTTCTCTGTTTTAGCCCCAAAGCTCTAGAATGAGCATCCTCTACAGATTACAATGGCAACATCACCACTGGTTTTTAATTCAAGCTGTAAAACATATAGCTTTTAATGCTATTTGAGTGTCTTCAGTTGTTTGTAACATGGCGGGTATGTTTGTCTGTATGTTTTGTTAAGCACTTTGGTCAGCTTGATTGTTTTTTTTTTTATGTGCTCTATAAATACATTTTGATTGATAGATATATTATCATTTAATAATCAACTAACAATTTTAGCACTACTCCAGTGATTCATGTTAGTGCCTTGTAAGGAAGTATGTACCCCCAGGTACACATCACATTTCCCAAGTACTAAGATATGAGTGTTGAATTTAAATTATATAAAACATGACACCGCTTAGAAAATATGATTAAAATGGTGTGTGTGTGTGTGTGTGTGTGTGTGTGTGTGTGTGTGTGTGTGTGTGTGTGTGTGTGTTGGGGCGGACATGTGCACCTCCAGGTGGAGGATCTGATTGTGAAGTGGAGGCAGAAGGGGAAGCCTGTGGCAGGGATTGTAGTTGAACCAATCCAGGCTGAAGGCGGAGATAACCACGCTTCCCCAGATTTCTTCAGAAGCCTTCGCAACATTTGCCGCAAGGTAACGGTTATCACTATGGCAACAGACCCTTTAAAAGGGTCTTTAAACTTGTGCTCATTTAGAGATACATCAACTTGAAAACTACACTTATTGACTAGCCTCACACACTACTGTGGTAACATTTTCAGTAACATTATAATGGCCAGCCTTTAGTAAAATAACATCTTACAACACAGTAATACAGTAACAATAAGAAGCATTTCTGATCTTGACTTCATTTACTTCATTAGACCCAATATGGATTCCAAGGCCTCATGAGAGTCATTAACATTTTAGAAACAGAAAGAACAAACGTCCATGGGCAGCATGCTAGTTAACAGAAGTCGAAGCTCGGGGAATAGAAATCTACCAAAGCACTTGATGTTCTGGTCATAAGTAGGGAGCCAGGGTGGCACCACAGATTCCCATGCCCAAGGCATCACTTTGAGCCAAGTGAACCGGAGGACTAGGTCACAATGATGAGTTAGGCAGCCCGTCTGCCTTTGCAGAAGCAAGAGCCTGTATATGGATGTTAAGATTATGTCAATCTTCCCAAGACCTTGAAGAGCACATTATCAATCCAGCCGCTATTTGGACACCATGTACCACGTGCTGTCTGAGGTAAGCAAAGAGGTTATTCCAGAGCACAATGGGAAAAGGCCCTGCAGACTTGTTTTTAACTCTGAGGACAGACAGGAGCCCTCCATTCTGAGAGAGGAGAGCACAGGAATGAAATTAAGGTTTAAGGTTGTGGACCAGATAGTTGTTGACATGATATCATGGGTCCTCCCTGCAAAGACATGTCTGCTGTGTCAGTGAGTAAAACCCTTGTCCAGCCTGTCAACCTACATACAGTACATTCATAATCTGTTTACTTTTGTCTCTTTCCCATGTCTCAGTCTGTTAATTTTTTTGTCTCCCCAGCATGGCTGTGCTTTCCATGTGGATGAAGTCCAGACTGGTGGGGGGACCACAGGAAAGTTTTGGGCCCATGAACACTGGGGCGTAGATGACCCTGCTGACATTGTCTCCTTCAGCAAGAAGCTTCTAACTGGCGGATACTTCCAAAAGGATGAATTACAGCCTGATAAGGTTTGTTTTTAAAAAAAAATGTCTGCAATGAAATTCAGACCACATAATGTACTGGTCATATCAATGCAATATTAGATGTTTTTTTTTTTTTTTTTTTTGAACAAGACAAAAAATTGAAAGGCCATTCTGCAAAATATGAATCTGGTGGACAGTACAATGAACCATAGCAGCATTAATTAATTTGAATTTCTAGGTAAAAATCAGTATATGTACTGATGAAAAGAGATTTGTAACACTCTAAACAAAGTGTGTAATTGAGAAACCCTGCATTTTACTTGGCATAATGCTGACATAGTAACTTCTCCAGGCTTACAGCAATTCTCTCTAATGATAAAGAAATAAGGCATTAACAGACATGTAATGTGTGTTTTTTAAACCTTACCATGAAGTCCCACCAAGTAGTGGAAGCATCACTCCCTTTCAAGTTGCTCCAAGGTTGGTAAATCCAACCGATGGTCACTGGGTCTTCCCCCACACAACCACATACAGTCCCAAAGTAGTGAAATTAATTCCACCAGCTTTGGTGTCTTGTGACACACTGCTAAAAAAGTCTTTCTGTTTCTTTACTCAGATGTGTTGCAGTAATGTACAATATAAATAATATAAATTTACATTATACACTGTATGTACAGTATTTAACACCTTAGGTTTTCACTGTCATGTACATGTAGACAGAAACCTACAGAAGTGTCTTCAAACCTTGTGCCCTGGAGACTTTACATGACTGTATAACATCACTGTCATTTGATCAGTGTGTTTGCTTGTGTGTCTGTTGTCTTTTTTTCAGGCATACCGTATCTTTAACACGTGGATGGGAGACCCAGCGAAAAACTTGTTCCTGGCTGAGGTTCTCAATGTAATTCGCAGGGAAAACCTTCTGGAGGAGGTGACCCGTTCTGGGAAAGCCTTGTTAAACGGTCTTTATGAGCTCCAGGTAGCGTGTTTGAGTGTGCATGTGTGCGTTTTCATTTTTGTATACAGTTTATTTAGGTTCAAACTGCCCAAAATTGAAGTGACCCATTTTAGTTAAGCCCGAATAAGAGGCACTCTTTCACCTCATTTTGACTCATATGTTTACTGCGGGCTGATTTGATTATGCAAAGATTTAAGCATAATCTTAATCCCACTTTCTGATGAGAGCATCAGTCTTCTTAAACCCACAAAGCAATGTGTCTGGACATTGTTTGCTTACCTGTCCATCTTTTGTCTTCTGCTGTCAATGC
Organism: Monopterus albus; assembly: GCF_001952655.1. NCBI lineage: Eukaryota > Metazoa > Chordata > Actinopteri > Synbranchiformes > Synbranchidae > Monopterus > Monopterus albus. The sequence continues at coordinate 1,414,473 of NW_018127972.1, read as the reverse complement.
TGAGGTCTGCATTTGCACAACAGCGGGGATTAGCTCCACACACACACATACACAGAACAAGCAGCATAGCCACAGTGGAGAGAAGGCCAACACTGTATACATTTGACACACTATTGACTACTATGCTTGTTACTGTACAGTAAGTGCAAAAAGTCCTTTGAGTAATGAATCAAAACCCCTGTTCAGCAAACATAAACTTTCAACTTATCCACTGCAGGTATACTTCATTTTTCTCAGCCACAACATATAGTAGCTGTTATAGGAATTTGCTAGGACCCAGCTAAACAATAAAAGAACCAATAACACATTTGATAAAGTATGGACCACTAAGAAATATTGGTAAATACAGTAGTGAGAATTAAATCGATACCTACCCTAACCTGCAATGATTTTTTTTTTTTTTCGCCATACCGCTGTCCATTAAATATCTCTGGGTGTATTAGGCCATTGAGGGTTACTGTCATTTACTTGGATGAAGTTTGGTATGAATACGATTTAAATGTATGTGAACGTGACCTGGATGCATCTGGTCCCCAGGCTCAATACTCCGGCATACTAAGCCGAGCTCGAGGACAGGGGACCTTCTGTGCCATTGACATCTGTGATGATGAAACACGCAACCGCATCCTGCTCAAGACCAGAGACAAAGGTATGAAATACATCAGCACTAGTTTTTATTTATAATTTTTTTTTTTTTTGCAGGCTAGGTACCACAGGTCAAGTTAGAAAAATGTCTCAATGCCAGGATATTAGATGTGACTATTTTAATAGTATCGCTGTGTGCTGGTCGCAGAATTTAAGACTGACGTAGCAGATGCTCTGTCATCAACTTTTATAGCTTATGGGTGGCAGCATTTCAGCATTTTCAATTTCAAGAAATGAAACAGCCGGAAAGTAAACTGACAAACACTAAACAATTTGCAAAAGCTGCCGGATGACAGCAGTACTAGCCCCGTTTAGGACTGAGACAGTCCTGTATACTCACAGAAACAGTTGGGACATGACCATGTCCAAGATCTTAACAGAGATGGACAAACCAACCGGGTGGACATATGCAAAACCCACCACTTAGTAACTACCCTTAAAGTCTTTTCTCTTGGAAAGTAAAGCACACTGTTTGAACAACACCTCCAGTTAAGCACAAATCTCACCTTTATGTGGCTTGTCTGAGCGTATTGTGGTGTGGTCTCCTTGTTCTGGTGCACAAAGCAGCAATTTGCTCACTACTGCCCCCAGAGCTCAGGGGGATAGTCACTTCAACTGGTCCAGTACTGAGAATATGACCACCGGCATGGCCACCAAGCAGGAAAAGTTAAACCTGCCTATGGGGCACTAAAGCACTGATGTTCCACTCAGAGTATGACTTGTTTTGTTTCCAAGATTCAGCTGCTGCAATAGTATATGATTTTATTTTATTTCATAATAGGACTTCTAGTGACTGCTGAATTATATGTTTTTGTTTTTCAGTTGTACATTACAAACTGTTCAGTCATTCACTGCCAATTTTTTGGCATGCTTAGGTTAAGTTAAAAGGAAAATTATATTTAAAACATGCTGATTTTATTATTTAGTAAAGGGAATTTTCCATCTTTTTTCTTCATTTTTTTAATATTGTCAGAAATATTGTATGGTGGACTTTTTATAATTAGACCTATAAGAAATTATGTTTTAGGTTTGAAACAGCCACCTGCTGAGAATAGACCATTCTTGGGATGACGGGCTTGCCTGTTATGTCTTTCCCTGTCAGTGTGTCCTCATATCCCTCAGAGAAATTTTTAAGCATTTTTCATTAGGCCATTATTTTTTAAGGGGTTGAACAATGACACACACACAGTAAATAACTTAAGGAAGCACTAGCATGAAACTCCAGATCACTCCACCCTGATCCACTCTGCTCTACTACAGTCTGCTACACTCCATCCCTCTCTGCCCAGCTATTCATTTGTTGTTATGATATTAAAAGAAATGAGAACACAGCAAAAACTCACTGATCACGCAGAAATAATTGAAAATCAGTGATTGGTTCAATTTGATTTCCCGTAGCCTACACTGTAGCCTGATGCACACCTCTCCAGAAATGTAATTACACGTCATGGTGATGCAGCTGATCGGTTGGCATCTCATTTCCTCATTCATGTCTTTCAATGGCCGGACAAGCATAGAAAATCCCCCTTGTTTCAGTGGTCGGACAGACCATGCCCTGCGAAGTCTTCTTTCTTGTCTGCACTGCAGTAATGTTAATTTCAGTAAAACTAACTGCTGTTCAACATCTGTTAGTTTTTCCTGTTTCCCATAATAGTGAGGGTGAAGTTTCTGGAGAGTCAATCATCTCCAGAAAGATTGCTCACTTTTTAAAATAAAACTAATAAAGTCTGCATCCTGGAATGACGATGTATTGAAGCACCATCTTTTCCCTTTATTCAATGTAAGGGAAATGGGAGTATCATAACTGATCATAATGAAGTGGGAGGGAGGGAAAAGTGTATTTTCTAGATGAGAGGTAATTCATTCTCCAACTATCACCTGGTCCACAATGCTTCATATATTGCTTTATTATTTCAGTTGAGTGCCAATTTCTTGTATTGCTAAAGGGGCTTGAGTGGCCAGTTTCAGGGTTAATAACAGTATTGAACTCACCAGCAATGATAATATTTGTTGAGTCACAGAGTAATGAGAAAATGTTGTGGAAAAAGTATGGATAATCATTACTGGGGCTATAGATGTTGGCGAGTACATATGTTGTCTGGTTAATGGGCGACTGCGGTCCGTGGGTAGAGCAGTTGTCTCCTGACCGGAGGGTTGGCGGTTCGAATCTCGGTGCCTGCAGTCCACATGTCGAGGTGTCCATGGGCAAGACACTGAACCCCCAAGTTGCCCCCGATGGTTCGAGCCATTGGTGTGAGTTGGCGCCGCGAATGGCTGCCTCGGTTCTGTACCGGAAACAAATTTCTTGGGTGTAACATACATATAAAGGTGATTATCTTATCGTAATGGATACACTCATACGTTCATTATTTTTCTTTTTGATTTTTAAAAAATGTTTTAGTCTGTTATTTCACTATTACAGTTACTGTTACCTATTGAATCACTTTATTTATTCATTCATTCATCTTTCATCCCCATCAATGAACCAGGAGGAGCTGTGTAGGGGCAGCTGGGACATGTGATTTGGGGTCACTCTAGGGAGCCCTCTGAAGTGGACAGCATGGGGAGGAAGGCCACTTCACTGTTCCCTTTCCTTCAATCACACATAACATCAGTGGACTGCTAACAACCTCATAGACCAGCTTTGTCCTAGGGCTGGGAGCTGTTTAGGATAGGAATAGCAGGCAGTGGGTCAGGTCCTTCCATTCAAGGTCAGGGACTGACTCCGAGCTGCATAATTTCAGCTCCAAATCATGTTGTCAAAACAAATCATGATAAACAATTAAACTGAGGAAAGGTTTAACTTACCCACTAAACAAAGATGCTGCTGCTTTGGCCAACCTCACCCTGCTGAGCTGTTCTGGAGCTCCCAAGCGATGTCCTCGTCTTGTTGCAGTATTTATGATTCGGGACGGAAATATTGCCTGTGCACTCCCTGTCTTTATTACTTATTTGCTGATTTAAATCCCCTCATCACCCCATCAGCTTCCATTTTACATTTAAGACAAGTTTTGAAGCGTATTTCCAAAAAAAAATATTTGAAAAATGTTACAGTACATATCTTAGCCTTATTTATACTGTCAAATGAACACGTTCTAACATTACAATGTTTGAAAATGTGTGATTGTCACTGTGTAAAACTAAGCATTTGATGTTTTAACCACTAATAATCACTGAACTGTGTGGATGATGTTCATAGCAAACGTTTCTGTCACGACAGGTGTCATCCTGGGAGGGTGTGGGGATCGATCGATTCGTTTCCGTCCTGCACTGATTTTCAAGGAGTACCATGCTCACATCTTCCTCAACATCTTCAATGACGTGTTGGCCCAGCTTAAATAAACCCTGACAACGGAACCTGATTGCCACTACACAAGCCTGAGTTCATCCAGAATGAAGGGAGGGAAAACTCCAGAGAGTCCATGTCATGATAACCACAATCCACACAATAATATACAAGATTTAGAAAATACACACATAAACAATATCTGTTTCAAGACCCAGGGTCGGTTAAGATTGGCCAGTCTTCATCTCCTAGTTTTGGCCAGACACCCCAAAGTCTGTAGTGGATGGGTAGAGTAAAGAGTAATATTGATGTTCTTACCTGACATCCCACAACTGCATTTACTAAAATGTAGCAGGTTGATACTCAGACTAAGTTGCCATTTTGTTTCATGTGAAATACTTGTGGATTTCTATTTGTGAGGAGCGGGTCCCGTCCACCAACATCATTTGCATTCGGCACAGGAACTAGGAGCTGTTTTTTTTTTTTCTTGTTTTGTTTTTTCAAGCCTGTTGAAGAAATAGGTTAATTTAACGGGTATTTCTGTAAGTCAACTTATAACTACCTTAACATCTGTGCTCATCTCATTTTTGTGCCTCTCTTAATCTGGTTTACAAAGCTGTAAACAGCTTGGGTGTTTGTCTGACCAGGGAAGGAGCCATTAATGCGCACAACACCAGACCTATTAGAGTCACTTAATAAATCTCAGGTGCCTGAGATTTAGAGATCAGGAACCATGCTAAAAATATGTTTGTTCCTTTAGATGGTAGCACAGCTTTAGATAATTGTAAATGAGTTGTCAAAGATGCAGACTCCTAATGAACCTCCTTTAATGGCTCTTGTGTACACCTTCATTTCATCTTTTTGCTTCTTCTTCTCATGCCGGCTTTATCCCACCACCTGACTCAGTCACTGGAGTGATCATAGTGACACTGTATGTTTGTTTGAAGAAGGCAGACAGTGATCCCTGACACATCTTTGTGTCAGCGATAACTCTATGTAGGAACACTCAATACAGCTAAGATGCCAACCTGCATGTCATTGAATGCCTTCCATTTGAAATGTCTTTGTTATAATTCTATTGTGTTGCTCTTAATAGGAATGACTTTTCAGCTTGAAATGTTGTAGCCCAGAAAAATGTGACTCTTACACTGCCCGCGAAAACGTCATAGAATATTTAGTGCCCGCATGTTACTTAAATGTGCTTGGTTTCTTTGCTACTGGCTCAGATGGGAGCAGCCATTGTTAACATTAATTCATCAAAAATTTTGAACACATTTACTGCACTCTTGACCAAGAGCTTCATATTAGTTGCCACACTCATTTTCTGGTGTCACTTCATTATGATTTCATATTCAACACTACTCAGTAGTGACAGGACCACAAAAATAATGCTAGTAAATTTGGAGGAGGAGATCATTTTCAGTTTCAAAACAAAAATTAAATGTGCTCCAAATCCAAAATTACTACACATGGTAAAACGCATACAAAATTGAAAAACACTAACGCTATGGGCTTGTGCTTGTACTTCAAGCAGTTAACTGCTACTATTGCTCCTTGTTCAGTTATTACAGTGGTTACCTTACAGGCAGTCTGTCCAAATGTAGCCTACTTGCTAAATCTTTGCATTACATTAGCTACAGTAAATTAACTGGATTAAACGTGTTGATAAGAGATTGGACAGTGACCTCAAGGACTGAGCACAATTGGTCAGTAGTTGTTAATAACTAACAGGTAACCACTCAGGGGTGTTACTAGCCCCTTGTGGGACTGTCTCAACCACTGGAAACCTTTTATTTTGTACTATGCTTTGAAGCCACTTCCAGTAAAACATAATTTGCACCTTTGTGTCATTTTTCCAATTAAGTTTTCAAGTGTGACATCTTCATTGTCTCATGGGTTCATTATTGTCCCCTGAAACCAGATGAAAACCCGCACTGGTTCTTGATGTAAGAACCATAGAAAACCAAACTCCAGAAGTGACACAGAGATGATATTTATGCCCCACCCACCCACCTACATACAGAGCTTTATATAGAGAGCTTTTTTGTGCAAAACATCTGCAAATAGCTCTATGCAGTAGATCAGAGAGACCCAAACATAAGGAAATTGAGCTGTTGAACTTTAAGCACAGGTCCATCTATGAACACATAAGATGAAGGATGATACCAAGGTGCACTACATAGTCTTAAGCAACAGCACAAACCTTAGCAGTTTTGCCATTTTATATTATAAATCGAGCTGATTCGGTAGAATGCTTCAGACCTGGTTCAGTGTTTGTGAATGTTTCATGGAGCTCTTAGGCAAGTGTTAGGAAAGTGTAACGTTTCATAAAAAGATTTACCATATTAATTTCTCTAATTATTAACTTCCTACAAGCTAATATAGTTACATAGTATATGAATATATGTATATACGAATGTATATCAGAATGAGAATCAAAATCAGCTTTATTGGTCAGGTGTGTTGGACACACAAGGAATTTGACTCGGGTACAGTGGTAGTTAACGTGTGTGTACATACATGCATACATACACACACACACACACACACACATATATATCCTTTTATGTTCGTGTGAGAGCAATGTTATCCCATAAGCCTAATGTAAACTATTTGTTAAATACAGTTCACAGGGTCAGTTGGTCTTGTTTGATTTGCATTTTGTCCTAACCATGCATTTTATTGAAGATGTAATAAATTACTTAGGCTTGAGTTGTAGGGGAAGGGGGCTAAGCAGTATGACAGCACCTGTTTACTTGTCAGTCAGTATTAAAGAGTATCCACGAAGACCTTTTTTAAACATTTTTGACTTTAACGATTTGCACTTGTGATCTGAAATAGATGATTTTTAATGTAATTATTTTAGATGGCTCTAACTGTCGTTGCCTATATTCATTCTGTCCCTGTACTGTGATAAATAAATGAAGTTTTGAGTAACTTAATGTAGTGGGGTTCTTAGTTCTTTTGCAAGAAAGTATGGGGTTTTTTTTACCTAGGAACATTAGTATCAGAAAAATATCATTAGTCTTAACTAAAGATCTGAGATCCACTTTAATTACAGTCATGGAACAAAAGAAATTACATCCTCCCTCAATTCTGTTTATATTTTTCAGGGCCTAAAAATAACTGTATGGAATTCACCAACTTCTGTAAACCTAAATAGATAAATTTAAAAAATTACCTTAGTTAACAAAAACACAACAGATTTCAATATGTGGTTATTGTTTCCTAAAAGTTAACCAACATTCAGAAACCAGGTGGAAAAACAAAAGTACACCCTTCCCACTTCCACAATCTTTGAGAGTAATCAGCAGCCAGATGTTACTAAATCAAATGCAAAGGATTAATCAGTCATTAAGAAGTGTAACTGCCTATATAGAAGCAGAACCTTTGGCACTTTAGTGTTCTGGAGCACTGAGGTGTGTGTCTACAATATGCCAAGAAAAGAAAGGACATCAGCCATGACCTCAGAGCAGCAATTATCACTGCTCATCAGTCCAGGTAGGGTCATAAGGCCAAACAATCTGAGACTCATTGTTCTGCAGTGGAAAAGACTGTTTACAAATGGAAAAAATGTCTTAGAGGCAGCTGCCCATCTTCCTAAGAGGGCGTCCCAGCAAATTCACTTCAAGGTCAGATCGTTTAATGGTCAGAGTGTTATGAACGCTCGACACAAATGTGAGCGAGTGTAGAAATTAGCAGACCCAGGCGGCTGGCTTCGATGCAAGTATTGATTTATTTACAGTGTTAAAGCAGTGCAAATATATATACAAGGTGAAGGTATGAATATGACCGGGTGTCGACCAGCAGTAGTAGGAGTTATTGTCCGTGGAGTGATGATGGGCCGGGCTGCAGGGGTTGGAATCACTCCTGGGCTGGTCGGGTAGGAGATCCGGTTGACTGTGGAGGTAATGAGAGAGTTCAGTTAAAGTGGAGACTGTGCATCGACCTATGATGGTGGCTGGTGGAGCTGAGGGTGCCAGGATCCAGAGGAGAGGTCCAAAAAATGCAGAGGGAAACTAGGAACACACAACATAGGAAGAACAACGAGAATAAGCAAAGTACTAATCTAAGGAAGAGCTGACGACAGAGAAAGAACTAGCAAGGGAGTGATGGGTAAGCCGAGTATAAATAAGGAGTGAGACAAAGGAGGCGCAGCTGAAGAGTGTCAGAAAATCAGGGCAGGTGTGTCTAATCAAATAATCAGTGTGAGGGAGCTGACTAGGGCGAGAAAAAGAGAAGAGAGGAAGGTGCAGCCGGGCAAACCTGACACAGAGACATGAAAAAAAAACCCAAGAGCTTCATCACGTGACCTACAGGCCTCTGTAAGCACATTAAATGTTTATGTTCATGGGAGGACATTTAGAAAAAAGACTGAACTAGTATGGCTTTCACAAATCATCTAAGAAAAAGCCTCTTCTTTCCAACAAGAATATAGCAGCACTTAGGTTTGCAAAACTGCATCTGAACAAACTACGATGGTTCCGGAATAATATGCTTTGGACTGATGAGACCAAACCCAGTATATCCACATGAAAACCTCAGACCAATTGTCAAGCATGGTTCTGCAGCCACAGGACCTAGAAAACCTCCAGTCATTGAGATGCTAATGACCTCCTCTTTATACCATAATATTCTTGAGACAAACGTGTGGTCATCTGTCCAGCACCTTAAGCTGGGCTGAAATTGGTTCATGCATCAGGACAATGATCCCAAGCACATCAGCAAATTGATATCTGAATGGTTAAAGAAGAGAAAAATTAATGTGTTGGAGTGGCCACGTCAAACTCCAGACCTCAACCCCACTGAGATGCTGTGGCAGGATCTGAAGAGAGCTGTGCATAAACAAATGCCCTCAAACATCAATAAACTGTAGCAATGCTGGTGAGTGGGCGGTATGGAGGTAAACACAGATCCGAATGTTATCACTCTCCTTGTTTTATAGAAAAACGTCATTAAAACAATTGTTTGGACCCTGAGTAAAGGTTTGGTCTTGATGCCCGTTTTATCTGCAGCTTTTCCGCACCCGCCCCCCCCCTCACCCATGCCGCCGCCTTCTCTCGTCCACACCAGACGAGTCGATGCTAGTCTCGAAAAGCGTTTGCGTGACAACGTGGCGGTTAGCAGCCAATGAGAAGGTACTATGAAATATGTCCTACTTTCTATTGGCTATAACATCCTTCAGCGCTTTTGTGATTGGGTAGCTGAAGAACAAGGCCCGCCCCACCGACGCTGATATTTAAAGGTACAGAGTGCCAACGCGGACTGAGCTGCTGTTCACAAATTACAGAAGGAGGTGTAGAGAGAAGCTGCAGAGAAGCTGGTGAGCCCATGTTCTTACTGTCTTTTATAAGTTCTGTTATAGGGAGACTGACTTACAGTGTTTGATGAAGTGCATACAGCGCAGCTGACACACCAGCAACAACTTGTTGGGATTCAAGTAGACTTAAGGACTGGGAGAAAATTAGATGCTCATGCTTATCACTGGAGTGCTATGTTATTTTATGAATGCAAAAATGTTAATATTTATAAGAGAACATTTTGTGAATTCTAGCTCATGTGCTCCTTAGAGATGTGTCCTTGTTCTAGTACTTTTCTGCTCTTATATATTGTACATATGCAATTAAAGAGCAGGACTTTTGTTAATGTATGCCGAAGACATACAGCATACATGGACTGGTGCAAAATTAGCACCATGGAGATGAATGTAGGTCAGACAACAGCAGAATGTTATAACCAGTGCTGGGCCTAATGTCTCTGCTTGAACATGCTGAAGATGTAGAAAGTTTCAGATATCTTGATAAAAGTCTGACCATTCTCTCTGTCAGTGAAAAATAAGGTCATTTAATCTCATGTAAAGAGTGCACCCAGCATTTCCTCAGCTTTAGAGACAGTCGGCTACTAGTCTGAGAAATCCCCTCTAACAGAACTCTCCATAAGAGCATGCGTATATCCCACCTGCCATCTTGGTCTGATCACGGGAACTGCAGGCTCAGGAAGGAGCTGGTGAACAACTGGCATAGATAGGAGAAACACTGGGGAGCAGACGTGTGACTGCTGTCAGAAGGAAGGATGCCAGAAGACCTTTAGCCCCTCGGTGTGACCCAAGCTGTCAGTTTTGTTTTTTATGCTTTCACTATTGTATGTTTTTAGTTTTATTGTGTGCCACCTCATGCTCTTCTTAGCTTCCTCTCCTTTTGTCTTTATTCTTATTTTAATCTTATTTTTGAACTTTTATGAACTGCCCTCACACACAATCAAGCACATCTGACTTTTGGTCTCCACCCCATCCCCACCAGTTGATAATGATGCTGAAGTCCCTGGTATCCCTCTGCGTCCTGGCTGCTGTTGCCTTTGCTGTGCCCCCTCAAGAGAAGCGCGTCCACCACCATGCTGATCTGAGTGACCACGTCCACGACGATGCTCATGGCTTCCAGTATGACCATGAGGCTTTCCTGGGCAAGGAGGAGGCTAAGACCTTTGACCAGCTAACCCCCGAGGAGAGCAAAGACAAATTAGCGTAGGTTTTGATGACCGTCAGCATACACTTACTCTGCCTCTAGCACCTCAAAGTTTTTGCTTATGTATGTGTTTGTATTTATTAATCATCTTTGTTGTATTGCACACATTATTGCTAACAGGGTGTGTGTAAGTCAGAATTTGGGGATCCATTTCCAAAAGCATGGAGGGAGCAGATTATTCAGTTTAGATCGCTGCCTCCTTAAAACTGGCTTGATGGTAAAATCAGAAGTCCTGTTTACAGCAGTATCAGTCAGTCAGCATCATTGCTGGTCAAGTGTATTAACACCCAGCATAGAGAACGTAGGTTCTAAACCTTATCTACAACCCTGACCCCATCTCTCCCCACAGAAAGATTGTGGACCGCATTGACACTGATAAGGATGGCTACGTCAGCCACGCAGAGCTGCACTATTGGATCAAACACCGCCAGAGGAGGTACATTGAGGAGAATGTGAACAAACACTGGAAGGATTATGATAAGAACCATGATGACAAGATATCCTGGGAGGAGTACAAGAACACCACCTACGGCTACTATCTGGGTAAATCTTTGCTTGTGAAAAATGAACCTCCATTTACATCTTCTTCTTTTTTCTCTCTCACCTCCTTTTCTTTTCTACCGCCTTCTCTGTGATCTGGAAACTGGTTTTAACTTTGTTTTCTGTCAGCCATCCCCACAAATGAAGCAACTATGAAGTCTTCACCTAGGAAGTGCCCAAGTTATTACTGAATAGACCACATGAGCCCAGCTCCTTCCAAGCAGGGTCTTTAAATGTAGAATATCCAAAGTAATCTGCAACACCAACCACAAACTGCAGATTATGAGTCTGTGTGT
>NW_018127972.1:1393659-1403121 GCF_001952655.1 Monopterus albus | reverse complement strand
TTATGTTCCGTTTGTTACTGTTTTGTTTTTTTTCCAGATGGGGAATTTGATGATGTTGAAGACAAGGCTACCTACAAGTCCATGCTGACCAGGGACGAGAGACGTTTCAAGAACGCTGACCGAGACGGTGACGGTATTGCCACTCGTGAGGAGTTCACTGCCTTCCTTCACCCTGAGGAGTTTGATTACATGAAAGATATAGTAGTGCAGGTATAATTTACTTTTTAACAGTCAGGAACTTTGATCACTACGAGTACAGTTGGCATATCATATTACATATTTTGACACCTGCATGAACTGGTGTGCGTGTGATGATACGAACACTGAAATAATTCTTAAATGTTTTGGAATATGTTGAACTGAGAAGAAACAGATCTATTTTGGTCAGAAGGATATATACCATTGATAATTGTTCAAATTATAGACACTTGTATTTCATCACTTGCTGAAATGTTTTAAACTGTTATTTGTTACACAGAAGAGACTAATATAATGGAGAAACTCTAACTTGTTTGTGAAAACTGAATATTAAGGCAAAGCTATGGAGAAAAATGATCATTTGTTTGCATGGATTTGCAGATCAGTATTTTTTACATATGGCAGCTGGGGTGGCTTTGTACCTTAGCTTTACTTTTTCGTTAAATTCAAACAAGCACATATGATTTATACTGAATAGTACACAGAATATTGTGTTTTTAGGGGTTTAAACTGCACATCCTTCTTTGCCCATAATCATCCCAGTTTATGATACAGTTATGATTCTATTTATGTAACAGTGAAATAGCACAAGCAGTTTTTGTTCATAGGTCCCCTTATTGTTCAGAAATTTGCTTGATTCATTAACTTGAGTTTAACTCTATGAATGGACTGCCATGAGAATAAATTGTTTTCTCCTTTAGGAAACTGTGGAAGACATCGATAAGAACGGGGATGGCAAAATAGCCATAGATGAATACATTGGTAGGTGACTTCTGTTTTCTCTCTGACCAACTCCCCTGCCACTCCTAACCTGGAGGCAACTTGTCATTAAATGTGTGTGTGCTGCTGCTCCACAGGGGACATGTACACACCAGAGGAAGGGGAGAGTGACCCCGATTGGGTGCAGACAGAGCGGAAACATTTCTTAGAGATCAGAGATACCAACAAGGTAAAAGCTGCTCAGCTGTTCAAAACTGCTTTGTTTAGTTGTTTCTCAGCACAGCAACATGAGGTGGTGACCTGGCCAGGGTCCCAGGCTGGCAGAACCTTGACTATAACTGTCTGCTGTGGATATTTTTATGATAACAATGTGCCAATGACAAAGTGAGAACAATGTGAAGAGCTTTATAGTGAGTTTCAGCTCATTGTTTAGCTGTCAGAGCCACAACTGTACTGAGTCTCAGACACAGTTAGGGACTAGCACTTGGTTAAAGAGCCAGATATTTCTGTCATGGGTTGGTGGAGACTACAGAACTAACAGAATGAATATTGGACTTGCATTCATCAGGTAGACATAAACGGCACTCCAATTGAATGATCATGAGAAATAAGCAACTTTAAAGGTACTGATATGTCAGTGCTGTGCCAGTAATTGCAGATTTAAAGAACTCATGGCATGCTCGTTTCCAGCCATTTAATGTTTAATCTTGGGCACCTCTGGATTAGCTTTGCACCCATCATAATTCCAAATATTCTGTAATTATTTCAGAATGATTAAACCAGAGAGCCTCTTCCTAAAAATGAGAAGATGGTTCATGAATATGCACAACTCCTGCCGCCGGTGTTGTGGAAAGTGGACTGTGAACTGCAGCAGCATTAATTAATTTAAATTTCTCCTCCATAGATAGGTAAACAATGGTATATGTACTGATGAAAAGAGACGTGTAACACTCTAAACAAAGCAGGTAATTGAGAAACCCCATATTTTAACTGGCATAATGCAGACATAGTAACTTCTCCAGCCTTACAGCAATCCCAACATTACAGAAACAAGGCATTAACAGACATGTAACGTGGTAGCATAGCACTACAATAGCATCATGGATCATTGATCCTCTCCTTAATCCGCAACTGTCTGGGGATTATAACCATAGTTTAATAATTTTGTTAGAAAACAGTCTCGCAAGCCAGAGTCTGTGAGTATAAACCGAGTTACTTCTGCATAGAAATACTAGATCCTACTCTACATACACCTAATTTTTTGAGCTTTAGGTCACATGTAAGATGATAATTCAGAGTTGTGGCATTGTAAATAAGTCAAAAAACAAAGAAAAGCATGCCATGGGCTCTTTAACTATATATATATATATATATATATTTGGGGGGCTGTGAGAGAGCGAGAATATAAGAAAGATCGAAATCTTTGCAGCTAAAACATCCTGTTAGTCCCTCCTATGGTTTAAGTTCCAAAAGCACTAAATCCTACATTTCCCATAAACACATCTACATTTATCTAACTCCAGGTCCCCAGTTTGTAACGCAGGCTTTCTGCTATAAATGTGTAGTCTTCTAAGATAACCCTGATGACATAATCATGGTTGTATCCTTGACACATCTCCTCCACACAGGGCAACAACAGGGTCTGTATCAGTATGCAGTGATGATCTATTTGCTTTCATGTTGTCAAGGAATATGACGGATATAACACTTGTGTGAATGTGTTCATCTCACAAGTTCCTTCGTGTGACAGCGGAGATCAGTTTTACTTGCTCGGCCTTCAGCGTCATTATTCCTGTGCTCTGACATGCTGAGTGGATTGATTTCTCTGATCTGTGAGAGACACTCACCTCCTCAGTAATGCACCTGTGTGTTGTGCAGGATGGCTACCTGGATGCTGCTGAGGTGGCCCACTGGATTTTGCCAGGAGAGGTTGACCATGCTGACAATGAAGCCAAGCACTTGATCCACGAGACAGACACTGATAAGGTACAGTGGCCACCACATTAGAAACTGTGCCTTTGATACAGCCACATCTCACACTGCCCTTTTTTCAATACCAGAGGTTTTACTGTAGGTTCTTCATTCTAAAAATGGTAATAGAGAATGGAAACTGACACTACTATTAGATCAAACCATCTTTTTATATCATCAGTTGTGCACCCTTCTCCTTATACACTATTCACTGAACGAGTAAGAGCATCCCATGAATATGACAGCTCATTCGCTGTTCTCCACAGTTTAGGGTTCATTGCTCCACCGTTTTTAGAGTTTTGTTTTAGCATTCCTGGCGTTCTGAGCTTCTCTTCTCCATTTCTGTGTGAGATGTGTGCACTCAGCACTCGGTCTCGTGCCCTTTTATGGGCATTGGCAAGGCATAAACCTATGCTAATTAGGAACAACGGGCATGCGCTTTCAACTTACAAATACATGTGAATGATCACTGTAAGAACACGGATACAAACAATTCTGCAGTTTAAGAACACGTTCATGAATCAGGTGTAGACTTTTCTTAGGACCTTAAGAACAAACTAAGAAAAAATTTAAGAAAACACTTGGGAAGATGTTTGTGGATGAGGCCCAGTGAGCTTGTGTTACTAACAAGTATTGGTAAATGGTCTTATACTTGTATAGCGCCTTTCTATGTTTTTACAGCACACTCAAAGCGCTTTCACACATTATTCAGCCATTCACCTATTCGCACACACCGGTGACATCACCGGGAGCAACTGGGGGTTCAGTGTCTTGCTCAAGGACACCTCGACATGTTGACTGGACAAGCCGGGAATCGAACCGCTAATCCTCCGGTTAGGAAACGACCCGCTCTACCTCCTGAGCCACAGCCACTCCCGACTATTGTGTATCACATCCTGACATACAGGATCTTCTTCTCTGCGCCATAGAGCTCCACAGACTTTTATAAACATATTAGTGAGCTACATGTTTGCACTGGGTGACAGGTTCCTTCATCACCATGAACACACACACACACACTAGTTTATTCTGACTCAAGCCCACACACACTGTCCTGCTGCCACACACACTCGCTACAGCAGTACAGGGACTTATTGACCATCCAGCTGCTAACTCTATACACTGAGCCAAGCTAATATCGATCCACCACCTAGTGTTAGAGTAGGATAGCAAAGTAATGAAGCATTGCTAGAATTAGTAATTGTAATGTAATTACTGAATTGTCCCTTGCACTACTCGTTACTGAAAAAGGTTAGCAACATTACTGTAAGGTGTTAATGCTGCCAAGTGATGCACTGGGCTTGGAGCTGAGAGCTACAAAGTGTTGAGACACACAATAACATGTCGGTTGATGATGAGAGCTGTATAGAAAAACTACAGCTTATCCTAAGTTATCCTTTTGATAGGGCTACATTGAGTTACCAATATATTAGGCACACCTTGCTTATACAGGCTAACAGACAGCCCTGTTGTACATACGTCGATAAAGATTGTAGTCTGTTATTGTTGGGAATGTATTGAAGAGATGGTGTTTGATTTGAAACTCATTCACAGTTTGACATGCAGTCAGTTCCTGGTGTGTGCTGTCAAGTACATCAGTTAACATGGTGCCAATGATTGGGGTAATTGTGGGTTAACTATTAACAACCTTTTCTGTCTCTCTCTCTCTCCCTCCTATTTTTCCCCTCCTCCTCCTCTTCCTCTTTCTGTCAATCACAAACCAATGTTGGATGGAATCTGCTGATCAAACAACAGGATGACAAAATAACCAAGAAGGAGATTCTGGCCAACTGGAACATGTTTGTGGGCAGCCAGGCAACCAATTATGGGGAGGATTTAACGAAGAATCACGATGAACTTTGATGAGCCGTCAGGTTCCGAGAGAAGCTCATTTGGGGTTATATTTAACTGCAATAGAGATTTCTGTTCCTGTGGTTTTGGGTGGGGCAGGGGAGGGACTTAATACAGTCAGTAAAGTATGGTTCTGACTCTAGGCTGACTCTGTATGTTGACATCAAGGGTATAATCATGTGCCCTTATACACACGTGCACAATACACAACTTCACACACAGACTTACTTCAGCATGTAGGCACATACTGTGTATGTGACCCTATACACAACCTTCTCCCTGTTTTAGCTGCAGATTATAGAGATAACATATCGTTTGTTGTCCAGTGACAAATGTATCTCCTAAATATCACAGCTACAACCAACATGCACTGGCATCCACTTGAAACAATGCTGCCTTCAAGCCAAAGAAGTTCAAAAGTGCCTTCAATATACGGGGATGCAGTTGTTCGTTTTTTTTTTTTTTTAAAGCCAGCAAACGTTGTTTTTTTTACTGAGACACAAATGGTTACAAATGTCAGAAAGCATGTGTATGTTTGTAAACATCTGCTGCCCAACAGTGCATGGCTTTCAGACAGCAGAACAAAGAGGGGGTTTGGAGACTGGCTGATTTGGTGTTACTGACTTTCTACAGCTTGACTATGAAGTAAAGTCTTTTTTTTCTACAATTAGTAGTTTTTATTTTGCACCAACCACAAATTGCCACACAAGTGACATTACTGGATTGTATGATTGTAATTCTGATTGATATTATCAATATCTATCAATAGTTTATCTTTGCACTTGTGTGAGATGTTCTGTTACAATTTCCTGCCTCCATTATGACATTACAAGGTCTTGGTGTTAAACTTTCTAAAGCAGAGGTGAATCTGGGCAGTGAATTCAATATGAACACTTACTGTGTCAACTTTCAGCACAGAGGTATTGTAATGATATAATCTTATGTCATTTCTGTAGTCTAAATCACTTCAGTCAGATGCATTTATAGTTACGTTTTGGTTTTACACATGAAAACTTTGGTTAAATAAAGCTGTACTGTTTAAATATCATGAATATTTTTGTACATTATATTCAGAGGTGTCCCTAATATTCTGACCCTCTCATGTATGTAGATGGGGAAGACAAAAATATAGAGACACCTCTGGATATAATGTCGACAAGTACACCACCACCTTTAACTATGACCTCAATAATAAACATAACTGAGTTTATACATTCGCCAAAAACTGAAACATTTTGAGCTTCATAAACATAATCATAATCAACAAACGCGTGGACAAAGGGGGGGGGGGGGGAGGAAAGCTCCAGTATTTTGCAGCTGGTCATACATTGTTGTCACTGAATTCTTGCATCGTGATTGATTCGAATTGTTATTGAGGAAAAGTCACATCCCTAAGCTTTACCGATGGGTAGAAAACACTCTTCTTCCTTATAGTGTTGACTTCATTTTCAGTAAGACAGAAGGCAGTGATGATTGATACCCAGTGGAAAATCTATGAGAAACAATCTGAAGGGAAAGAAGTGGTTAAATAAGCCAATGTAAGATACTAAGGAAATGACTATGCAGGGTACAGTACACATTACAGTCCTTTGGTAACATACATAATTTGCACTGAAGTAATAGTCTTTTTATGACATGCCAAAAAATGGTATTTTGTGAAAAAATAACTGGCAGAACAAATAAACCTTTGTAAAAGCCACTTGCAGACATCAGGGGCCCTCTATGGAAATGTTCCTCACACTGTCATCTTTAGTCATTCAGCTCCACTGGCATAATCACAAAGTATCACGGCTTTTGTCGTCGTCTAACCATATGTAAAATAAAAACCACAAGTACTAGCTGTATTCATTTCCATATTTCTACCCCTCCCTGTGCTCTGTTCGTCAGGACGGCCGTCTCACACTTTCTGAGCTGTTGGACAAGATCGACTACATCAAGACCAGTACCATCACGGATTATGGCGGCATGAAAGTGGATGGCCATGATGAACTGTGAAAAGTGTTCTACAGCACAAGAATGCACTTCATGATGTTTTACAGCTTGTCGAGCTCAGAGTGAATGTGAGGATGTCCTCTAAAGCACAAGGCAATGTGAACTGAGGATTCCCAGATGCATGTTCAGACACACTCTGACTGGGCTTCGCCCAACGCTGCATATGGATACAGAATATCATCTCTGAAAGTACAATAAAAACAACCAGCCATTGGTTTCTGTATTTTTAATGTAAACAACATGAAAATTGCTTAAAGTGATCCTACGCATCATGTCTACTTCAACTACTGTTACATGCAGTTAAAGGTAATGAATGATTTCATAGGCTAACATGAACATTAAACATACATACAATGACTATAGCCAATACCCAGTAAATGGAAACAAGTGTCCGGCTGAAAAGTAAACTGACAACACACTGGGGAGGAAGTCTGTTAAAAAATATATCATCCTTTGTCATCCCGTGAAACTACAGTGAGGGTGTAGATAAAGTCACAGTGACAGCACTGTTCAGTCACACTTGCATCACTGGACGAGCCTCTTTGGCATTGAGGTCAACGCCGGACGCAGCGAAGCCGGTTCCACCCTGTCAGAACATGGTACATACCGTCAGCACCACAAGTTCATGTCAGAGTACAGATACAGTCTGGAGAGATGTGGGAAACTAAATTGTACTCCTGCTTAGTGTGCAGCAGCAAGAAACAGAAAAAAGCTTGTTTAACTAAATAAGCTTCAGAGTGAGTCATCACCACCGTCTGCCATCGAACAGGGGCACAACTCCCCACCACCATGTCTCTTTTCATTGTGTCTACACCCATATGAGAAAGCACCTGGGCCTGTATTTATTAAACATCTCAGAGGAGGAAATCACTCCTAAGTGGACAGAAATTCTAAGAATCGTGCACTTTTGGTCCTATCTTTAGGAGTAGAAGTGCTTTGTCAGCATTCCTAGCTTAGGAAATCACTGCCATCTCCACCAAAATATAGGATTAGCTCCAGTTTGGCCAAAAATACAATAGCATCTGTGCAGGACTCAGAACATCTCGGTTTCTGTCTCCACAGAAACCTTCACTTGAAAAGCAGAGCCAATATCACCATTTCAGTTTTCTACTGTCTAAAGCTACAAATGTCAACAGGAAAGGTGCACAAACACAGGAAAAACAAACTAGACAGCAAAAAGTCTGGCAGCATTTGCAGTGTTCCGAGCAACTTTAACACAAAGATAAAAGACCAAAACACATTTCGGCATAAAGCCCAGACTTTTTGCTTTCTAGTCTGTCCCGCCGCTCTACACAGAAGTACACGCATACCCTCTGCAGTGGAATGATGTCTTTGTCAGACAGTTTGTCTCCAGTCATGGGATCAATCATGTCTTTCTTGATCAACTTCTCCACACACTCCTGAGTCACCACAGCACCCCTGAACACCAGGACGGAGAGCGGGTCACTTCATCACAGTACTACCACAGAACACTTAACATCTGAATGTCAGGGTGAGGGAAGATATGGTGGCACTCACGAGGGTCGTAGAACAGCGCAGGGAACACTGTTGCCCAGAGCATCTCTGGTTACTGCACACACATACCTATCCTGGAGACAGAGGACAGGATTAAATCCATCTGCTGGCACAGAACAGGATGTGAGCTGCTCTGCTTCATGTCACTGGCAGCTTTACTTGTCAAACTAAAGGAGACAGTTCTGGAAACATCTTGCAGAATAAATAATTCACTAGTTAATCCAAAAATGGAGAGATTAATTGATAATCAAAATCAATAATAATATTTTCATGATTTGTTAACAATATATAAAATAAAAAACACTTGACTTGCCCTTAAATGTAAGTCAAGTCCTGGAATGTGGTGGAGAAAAGAAAAATCCCCTTTACTACAGACACATTTGAAAACAATTCCAAATCACTGGACTAAATCCTTTTCACATTCAGCTCCAGTGTCAATTTTGTTCATGAAAACTATGACTAAAAATATTTGTTGATGACCTATTTTTCAGTAAAAAAAAAACATATCTGACTAAAACGAATATGCATTTTTATCAAAAACTAAAACTAAATCAAATTCAGGTGTCAAAATTAACATGGCTCAGTTTTTACACTTCACTTTCAGACTTTAATTGCCAACTGTCAAACCTCTGTAATTCCTTTCTTGTGTTCAAACAAGACACTTCTAAGTTACAGCAGAAAATCAACCAAACTGCCTGCAGTAAGGAACACACACACCTGGTGAAGTGGTCCAAGTGGGCTGCAACTGAAATGTCTGTGTATATAAGACCTGTGAACTGAAGCTTCGCATAACCAGCATCATTCACTGGGTTGCACAGTTAGCGTAGAAGACCTTGCTACATGTATGTTATCTGCACTGTCCAGTTATGTTATGTGAACAAGTTACAGTGGATATAAAAAGTCTACACACCCCTGATAAAGTGCCAGGTTTCTGTGATGTAAAAAAAACGAGACCAAGATAAATAATTCCAGAACTTTAGCCACCTTTAATGTGACCTATAACTTGTACAACTCAATTGAAAACAAACTGAAATCTGTTTTTCAGTGGAATGTAAGAATAAAAAACTAAAATAATGTGGTTGCATTAGTGTGCACACCCTTAAACTAATATTTTGTTGAAGCACCTTTTGATTTTATTACAGCACTCAGTCTTTTTGGGTATGAGTTTATCAGCAATGCACATCTTGACTCTGCAATATTTGCCCACTCTTCTTT
>NW_018127972.1:1379003-1392906 GCF_001952655.1 Monopterus albus | reverse complement strand
GAGATCCCTCTGATGCTTTGGAAGTTCTCTGCGGACCATGGCTTTTGCTGTAGGATGCGACTAGGAAAATGTCAGGAATAGCCTACTGGAACAGCTGAACTTTATATGGGGTTAATCAGAGGCACTTTAATTGATGGCAGGTGTACTGACTCCTATTTAACATGAGTTTGAATGTGACTGCTTAATTCTGACAACAGTCACAGCCCCACAGTACGAGGGTGTGCACACTAATGCAACCACATTATTTTAGTTTTTTATTTTTACTTCCCACTGAAAAACAGATTTCAGTTTGTTTTCAATTGAGTTGTACAAGTTATAGGTCACATTAAAGGTGGCTAAAGTTCTGGAATTATTTATCTTGGTCTCGTTTTTTTACATCACAGAAACCTGGCATTTTAACAGGGGTGTGTAGACTTTTTATATCCACTGTATTCCCAAGCTATCACGCCTGGCTAGCGGTGCCTGCTGTTAACCCTGACCACTCCACCTGATGGTGTTGATGTAAACTGACCTGGCGGGTGAGCAGGGCCACGCGCTCCAGACTCGGGTCCAGTGGAGTGAAGCGCACTGTGATTAGCTCATTCATCTTAATGGGTCGTCCTGACATGGGACATAACACAGCCTTATTCTGACGGATGTTAGGGAGGGAGAGAAAAGAGAAGTGATTATAAGGGTGATGTCTGCACATTACATTTCACATTCATTACTACAGTCCAACAGTGGTGAGCTGCAACTGGCAACCAAAGACAGGTTTCCATCTCTAGATCCAGGGTCAACCTGCCTTCTGCCTCAAACAATGTCAACATCAGACAGACAGATCGACTAACCAAACAGACAGGGAACATCATGATATCAACATCTGAAGCAAACATAATGACACAGAAGTCTGATAGTATGACGGGGGAGCTCACTGAGCAATGATGATCTGTTTTTACTTTCTTGTGCATGAGAAGTTAAAGAAGCAGTTTCTGCTTACTGCTGCTAACAGAGGATACTAACAGCAGAAACAAGCAGAGACTACAGCCATCAAAAGGTTCTGTGTGGAACCTCTTTGAGAAAATAAACGAAAATGAGGTGCAGTGGAAACTCTGCCAGGTTGAGTTAGCATATCATAAATCGACAACAACTATGCACAGCCATTTGAAGGTGAGGCATCCAGCAGAAAGTGGCGTGCAGTCCTGCAGATCAGCAGTCTGTGGCTAGCTTTGTCACCCAGACAATTAAGTTTGGTGATTGACATGCAGAGCAAATAACAATAGTTAATATCCTGCAAACATTCAAACAGGGACAATACAAGACAACCAAGCGGTCAGTTATATTATTTTCTAGAAATTCAAGACCCCCCTTGGTAAGGGTCAGCTTACAACTGCAGGGTTTTAACATTTGTTGATGGAAATTCAAAATTCTAACATAGTATCTATATAACGTGAACTAACTAGCTCCCTTGGTTAACATAACCAAGCTAATTCAGTACATTTTACCTACGTTAGCAATGTCTTCACTTGTAAAATAGGTTACATTCTGCTATCTCTGTTGTTCCCATTCACAAGTATTACTCTCTAACCAAGTCATAGCCTACTTCATGTGCTCTCTGTGGAGGCTAACCATACTGCTGGCTCTAAGTACCCTCCTGAGTTGACAGTATAGAGAAATACCCAATCAGCTGTTTGATTAGCTTAGCAATGCTGCCAATCACACAAATGTTCATTTAAACACTGAGTGATGATTAACAGGTCATTATAATTCATTTTGAAATCAGGTCACCTATGTTATTTTACAACACATACATATAACTCACCATTGTTTTTACATTCATTCTGATACAGTGCCTTTTTACTGTAATTCGGCTTAGGTGCTCCGGAAAAACACTTGGGGACTGTGCCTAAGCCTTTCTATGAAAGGGAAAACCCTGACAAAAGTGTTACTCAAACTGCTGCCCCGAAGCTGACATGGCACGAGAAGAGACTCACTGGTTTCTTGAGCAGAGTGGGCTTAGCTTCTGGTGTCAGAGAGGGGATCCAGAAACTGGGCAGGCTCTGGCTGGAGGATGCAGATGAACCAGCAGGGGAGGATTCTACTGAGCTGCTGTCTGTCCTGCTCCTCTCACTTCCTTTGTTCTGCCCTAAATGGAAAGAACATTCATACTTGTAGTTTCTAATGTCTTAACATTTCAAGTGCACAAATAATCGTAGTAAATGCGACCATCTGAGACTGCCAACAGCACATTTTAGGGTCGACCAGAAAAACCGAGCTTTTGGAAAATGACTGATTTGATCAGCATCTCAGTGCAGTCGGGCAGGAGCTACTGTTATCTAGTATTTTGAGCTGCAATTAAATTGTGTACTTTTATAAAATACTGTTTTTGTTGGTGTGACAAGTGTAACAAAAATTCAAATGCCAATTAAACTCACAGGTATACAGTATAACAAAGGTTTAATGGCTGAGAATCAGCAAAGGAAGCAGTCCGTCCTCCTCTTCACCATAAGCTGGACATTTAAAACACCTAAACTGCTTTTTCAAAGTCAGTCAGTGTAGTGTGGACAGAGAGTAATATATTAAAGACAAACAAACCGGATGTAAATGGGTTGATGGGTTTGGACACAATGCTGTTCTCTCTGGTTTTAAACCTCTCCACTCTCTCTCTTTCCTCTGACTTGGATTCAAGTCGGCTGGTGCTCTTCTGTGCTTGCTTCTGCTTCTCATACGCCTAAAGAAGTCAAGGAGGAAAATACAGCTGAGTGCTCAGAATCTTAAGTGAGAACAGACAATTTCTTTTCATTGAATGCATTTACCTGGACATGAATCCCCATTCTGATCGGGGTTTTTTTTTTTTAAGTGTCCCATTTTGATATTTACACATGCAAACACAAATAGTGGAGGGTGTGCTTGGTCATGTCCACTTTCCACAGACAGAGGAGTTCACATAGGCTTTCCCTGTCTGCTGGATAGTCTACTGAGCCTCCAATGGTCCAGTAAGCTGCAGACATCTCCCCTGAAGCCCCTGACACCGTAGTATGCCCAACCAGATTTCTCTGTGTTCCATGTAAAAACCATATGCCACATATGATCAATACTAGGACACTCTTAATAACCAGGATACTTGTGTCCATGAAAACACACTCGCTATTTAATATATAATAGAAACATGAGACAAAATTTCACCCAACTATTAATGCGTTTCAGGCACATGAACAACAAAACCAACACATCCTCATACAGATTCACTGGTGGAAGGCAACTGTGGCTGACAAATGTCACCACACAAATAAAGCATTACAAGAAAGGATCTGTACTAGGTGTCATGATTTTCACTCAGTTTCAGCCTCTGTCCAGACTAAAACACCATCTTTATGGAATTGACCACTGGCCAACAGGTATTTGACATAATTTAATAACTGTCACACAGAAACAAAAAATATAAGTAAAGGAGAGCAACCACATGTCAGTGACCTGCATATCTGTTGATTTTGTCAGCATCAATAACATGAAATAATTATTTGTTCAGCTAGGTGCTCTGTCTCTGTCTCAAGAAGTGATTGTTGCTACTATAAAGATACCTGGAAATGCTAATGTGGATGCCACTCATTGGGCTTACCTTCATTTTTTTGGCATTTTCTGTCTTCTGGTGCAGAATGTATTCAAGAATGGCCTGTTTTTCATATAAGTATCCATCTGGGCTGAGTGCAGCAACAGAAATAAGAGACACTGTTTATATGCAATATGTAGCCACATGCTAAGGTTATAACAGTGTGATTGTGTGTTTGAGCATGTTTTGGAAAGAACCCCATACGTCACCACAGGATCCTGACAGGGCTGCAGGGACAGGCAGCAGCAGTCAAAGTCTTTGATGGCATCTTTGCCCAGTCGAATGCGCTGTGTCCCATAACCAGATGCCGCTGTGCAGGACAAGAGCATGTATGACATAATATATTTATACACATTTGAAATGACAGATGAGAAAGCCTCTCAAACAGATATGACTGAGGTAATAATCTCTTCTGAAGGAAGAGACCTTGAAGTTTTTTAATTATGTGTCAGTGGTGAAATATTCCAGTGTAAAACAGGCTGGGCTTAAGGCCATAGCAAGCCTGTAATCAATGCTGCAGGTTTCAATGAACTGGTCATCGCATCTCAGTGGAATCTGATATTTGTGCGACCACTCGGCTTCAACAGCAGCAGCCCACCCTTTAAAAGATGTTAGATCCCAGGACTCGGGAGTATGCAGAGATAACTGGTTAGGTATTTTGGGGGGAGGTTGGAGTCAGGTTAAGCAATGGTCATAACAGGTTAAATGTTACGGTAAAAGGCAGTTTCAGATTAGAGTAAAAGAAACGCATATCTAGGGAGAAACACGCTTCCCAGAAACCTTCTCCCGAGTCTTGGGATTGGAGATGTTTTTCTAGCTCGACGTGGTTCTCACCTGTATCTTTCTTTTTCTCGTGATACGTGTAGACAGCTCCTGCCGTGCAGTTCTTTCCATGGCGAGTCATTGTGCTTTGGGGTTGTTTTTTTGTCTAATTTAACTTTAATCTGGAAATGTTAAACTGGAAAATTATGTTAGGCTATTAATGTTTGCTGTGAGCACCGATGCTAACATCGGTTGCTAAAAATAAAGAGCTACAAAACACTTGCACAGCTCTAGGGTTTGTATTCACAAAAGGTTACATTAGAAAAATAAAGAAATGAACTATGGCTACATTGGTTAACAATACTACTTAAAGAGTAAAACGTTAAGTGGATAAATAATGTGTGTTTAACACGAACCAAGCCAACGCAACTTCTTATTCCTCGTCTTCTTCTTCTGCGGCGGCTTTCGGAGAGGTTTATTGGCAGTTGGCTAACAACGAACTGGTGCATTACCGCCACTAAATGGTAAGGAGTGTGTCTCAAGAGACTGCAGTCTTAAAAAATTGCTTTTATCTATCTGAGGTTTTGAATTAGGTCTCTTCTTTGTGTTTCATATTTCGGACAGTGTAAAATGACGTGTTCTAATGCCGCTTGTTGTCCACAGTATTTACATTTGCATGTATTATGTTTCCCTATTTTGAATAGTGTACTGTTAAGCCCAGTAGGTCTTAACACGAATACCTCATCTCTTCTGCCCTATTTTCCTTTGAATCCTGTAAAACCACTATCCTTTCCTCCTCCCACTGCTTCTGTCATGTCTTTCTCTCTAAAGGGTGTTCATACATGTAAAGATTCACGTTAATTTTTTTTTCTTTTGAGAAGATCATGTATTTACTTTTAGGATTAGACAACCCCCTCTTGAGTTTGAGAAAGCAGATATATATTTCTGTCCACTAGATGACGCTTTCATCTAGAAATAGAGAGACCCCAAAACATCGGCCACTTTTTGAATTCTTTGATCATTACACTGAAAAAGACTGGACAAGTGACTGAGTCTTGGAAATAGCATTTTTAATATTAACAATTTGAGGAACAAACTCAGTTTCCATCTGCTCACCTAATCTGTGATTAAGAAAGCCTTTAAGATAGTTGAAATTCTTCCATTAATACTTGCATCATTGAACTTAATAAGAACATCCTGCAGTCACACTAAATGCCTTTTAAATGTTTAAACATGTTTTTCAATGTGTAAAAATAGCCCAATAGCTTCCTTAGCAACAACGTTTAGAATATCTTATTATCCTATTCATATCCTAATCATTACCATTCTTCCATCACCTGCTGAAAACATCAATGCTATGATGGACTAGATGTATCTTTTCCTGGTTTCAGAACTGGAATCATTACAACATGGTGAAGTATTGGTTGTAAGCCCACCTACCAGACATAATTTAAAAAAGCAAGAATTTCTTCAAACAGCATACCATCTAGGTCTTTAAGGATAGGAAACTCTAAATTCTTTTAAAAAACACACTCTATAGACTACCTCCCATGCCATCATGATATAGTTTCCATTTCTATACATCCAACATCTACTGTTTCATACTCAAACCCTCCTCTCACTAGGAGGAGGGTATTAGTAGTATGTATTCCCTGTCTCAGTATAGCCATCACTCAGAATTAGCATTTGTCTTAACAATACCCCCCTGGTTTTCTGATTACATGGGTTACGCAGGGATACAAGGTCAGACAGACGGCCACAGTTCACTTCTAGATTATGGATGGAGTTGTGCTCTGTCATTTTACTTCTCTCAATCTCCTTCAAATTCTATTCCCAGTCCAATGGCTGGTGCTCAACAAAAGACTGAGACCAGCTTGGGCTGTCTTGCCTACAAAAAAACCCCACACCTCTTGAAGTAAGCAGTCAGCCTACTTTACCGCACCTGGCCCAGTCAGTCCTTCGAGGCCAGGGAAGTCAAAGGGTGGAGCTGTCAACCCAGGACCTCTCTTTTAGAATGGAATCCAGGAAACCTTGCTCCATGGGTCATTGACTTGCTCCACAACCCCAAGGTAATCAATCTGTCTGTTGGATGTTCCCATAAACCACTTTCTGTGTCTTCAAGGTTATACCAGTCCAAATCAGCTTATGCCAGACACCCATACATCCACCACCCCCAACCCAACTACGCTGTCAGGTGTTTCCTAGGGGTAACTTGTCATGGGAGCACCCTCTTAGTATATACTCACTTGCCACTTTAGTAGGTACACCTGTTCAAGTGCTTCTTAATGCAAATATCTAATTAGCCAATCACATGACAACAACTCAGTGCATTTATGCTGGTAGACATGGTCAAGACAATCTGCCGATGTTCAGAATGGGTAAGAAAGGTGATTTAAGTAACTCTGAACATAGCATGGTTGTTGTTGGCAGACAGGCTGGTCTGAGTATTTTAGAAACTGCTGATCTACTGGCTGTTCATGCACAACCATCTCTAAAGTTTACAGTAAATTTTCTGCAAAAGAGAAAATAATCCAGTGAGCAGCAGTTCTCTGGGCAAAAATGACTTGTGTGAATGGCCAGACTGGTTTGAGCTTATAGAAAGGCAACGGTAACTCAAATAACCACTCATTACAACCGAGGTATGCAGAAGAGCATCTCAGAACCCACAACACGTCAAATCTTGAAGCAGATGGGCTACGGTAGCAGAAGATCACACCCAGTGCTACTCCTTTCAGCTAAGAAGAAAAGAACTGAGGCTACAGTTCACATAGGCTCACCAAAATTATACAACAGAAGATTAGAAAAATATTGCCTGGTTTGATGAGTCTTGATTTTTGTTGTCACATTCAGATGGTAGGATTAGAATTTAGCATAAACAACATGAAAGCATGAATCCATCCTGCCTTATATCAACAGTTCAGGCTGCTGGTGGTGGTGTAATGGTGTGGGGGATATTTTCTTGGCACATTTTTGGACCCTGTAGTACCAACTGAGCACTGCTTAAATGCCATGACCTACCTCAGTATTGTTGCTGACCATGTCCATCCCTTTACACCAACCCGGTACTTGCAAGGTGTAAGTGGCCAGTGAGTGTGTACAGTATGCCAGCCATTCCAGTCATCATTTGACCCTATTGGGATTAATAAAGTTGTCTGTATTGTATTGGCATTATAGTGAACCATTCTTATAGGGAAACTATCAAATTTGTACTCTACCATAGCTGTTTAACTTTAACAGAGGTCTTTAGATTTCTAAGCAATATTGTCTCCTAATGAGTGATACTTTAACTGGTAGGATGTACAGAGGCTAAATAGTCATATATCCCATTTAAAGTTGAAAATGAGATTATCATTCAATTAAAAACCCCAAACACTTGAGCCTCTACTTAAATTTCTTTAAACTATCATTTCTGAGACACAGTATCACATACAGCCTTTTCAGCATTCACTGAAGCCAGTTGTACAACATACAGAGTAAAACATACAGACTTTAAAAAGCATGTTTTCTAATGACTGTCTGCAATTTCTAATTGCATTAAATAAAAATATGCAAACTGTTTTCTGCATCATTTGAAACACACTTTCTCGATGTTAAGCCTGACACTGTGTGAGTTTGGATATTTAGAGGTTTCCGCAGCAGGCTCTGAAAATGTGATTGATCTTTACTTGCAAAACCAGCTTGTAAAGTTGAGCTGTTTTTTTCCCAACATCTGTAAATGATAAATAATATCACTTACAAAGTCTACCTTGACTCTCAGGTTAGTGAGAAAACTAGCATGTCCTGAACCAATAGTGATGTTAACAGTGCCTGTTTCCCTTGCATGTTTTGTTTATTTCTGCCTCTGAACAGCAGCATTTCCTGCCTATGTGACTGTGGATTTCCTGTTAACAGATCCCTACACCCATTGCAAATAAAGCTCCAACTGACAGATGTACAGACTGAAATGTTGCAGACTTAAAACTAAATAACTATCAGTGGCAAGGTGACGCATTTCTTCCCCCGTAAGCAGAGAAAACATCATTCAGAACTGAGGGATGTAAATAAAGACGACACTGGCTCAAGACAAAGACAGACTTTCTTTTGCATTGATTGCCTTGGTTTTGTAGTATATTAGTGGAAATCAACCAAGAAACATTTTAATAAAATTCTATTTCCTTAGCATAGCTTTATTTAGGGCTGGAGAGTGTTTGGTCAACACCTTGAATAAGAACAAACGCACACAAAGAGATGACTTGTGGTAAAAATAATTAGGGAAGAGGCACATCTTGTACTGATAAACACCCTGTTAACCCTGCACTTACTGCATCATCTTAGGTCATACTGGCCATGTAAGTTCAGAAATAGTCAGGATGTTGGGTTGCTGTTGTCACAGTTTATAAAGTCTGGAGTTAATGATGTGGTGAGTGTTGTAAAGGACATAAGTAGATAATAAGTAGGACTAGGTCTCTTACATAAACAGCAATCCCCCATAGACGCTCCACTTCTTCTATCTTCTTCTATAGCTTTTTATCTGCACTCTTTGAACATGAGCCCATCACTATCACTCCATCAATACCCTGCCCTTCAGCTCACCATCATTTCCCATCATGACGCCTGCTCCACATTCTTTGTTTTCAACATTAATTACATTTGTTGGCATCAACTAGTGAAGAACATGTCAAGGATAAATTGATATTTTTCTTTCATGTCTGAAATGCCTATAATTGATATTATTTATATAAAAAACTGTAGAAAGCCCCCATCCACTACCAGCTCAGTGACAAACAGCAGACAGACAGTCTGAGACAAGCCAGTGAGCATAGTGGAGAATTTAGCAGCGAAAGAGACAGATATTTCCCTCAGGAGTGGGTGAAGGCTCAAAACAAAACTAAAAGAGAGTGAATCTTGAACTTATGAATGATCATGTTGCTCTGTAGCAACTGTGACAGGTTTCACTTAACTTTGGTTTAACAGTTGATAAGCTAAAACAGGCACCTTCTTTAAAAATATTTCAGCTCCTTAATGTCATTCATTGCACTGTACTGTATATGTTGTTTGTACTAAGTACCACATTTTCATGGTCTGGTGTCAATAAACTAGCTCTAAATCTGAAAGACGTGAGGTTCTGACTGAAATGTTGCCAGTTTGATTTCCAGAATCTGGGTGGGGAGAGTGAAAAAACAGTGCTTCCCTCTCTGTCATCACCAACTCAGTGGTACCCTTGAGCAAAGCATTTAACCCCCAGCTGCTCCAGTGGAGTTGCTCAGTCAGATAGGCCTATGGTTGTACTGGGTGATTTTATGTAGGACTGTATGTAACTGTGTAAGTGTTCACAGAATGTTCCTGCAAAAGACAGCATCACTCTCATTGATACACCCTTAAATAAATAAGGGTTAAAAGAATAAACCCACATTAACGACAGCACTGACAACTTAATAATCCATTTGACTATGACCAGCTAGGCAGTACAACAATGTGGTGGTTAGCCTGTTGCCTCACAGCAAGAAAGTTCTGGGTTTTAGCCCAGTCGACCCAGTGCTTTTCTGTGCAGAGTTTGTATGTTCTCCCTGTGCCTGTGTGGGTTCTCTCTGGGTAGTCCAGTTTCCTTCCACGGTCCAAAGACATGCAGGATGACAGACCTCATTAATCAGGTATGAGTGACTCTATCAGTAATCAACACAGTAATACTGGCTGAACAACAAAGCAATGCATGAGTTAAGTAGTAAGGCAATATACTAATGGCTTATATGAAGTTGGGTTTATTTTACAAATCAACAAACAATTGGTTATTTGCACTGATCATTTTCTGAACTCTCCAACTGCATTTCGAACCATCAGACATCTGCATCTCTTTATCCGTCCTTTTCTCATTTACCCCCTCCCCCCGCTTGTGGTCTCTGGGTGTTTGTTGTTAGTTTCCTGTCACAGAGGAAGTGCCTCACCCTGCTGCCTGGCTCCCCATTGGCCCCAGTGAACAGTGATTTTTGGGGGGTGAGGGTGAGACAGAAAGATAGGGGGATGGGGGCACTACAGGAGGATAGATAGAGGGCTCAGAATATGGAGAAGGAGATAAGGGCACAAGATGGGGTTGAGAGCAGAAACCAGGAGGGTCAGCGCAGAGAAGGCTCCAAATGTAGTTGCCTGAGAGCTGGAGAGAGCAGACGCTTCATTGCCTGGGAGGAAATGGCTTTGTGTTGTAGGAGGTACGTATGCACACAACAATGCAGACAGACCAAACTAACCAACTAAATTAAGTTTTACTGGAGGAAACACAGTGGAATGTATTTCATGTTTTTGTTTTTCATTTTACATTTAATATTAATTCTTCATACAAGAAACAAAGGTGTTAATCACTGATTTGGTCTTTCTAAATTCTAAATATCATAAAAACAACGTGCTGCAAGAATTTCAGAAATCTAGTGTAATTAGTTTTGAGTGTAGTGCATTGATCTGCCTTATTCTGCATTACAAGGAAAACAGTGACTTGCAGAGTGCAGATTTTTGTTGGGCTGCCAGTCTTCCCTTGTGCCTTCTTGGTCTGGTCACTCCCAATCCTTGTACCAGTGTCTTGATACCAAAGTGACGCTGGGCAGGTTTGGGGGGGGCTTTGCTAAGTTATCTCCTGTTGACTTTGTTTTCATATCTATTTTTATCTCATCTGATTGATTTCTTGTAGTTATGTCTTGGTGATAACTTGCACACATTTCTAAATAAAATAATAAATCAATCTTGTGGGAGAACATTTTGATTTTCTGTTTGCATTTTTGCATGGTTGCAGTTTGGCTATGACAAGAGGAAGAGATCAATGTTAGCAAGAATGGAAGCTGGTAAATACTCACTTATCATTAACCTGCCAAAGGCTGGTCTGGTGTCAATAATGAGGCACTCAGTCAGCTTCATCCTGCTTCATCAGGACTGTGTGGGTAGGATTTGATCGATGATGGCCTGGAGGCATAAAGAAGCACCCCTACAGCTGTCAACAGACACCGTTTTAAATATTTCTTGTACTGGTGCATGGAAGGACATGACAGTTTTCTTAACTGAGCTATACTAACTTCAAAACAGGGAGAAGAACACATAAACAGAAATCTCTCCAGTGTAATCCAATGTAATATCCAAAGCTGTTCTCATTGTGGCAAAATACTGTGTTTTTTGATTAGGAAATGAGTGACAATATAGGCTCTGCAGAGAATCCTCAAGACTGCAAATAACATCACACATTCCCAGCTGCCAAGCCTGAATGGTATCTTCACTTCTTGCTGTTTGCAGAAAGCTCACAACATTCTCAACGACTATTTTCACCCTGCTCATGACCTTTTTGAACTGCTGCCTTCGAGTAAATAATACAGATCCATTAAAACACATACTACACAGTTTCTGAACAGTTTTTACTCCAGAGCCATAAGTATACCAAATAATGATCTCCAAAACCAGAAGACAGCATGTTTTATTGTGCAATATTTATTGATTTTCTTTTAAGTGTAATTACCTCACTAAAGTGTATATGCGGGCACAGCATATAAAGAGTATTGTTTTATTGTATTTATAGTCATACCCTAAAGTGCATCTAAATTTTGTTGTATAGTTTGTACAATGACAATAAATGTATCTGTCTCTCTATCTATCTATATGTTTTTCCAAAG
Source organism: Monopterus albus (assembly GCF_001952655.1). Taxonomy (NCBI): domain Eukaryota; kingdom Metazoa; phylum Chordata; class Actinopteri; order Synbranchiformes; family Synbranchidae; genus Monopterus; species Monopterus albus. The sequence continues at coordinate 1,380,936 of NW_018127972.1, read as the reverse complement.
TCATTAAAGGGTGAGTGATGTTCAGTACTTTAGTCATTGTCAACAAATCTGATAAAAAGACCCAAACCACTACTGATCCTGCTAATAGATACTGTCTGTGTATAAGCATGTTCTTGACTGAGTGAGTGCAGAGGCAACAGGAGAAATTTTATGTGACTTATTTGGCTTTTTTATATTCACTGTGGTCTATGGAATTGTCAGTGTCACTTTGTGATGATACCTTTATCAAACCTTCATAATAATGAAGTCTTATGTTTCTGGCAGCAGGGCCCTAACACATGGAAACTCTTAGTGGGCTGAAGCTGAAAGCTCTGTGTATGCAAAAAGGCTGAGGCATGCACTCTTTGACTCATGTTTATAATATCATGCATAGCCATGGCTCTTTTTTTAAATTGTATTTAGTGTAAAACTATGCACATGGTGGTTAGCGCTGTCACCTCACAACAAGAAGGTTCCAGGTTTGAGTCCTGGGTGACACTGGGCCTTTCTCCCTGTACCTGTGTGGGTTCTCTCCAGGTACCCGGGCCTCCTTCCTCTCCTTAGGTTGATTGGTGACTCTAAATTGCCTGTAGGAGTGAGTGTGGTTGCTTGTCTAAATGTCAGCCCTGTGATAGACTGATGACCTTTTCAGGGAAAAATCAGAAGTTAGTAAGGAGTCAGAACCTCCTTTGACTGACAAAACAAGCCCATTAACTGAATAGAAAAGTCCAGGAATACTGGGTCATGCATACTGTAGCAGGCAGTACATGGGCCTGTTTTTTTTCACGAGACTGCCTAACAGCTGAAACAGCCAGGAGAAATGTCAAGAGAGACATCTAGTGCAGCATTCAACAAACTACACCAGAGTAACTGCAAATTCCTATTAGCACTGTGTGTGCTGCTCACAGCTTATGATATGAGCTATCCATCCATTTATTTCACATGCCTGGGAATGTACTTCTTCAGAGTGTACATAATGGATTTTTATAAGAAACAACTGAATTATTTCCAGACATTTTAAAATGCAACAGGCAGGCTACTGAGGATCATGAAGACAACTTTTGTTATCCCAAAAGAGGGATAAATCTCATTTTGCCACAAGGAATTCATATGGTTTGTTATCCAGGAATGCATGAAATAATGGTAAAGTTTGATTTTTTTTTTTTCATGGAAGCAACAGTGTATTTGTGGTGTCTTGTATGTCCACATGGGCTGGGCAGTTTGGTGCAAATAAAATAAATCTGTCTATAGCTGCCTTTATATAAATAAAACAGGATTAAACAATCCATATGAGGAATGCATTGAATGGTTGAAAAGCTGAACTTTTAAACAAGTAAAGGAAACAGAAATTGATATAGGGTGATTTACCCTAATGTGAAACTTGTTTTTCTTTTGCATTTTGGTCTGCTGCAATATATTGTGATATCAAACCAATACATTAAACCCACATCCAGTACCATTCTCAGGATGTGTCCTCATCAGACCACCAGAGAAAATGCAGATATCACACTCATAAAGAAATCTTAGTGCCAAATCATATGAGACAATCTGCATTAACTAATGTGGGACAGTTCTGTTCCAAATGTAGGACACTGAAAGGTTTATGTTAAAAAAGGTTCAAATCACCTTCATTCATATAGTTAAAACTTTAAAAATCAAAACACTTATAGACAGTTGTAATTTGATGTGTTCTTTGTTCCATATCTGGAGAAATGCAGTTTCTTATTTTCACCAAACTATTCATCCATAGGGGTATCATTAAGATTTTTAACAGTACTACTACTGATACTGCTGATTAATCTGATACTTCTAACAGTTTTTTTTTTAAGTTAAAAAAAATTAAGAAGAGTGTTAACATTGCTTTAGTTCTTATTTTCTCATACTTACCTCTAATATTCTTGAGTAGCAAATTACAGAAGCATTGTTTTGAACAAACTACTAGACTATAATGTGA
>NW_018127972.1:1369919-1378971 GCF_001952655.1 Monopterus albus | reverse complement strand
AAAAAAAAAAAAAACTGACCACAAGATTTTTTCTTTCACAGTACTTTTACTGCGAAGTGCCTCCAGCCCCAAAAATCATTATATCTGCCCCTGCTCTGAGCGCTCTCAGGTGAAAAAGAACTTCTGAAGGAAAGTTCACGCCATGCTTTGACCATTGCAGATTGAATGAACCCACAACAATCAGCTGGCTAATGGTTATTTTTATTTATTGTCCGATATTTGTATCATTTAGTTATCTCCGTGCGCGGGCTGCATAAATAAATATACCTGGGTAAGGAGAGAAACTTGCTAGTCAGTGGAAAACTGCATTTCTCCGTGGTGGACTTTCGCTAGATATTTCAGATTGCTGGTGTTTCCACCCTTACATGCAAAAGACTGGAAGGGAACCTGGAGCGATTTGTGTTCATGGTGCAAACCGTATTGCGGACTTGAAACGAACCGAACTGAGACCACTTCTGAGGGTGGTCTCAGTTCGTAGGGAGTGTTCACATTTACAATGCTGACTAATCGCTCTGAGCTCGTTTTGAGGGCTGAAAAAGACCAAGTGTGCAAACACCCTGAAGCACTTTTAGATCTCCCCCACATCAGGCAAACCATACTGTGGAACTTTATGGAACGTTTCCTAAGGTGGGACAATGAAAAAATGAATTGAAATAAAAAATATTATGTATATTTAGCCTAGCGGAAGTAGTTATTCTTCTTCCTGTTTAGTTGTTTTTGGCGCGGAGACAGAGAGCTGCAGCACCCTTTACCGTAGCGTAGCGTGCACTGGATAACAAACAGCCATTGGAATTCACTCAAAACGGACCCACGCCTGAAATAATCTTCAATTATTCCATCCATCTGAACTGTGTGGTGTGAAAGGTGCTGTAGCGTTAGCTCTCAGTCTCCGCGACAAAACACGAAGAAGAATAACTACTTCCGGTTGACAGGCTTACGTCAAGAGTCTTTGAGCTATGTAGGAATTTCGACATAGATAAGTCGGAATTTCGATTTAGCTATCTAGTTATTTCTACTTAGCTAAGTCGAAATTTCGACTTAGGGAAGTGTAAGTAGGAATTCCGACATATCTAAGTCGGAATTCCGACTTAGATATGTCGGAATTTCTACTTAGCTAAGTAGAAATAACGACTTATAGCGTTGTATTTCTCATTTAACTGGCGGGAATGGGCTTCCATATATATCCCTTATTATATTTTTAAGAACAAACATATAAACACAACTTGTTAAAACTGGCAGGATTATTTTATTTAAAATAAATGTCTTCACAGTGGGTGCTTCCTCTATGAGAATTACTGCACTATAATCTATGACTGAATATTTGAGAATTCAATATGACTTTGATAACATGACATCACAGGTTGTGCTAACCCATAGTTTCACTGACTCATTTGTTTGAGGAAGACCTGCAACTGGAGTTTAGGTGTCCCACATTAGGCAGTATTCATTAAGGCGGTTCACCCTAGGCTTTAGGCATATGGAAAAATGCTGACATTTATAATATTAATTTCTTCTCTTAATACTCCTGATGGAAAAGCTAAAGTGTTTCACTAGAAAAAAAAATAATGTGCTCCCTGTTACATAAGAATGAGGAACTAAAGGCGATGAGGGAAGAAAAACGGCTCGCGTTAGATCCCAGAACTCGGGAGTAGACTCTACGAGACGTGAAGTCATTTACCTATTCCCGACGAGTCTTGGAATCTAATGCTTACCGATGAAATACCTACAGGGGGCGTTCCCCGCCCCCAAAACAAGAAGGCACCTGGCGAAATCACTACCGAACGAACTGAAACACACAAACAGAGGTACGAAGAGCCGTTTTTCTCATTCTGTTCTAACTTATATTCCATAAAAGATATTGAAAGGTATAATTGAACCCAGTCTTAATATAGTCCGTGAAGTTAGTAAAATTCTGTTTTCAACCGGCGGAGTCACTCCGGAGTTTCACTCTATGTTTCGTGTAGCCGGCAGTGCCAGGAAATACTCGACTCATTCTGGTGTGTGTGTGTGTGTGTTTTGAACAAAGAGCGCAGTCATGTTGTCCTTTTGTCCCGTCCGGTCCTGGCGGACTTTGGTTTTAGCTCAGGGTAGCATTTATTATATGTTAATTAATGTCAGATATTACATAGAGAGTGGTCATATTTAAAAAGACACCATTTGTACTTATTTATCTCCGTCGCACCTGATACCTATACACACGATAACACTATTCAAACACTGGACAGTAACCTAACAATAACAATGACTCACATGGCCACACTGTCATGTTTTAATCTGATGAGGTTTCGTATAGGGTATATAACAATATAAGGAGTAAAGCACTCAGTTTTTACATGGAACCAGCATAAACCCATTCTACTTCTATAGACTCTAGGAACCACAAGTAGACCTGCACTCTGAGAGCAAAGTGCTCTGTTGGGATGATAAGGCTCTATGAGGTCTATAAGATACGATGGAGCCTTGTCATTAAGGGCTTTGTATGTTAGGAGAAGGATTTTAAATTATATTCGGGATTTTACAAGGAGGAAGCAGAGAGAAGCTAATATGAGAGAGATACATATGATCTCTCTTGCTAGTACTCTGACTGCACGATTTTGGTTTAACTGAAGGCATTTTAGGGAATTATTGGGACATCCGGATAGTAAAGAGTTACAGTAGTCCAGCCTGGAAGTAACAAATGCATGGACCAATTTTTCAGCATCACTTGAGATGGGATGTTCCTCATTTTGCTGATATTGTGTAGGTGAAAGAAGGCAGTTCTAGAGACTTGGTTTATATATGATCAAAAGGACATACGCTCCAAGATTCCTGACAGCAGTATGAGAGGCCAGGGCTATTCCATCCAAAGAAACTATATGGTTAGATAGCAGATTTCTAAGGTTTTTAGGCCCAAGTACACTAACTTTGGTTTTATCCCAGTTGAGGAGTAAAACAATTACAGGTCATTCAGGCCTTCATGTCTTTAAGACATACTTGAAGTTTGACCAACTGATCTGAGTCATCTGGGTTCACAGATAGATATAACTGAGTATCATCTGTGTAACAATAGAAATATATGCCATGTTTCCTAATAATATTGCCTAAAGGGAAGAGAATTGGACCTAGCACAGAGCGCTGTGCAAAACTGTGACTAACTTTAGTCTGTGTGGAAGAGTCATCATTAACATGAACAAACTGGAATCTACCTGATAAATAGGATTTGAACCAACATAGAGGAGATCATTGGTGACTTTCACCAGCGCAGTTTCTGTATTACAGTGGACTAAATTCTGACTGAAAATCCTCAAAAAAATCATTGTACTTGATGATACATCTGTGAGTGTTGAGGGAAGGATTTGATAAATGTATTTCTATTATTGTGATTTTATTTGTAAAGAATCTCATAAGGTCAATACTGCTGAGATCTAATTGGTAAAACACACTGGAATCAAGATGTAAGCGCTGCTAAAATGTGATTCCATTCAAGTTACTTTGAAAGCGAGATGTGAACGGTACGTTCTGTGTGTTTAAAGTGATCAGAACAATAATCTGTCTGTCAGCAGGACAGCAGCGGGACAAATAGTTTTCACCAGGCTGACCAACAATGCAAATGTACTTTACAAAAATTGTTTTTACCTAAGATAATCAGGAAGAAATCATGTTTTATGTGGTCTATTGATATATTGATGTTATTGATTTTCCCTGGCTCCTTACAAAAGGAGAAAGTGAAAGTGAAACTTAAGCAACCAAAATCAGTCATAACAGATACTATTAGAAACAGCAAGCAACAGGATTTGTGTGCTTTAAACAGCTGACTGTGGAGATTACACTTCACTAAATGCAGCAGAGGGGGGAAAAATAGATATGAAGCATTAAAAACAAGGATTCTACAGGCGACGTGTGGATTGACACATTTGATATAAGGGAATTCTGTGCTCAAGTGAGCCATTGACTGCAAAAACCCAGCCATGTGAGCTACCATTCCAGTTTTGTTGCGCTTCTTATTGTGCAATTATGGTAGGGGTCCAGTCATAATGGATGTTTAAATTGCCCATAGCATGCTTAGTTTCAGCCATTTAATTTTTATTCTTGGGTAGTATGGACAATGAGAATGACAAAATTGTATACTGTTGACACATACATCAGTCATCATTCGCACAGTACTGGGCATCAAACTTCGATACTTTTATGGCATTGAATCACATCATTACCACTGAATATTGAAAAATGTCAAGTATCAGCAAATGCTTTTCTACATTTTTAGTTATTAGTTAATGTTAACATACCGTAAGGTTGTCATAAATTGGTTTAGTTTTTATGTTATGAAACTGCTTGGTGTTTTTGTAGGTTCCTCTGTGTGCTGTTTGTACACCAAGCGCTTCCATTCCTAAAGCTGCAGGGTTGGGCAGCCACACCCCTCTATACTTTACACGGCCTGCGTTCACGGCAGTGCTTCTTGGTGGGGGATTTCCACCTCTCGTGATGGGCCAGCTCCATCATAATTGTCAGTTCAGTTTTATTATTTGACAGAAACATAACTCAAAACACACTCACTCAAGGCGTTAAAGGTCAGCTACTGTTCCAACAGACCCAGTTTCATCAAGGAGCTCCCAGAGGCGCTTCCTCTCAAAAGATTCCCTTGCTGGTATTTATTGCCTTTTAAAGATGGTTTTCACTTAATACAAAAGACTTTGTGCCTGTGTGTGTTTGTGCCTTATTTTAGGGATGTCGCAGTCTGTAGGCCGGCCTCCCTCTGTATCCTCCATCAGTTCCATCTCTCTGGTGGAGATCAAGGCTGACACCCGCCTAGTCCTCCAAGCCTTCCTCCATAGAACCCTCACTCTTCCCCTGAAAGACAGGCCAGGTAGAGTCGGAGGTGCCTACCGAGATCACAGCACATACAGGTAATGGAACTCACCAGTCTGTGCTCCTTTTTGTTTGTCACTGTTCACAACAGTATACTCCTCTCCATTTACCTCAGACGTGCTGCTGATGTCCAAAAATATCAAATAGAATTTTTAATCTCTGCAACAATTTATTTTATTTATCGGTCTACCGTATGTATTTCTTTTAAGCTCTAACTGATTAAGGTCAGTCTCTGTGAATAAAAGAGGAGGAAAGAAGCAGCCTGGTCTACTTCCTCTGTGAAGAGGGAGGATAAATCAAAGAAACATTATTAGTGCGCATAACAGTCATGTAGGAAAATCAAGAGTTTTCAGCCATGAAATGACGTGAAATGTCAGGCATCTTCTCTTGAGGGAGCCAAAAGCTTCCTCAGCGTAGAGTGAGAGTTTCATAATTTTCCATTTATAACTCGAGCTCTTTGATTTTCTGCCGTATCACATATGAGCCGCTGTGGCGACCCCAAACGATGGGGGAGCAGCGGAAAAAGGACCAGCATCTCAGGACATTTAATGTGAAGGTCCAGACCAGGGTTTTCATCTGTTTGGTATTTTTACACCAGAAGGTACTGGTTTAAACAAATAGTATTATTTAAATCTGTACTAAGTGAGTTGTTTGGATATTAGATGCAATCCTGGGGAATAACAGCGCTTAGTTTTGTGAGCCTGTGTCTGAATTTACAGTGTAAGCACAACAGCTCATTTACATTATCATTGTGTTTTGGCTGTATTTGAATATAAGAAAATGTTTTCTGCTTCTGAACTTCTCTGTCATCACTTTTTGTAAAAGTTAGTACAGGTTTGCACAACTGCTATCATTAACCTTTGTGTTCATGACAGTAATGTCAGTAATGATTTCCTCTGGTAAATTAAACATAGTGATCACAGAGAGCAAGAGGAGACTGAATATATCACTTCATCTGACTCTGGTTCATTGTTATCAATCATAAATGAATATTAAATATAAATATATCAAGCGGATGGTAAAAAGTGCTTGATTCCAGCAAAGGCTCTCTGAGTATGTTGAGCCTGAATTATGTTTGTTTACTGTGAATGTCAGCAGCCATCATTTCTTTTATTTAACAATGGACCTTGTTACTTTAACTGTGCTTATACAGTACATTAACAAAAGTAATAGAGATCTATGCAGATGCATCAATATGTGTTGGATGAGATACCTACCCCAGTCCTGCTATTCACCATATTTTGCTGCTTTCTCATTCTAGCTCCAAGTCACAATCAAAAGCAAAGAATGTGTTGGATTCCCAAGCTGAAGATGTCAGTTCAGCAGATGAGAAAAAGACAGGATTTAAAGATTTCATAAAGCAGCTGCCTCGTCGTAACACCCCACGCCGCTCTGCCAAAGACCATAAAGGCTCATTGGAAAAGGACAGCAAGTCAAAAGCCTCACACCCCAGAGATCAAACAGAAGTAAGGAAGTATTTTATTATTGGGCACTAGGCCCCAGTAAAAAAAATAAAGTTACATTTTCCTTGTTGATTTAAGCTCAGCTGCAGCCATAGTCCCACAACTAGAAGGACAAGAGTGATGAGGGTATTGACAGGCTGGCCCGTGTGTCAGCCTCTGTTCAGCATCATCCAGGTCAGGGTATATCCAGAAGTGCTAGATGTATAGGTGCTAGCTGGACTTGCTTGAGGAACTGAAGAAATGTAGATGAACCAATTAACAACAATCCAGTCATTTACAAATCATTACTGTGATTAGTGAATTCATACAGAGGTGTAGTAAATCAGCATGAATGAGTTCAGCTTTGGCTATCTCTGATGGGCTTTGACAGCTGACCAATTGCAAACCGTTCTGACATCACTGACTTTTGAGGGAATAAAAAGCTGGAGAGTACAAAACAGTACAAAATACTCTTATCAAGATTATTTTAAACAAGTTTGATATTTACAACTGGAATCAGGACACTGACATCATTTGTATGTGAGCAGGACACAAGTACTTACAAAAACAAAAAACACTGGTGAGCAAACTAGTGGGATGTGCAAAGTAGCTATAATGCTCAAAATGGATTTTTTTCTAGATCAATACTATCATAGACAGTAATACAGAACTACAGAGATTATAATATACAGTAGGACCACATGGAAAATGTATTGGTGGGACAGGTGTGGCTCAGGAGGTGGTTGTCCTCTAGGCTGGAGGTTGGCAGTTCAGTTACCTAGCTCATTCTGTAAAGGGCTTTGCTCGTTATTGTAGAGACTGTTTCTCATCCTTTGCGTCATTCAATCATGATGATACAAATTTTTAAGCAAAATGCAAAAAATGTTTTATTATTATAAGCCCTGTACAAACTTAGAGAGTGGGTAGAATTTAATGACATTAGAGTTAGTGTTGTCTACTTTGCATTTTAGAACATTTTAAAATATTCCCACCATAACTTGTATATTTCTCTATCTGTATTCAATGTATACATCATGACTTTATCTGTGTAACAGCCTGTATCTGATGTGTGTGTCATACTGTAAATAGTTTGCCTACAGTTATCTACGTTTACATTACCACTTCTTTTACCAAAAAGCAAGCTAATCTTTTTCCAGTTACCTGGAGAGAATGGTATATTCTCTACATATACAGCATATTAGATGAACTACATTAGAATCACCATAGCCGTAATGTTGAACAGAAGAACTTGTTCCCACAGGAGGATGTAATTTCCCCCTCTTCATCAGAAGGTGAGGATGGTGAAAAGAAGCCAGAGAAGCTGAACCGAAAGAAGATTAAAAAAAAGATCTCCCAGTTTTTCAAGAAAAGGTTAGAGAAAGAGAAGGACAAGAACAAAGAGAGGCCTTCCACATTGTCAATCCAAAAAGGACCAGAACCTGTGCCAACCATCCCCTCTCCTAGTAAGCGCCTTCACTACACCATGAAACCACACAATCCAGCTTTAACTGCAGTCATTTATCTGTTTGCTGCCAAGTCTAAAATTAAAATGCAAATGTGAAAATTTCCATCGCTGTGTCCACTATAATAATTTGTATGTTGAAGCTGAACCGTATGGTGTGTTAGTGGTTGTGACCTGTGTTCTTGTGTGCATGTGAAGATACTAACTGATGTCAAACAAAGGTTTTCATCTGAGACATTTGTGGTATTATGGTAAATGTTTATATAGATCACCCTCCTGAGTTCTATAATGGGGTAGCACAGAAGCTGGAAAAGATTGCCCAGAGGTCCTCTACTAAAAAGAAGCTGAGTCCCACAGCCCCACCTTCATCAGGTAAACACACACACACACTCACTCAAACACGCTGTCCTTTCATTCCTTGTAGGGACTTTACATTGACTTACATTCATTTCCTATAGACTTATCCTAACCTTAACCATAACCACTACTTGCCTAACACCTGACCCTGACCTTAACCTAACCTTAAACCATATTGCCACCCTAAAAGCCAGTGATTTTCTTGTGGGGACTGGAGGCTGGTACCCACAAGGATGGCCGAGTCCCCACAATGTGACTGTGTTAACCTGTTTCGGTCCCCATAATGTAAGTAATACAAAGGTACATGCACACACTGTGCAGCCAGTAGATCTGTGTAATGGGTTTAAACAGAAATATTAGCAAATCCATCAGTTTAAAGTTTATACTGTATGAAATGATGGTACATGTTCATAAATCTGCAACATCTGATTTGCACAGTGCTCTTAAGCACAGCCTTCCACTGTGTGTACCTTTATTAAATCACCATCAAATGACAACTAATCTGCTGCAACATAACAACCTCTACACACGTCAGACTAGTTGGCTATACAGTTACTCTGTATTCTGCTGTTGATGCAGGCAGTGTTAATCCTGTGCATCAGTGCCTCCGTTCCAACTTTTTTAAAAAGGTATTAGTGCCTTGGTTTATTCTTTACATACAGAATAACACAAACTATATTGTGTCACATTATGAGATATGATGTACCATTTACAATGTGAAATGCAGTAGAATTTTGACTGAAATAGAGTCCATTTGATGTGATCATATAAACTGGATGTTAAATTGTTATTATTTCTTCTACCAAACAAGAATAAAAAACACCAAAGCAGCTTTCTCTGGCTACAGATTTGTGGGGCTGTGTTCATGTTGTGCCACTCTGCACCATTCAGATAGTGCGTCACTGTGATTGCCTCAGCTGTTCCAGAGTGATGTGACTGGCTGAGA
>NW_018127972.1:1340062-1369856 GCF_001952655.1 Monopterus albus | reverse complement strand
GCCATGCAGTCAGTGTGTCCAGGAGCTGCCGCTTTGGGCTGGTTGCTGTGCTTGTGCAAATAAAATAGGGCCCCTAAATAATCTGTTTTAAGCCTAAGCACTAGTTAAAGTCCTTTCTCATTTCATTGAACCATCTGTCACAATAGGAACATGTGCCTCACTGCAGCAGTACCTCAAGTCTGTGTCTAGGAGTGCAAGAAGGGTAGATGCCTACTGTTGGGAGAACACAGCCACATGAGGCCGCTTATAAGGCATTACTCCATACACCAATAGGAAGCAGTATTTTTCAAGTAAATGCCCACTGGGACCAGAATACACCCATTACCTAATACCCTGCTACTACATACCATGTTTGTGTTTCATGTTCTCTGTGGTGTCTGTAGCCACAGGCTGACAAAGATAAATATACAGTAAAGTACTGAGATAAACTAAGAGCTGTAGGACCCACTTTCATTCACTGTAGAGTTGTTGTGTCTTTCTTTTAGCAGTGTGTGATAAAGAGGCAGTGGTGCAGCAGCTGGTTCAGGTGTTGTCTTCGGAGGGGGATTCAATCAACACTAAGGTAGGCAGTGGTTCATCATAAGGTGTGTAAAGCTACATTGTTCATTTGTCAGATAAGTTAAGACAACTTAACAGATGTTTGACCCACAAATTCTGTAATTTGCTTTCAACCTGAGCTGCTTTGGCATGTTGTATACAAAAAAATATTAATGGGACATTATATAGAGCAGCGTTCTAGGCATGGCTTTGTTGCTCAGCAGTTATGATTTGGCAGGTACCATAATAATTTACATGTAACAAAACCTGGTAGAAACACAAAGAGATAAACATGTATAATGTAGTTTAAGTTATGGTGAATGTTTTCCTCACATGTGTATTGTATGTTCATCTGTGTGCATGTATAATTTGGCTCTACCTGTAGGATATTTATAAATGCACTTCTTTTTACAGATCGAGTCAGACCCCTTCCTGCGCTCCAGCCTAAGTCGTCTTTCTTATGCATCATTTGCCAAGCTTCTGGATGCTTTCAGCAGCAGTGAGGTATTTGAGGCCCCAGCTCTGCCACCAGGGCCTAGTCCAACACTGCAACGTTTGGCTATCACCATGGAGGTATCACGGCGAATAGTGACAGCCACAGGAACTCAGCGCATGCAAGGCTATGCAGAGTGCTACATGGACAACTTTGCCCCCTGGGTTAAGAGGCACGGAGGATGGGTGAGTGATCTCCATGAACTTCCATGATTCCATTAAAGACATGTTTCTTATAAAAGCTGGTTTTCAAATAATTGCCTTCACCTGCCTGAACAGCTAGAACAACACTGGGGGGCTTGGGGGTGTGGTGGGGTGGAGTAGGGTGGGTGCATTGTCTGTACCATCATGCTGAAACAATTCAGCATAGTGTGCATTTCACCATCCTGTTGTTCAGAATTCCTTTTTAGCAGAAACACTTGTTTCATTCACTAATTAATCAAATTTGTTTGCATCGGTTTTTGATCACTGTTAAACTGCTGTCATTGAAATTCAACTCTCCTGCAGATTTTTCACATTAAAAGCTACCAGGAAAGAGAGGGCTATAAGCATAGGTGGTGCGATTGAGAGGCCAGGGGAGGATAAGACTCCCCTTAATACTCAGGAAAATATGCTGCAGTTCTCTGTAAACAGCTGGTTGTATTCTGAAAACATGAGCTAACATGTACAGGTTAGTTTTCATGTTTTAATATTTTGCTGGTGGTAAACCTTGGTGAGGCTCTCAAATACCACTTTCCCACCAAAAGTAACGCATATACATGGTCTTTTATACGTGGCTAAACCGGCCTTTAATTGGCTTCTGATAGCTTTCCCACTGTTGACCGACCCGGCTCGGCTTTCCAGCAGACGAACTTCTTTCCTCTCTGGTACATCATATTTGACGTCATCACATTGGAGACTGGTAAACAGAATTCTAAACAAAGCAGCATGAAAGATAGTCTGTCAGCATTATTTCTTTCTATTTACTTTTGTTCATCTTCCAAAGTATAGAAACTCAGCGTACACTGAACAATGTTAGAGTGTTGATTGAACATAGACGGGTGGAATTTCAGGCTGAGACAGCTGATGACAACACGTGCCTCATGGTATACGTTTATGGGTTTAGCCGAGTTTGGCTTTCCCATTGATTCCAAGCCAAGGCATGCCAAAATTGATTACCTACCCAACGAACAAATATCTGAATAGTCAAATATTTAGATCCATCCCTAAGCTAGACAACATCATTTCTAGTTTCATCATTTTCTCAAGAAGAAGTAATGCACATTGCAAGGAAAGTGGATGTTGTCCTAAAATATGATGCAGATGGTGCTGTGTGACTGATCAAGCAGTGTTCTTCAGCTCGACCTACCTGCTAACCTGACCCATACACTACCTGCATTTTAACCAAACATCACCAGAATGAACTGTGTGACTAAACTGGTAAACAGTTGAATGAGTCATCAGGCATAACAGAGTTCTTATTAGTTTTTATTATTGTTCTTTGTGTAGACCCATCAACAGATGGACAGAGTGAACAAGCCAGAAACATGAGGAACATTGATAACAGAGGAGGGAGAATATAATTTTTCTTTTTTTTCTTTTTTTTTAAGATTCCTGGGATGTTTTAGTGTTGCCAAATATAACAACCTGGTGCTGCCTATGGCTGGAAGGCTTTCAGTGAAACACCTGTGTAACAAGTTTTGACTCATGGTAACTTAGCAATCAAAAACAGCAAAGTGGAAGCAGTTTAACAGAATTAGTAAATGAAAGCAGCATTTAAAAAAAAAAAAAAAAGTGGAATTCAGAACAACACAATTAGTGCTGTGCAAATTTTCATTATGCTGAATTTATCAAGACAACAGGAACAGAAAATTAACAATACAAGCCTGTTTTTATATAAGGGCAAAGCCTTCCTTCTTTCTGCCACTGGGTAAAGTAAATACTAAGCCACTGACAGTCCTGCCTTAAAGACATAAAACACAGATAACATGTCTCTTTGAAGATGCACGTTATCCTTATACTGGAGTTCATGCTTTTAGACTAAATCATCACTGATGTCAAATTAGCAGTCAACAGCCACACCAACCTGACCAGTGCTTGATTGTTTGTTGTTGTGTTTGTTGTGTCTTGTTGCTTTTCTTCTTTTGTCTCTCCTCTATCCACTCACCCCAACCGGTCGAGGCAGAAGGCCGCCCACCAAGAGCTGGGGTCTGTCGGAGGTTTCTTCCGTTAAAGGGAGTTTTTCCTCCCCACTGTCGCCAAGTGTTTGTTCAAGGGGGATTTGTTGGGTTTTCCCTATGTAATAATATTGATAACAGTAAGGTCTAGACCTTACTTTGTAAAGTGTCCTGAGATGACTTCTATTGTGATTTGGTGCTATACAAATATGCTATATTTATTTCATCTTCAGGAAAACGTGGCAGAATTTGAGGAGCCTGCAGAGTATGACTGACTGACTAACCTCAACCAACCGTTATGACATCAAAGTGAAGCGATAGATGGACCTTACTCCCACAGTCTCATTTGGACCGTGACAAGAGCCAGTTCCAGAAGTTTCAGATTTTTGTCAATCTGAGATCAGAAAGTAGTTCTCAGAAAAGGTTACAATTTTTAATGGTTAGAAGAAGAAGAAACAGTTTGTTATTATTGACTAGTATAGATTCTTTCATTAAAAGTCCTCTCAATCAGTTTGAGAGTGACAGCAGGTTGTAATCTTGTTTCACTAGTGGGTGTTTTACATTTGGACTGAAGGTCAGGCCTGCCCACAGGGAATGTTATTCTTTGACTCTGTTTGTACTCACAGAGGCAGAAGTTGGTAGTCCAGTTACAAGAACATGATACCTCAGCCGATTTTTTGTCTCAGGGTAATCAGCCCATAATTAAATGTTAAAAAGGAAAATGAAAGTTCATTTGACATTTGACATTGTTGAGTTTGCCATTAAAATGTTTTGGCACTGTGACTGTAGCAGCTGCTAATTTTTTCTTATAATAAGAGGCAGTGATAGCTTGTTAAGGTCTCTCTCTCTCTCCATAAAACTGGACATTTGATCTGGACAGATTCAATACAATGTTGCTGTTATTGTTTTGTTAATTGGCTTCCCCACAAGAAAAAAAACACCCCCTCCCAAAAGCTACAGTGTAATTTGAACCCTGCTGTGGACAGGCTCTGCTCCCCAAGCTGCTGCAGGACCACCAATCTGCTGGCCGCCACTCGAGATGACTTGAAAAAGAAAAAGAAAAAGAAAAAGAAAATGTCACATATACAATGGCAAATGTGAAATCAATTTTTCTTTTTCTTTTTAATAGTTAATCATTGGTCGATTGGACTGAGTAACAAATAATAAATTTAGCATTTGCTGTTTGAATTTTCTTCTTTAACTTGAGGGGCGGTACGGTGGTTAGTGCTGTCGCCTCACAGAAGGTTCCAAGTTCAAACCCAAACCTACCCGGGTCCTTTCTGTGCAGTGTTTGCATGTTCTCCCTGTGCCTGGATGGGTTTCTCTCTGGGTACTCTTGGCCCATCCAAAGACATGCAGCTTAGGTTGACTGGTGACTGTCCAGGATGTACCCTGCCTGGAATAGGCTCCAGCTTTAGGCTCTGAAAAGAACTGAAGTCAAACAGTGTGTTTGTATATATCTTTACTGTCTGTCAGAGGACATACTGTAGCGGTAGTCTGATACAGTTGGAGCAAAGGATGGGGTACAGGGATGTGATGTGCTCCCATTGTTTGTTTCTAAACTACACTGAATACAACTGAAACTCTGCATAGCTACATTCAACTAGGAGTAAATGGAAAAGTGTGAAAAGTTAGTTAAACGTTTTATTTCTATTGTTTTTTTATTTTATTTTTTACAGTTTCAGTTTGAGACAACAGAAATTGTCAACTTATCAATGGCATACCTCTATTTATAGCACATAAGAAACAATAACCTCTAAGAATTAATGGGTCTGGCAGGAAAGCAGAGTAACAAAAGTGAGGAACACAAACAATATTGCTATACAGTAGTTGGGGTCAAATCAGTTTACAAAAAAGAGTACTCAAGAATTCTGGTTCTTTAATGAACTCAGGGAAGTGACCTGTTAACAGAAGCAGGATTTATTTCTGGTGCGTTTGTAAAAAAAAACACTTGGTTGGTGTTGACCTTCACTGATAACCTCTGCATCCAGTGTCTCGTGATAACTGACAGGCAATGTGTTCTATCACATGCCCCTTCCATTATAAATTATGTCTTGATATAAAAAATGAACACAGGTTTTAAAACCATTTTACACTGCATTAATCTGTATCGAATATACTTAAGACATAAGTTTCTATACATGCACTTTTACTGTAAGTTGTTTATTGTTGTACAAACAATATTGCCTTGAGAGACTGAGCTCTGCACTGTAATTTAACTTTCAACACATTATCTCAGAGATGTACACTGAATTACAAGCAGTCAAGAACCTGACATATTGTCACACAGGATATGAAGACAAACATGTTTTTCAGTTACAAGTGTAATGTTCAAAATAATGCGTATGTTTCTTTCAGACCTATCATTTCCTGTAATGATCTGTAAATTTGGTTTTTATATATAAAACATCTTCAAAAACAACCATTGTCTGTGACAGTTTCCTACTTGGTGTTGGTGTTTCAGGGCCATAAGCAGACATTTCTTTGCTGAAGTATGAGTTCTACAACACATTCCAAAACAAGTTGGGACAGTAAAACACTTAACAGACATTTCCTGGTTGCCACTTTTGTATCAAACCATGATGCAGTCACCTGTTGACATCACCCGTTTCAAATGTAATCATCATTTCATTATTTTACCTCATTACTGGCCCTGAAATGCAACAGTCCCAACTTTTTTTTTAAGAATCTGTTGCAGGTATCAGAATTGAAGTGTGTTTATTTTGAACAAATAGTAAAATTGATGAGATATCACATCAAATAATGTGCTGCTGTATTTTTTTTTTTCAATGTAATACAGGGCACAGATGACTTGCACATCACTATTTTCAGATTTAATTTTGATTTTACAACCTGTCCCAACTGTTTTCTGATTTGGGATTCTAGAGTGGGAGTAGAAAATTTATTGCTTTAGTGTTTTCGGGTGAACGGATATTAATTCCATGGTCACATAATTGGTTGGCTAGGTGTCAAGAAGGGGGGTTGTATCTAATTTGAGTGGGTCACTGAGCAGAGAGGATGCTGGTGATGAGGAACTCTTTTGTTGAGACTGTGATGTACCAGGTATCACAACCCCTCATTGCTGAAGTAGTTAAGATTCTGTTAAATAAACTTCAGTGCATGGTTGGTGACACGAGAAGAATAGCCACCAGTTGTGTGGGTCATCTCTGCAGGAAATGAGTGGAGCTGCAGTGGAAAGGTGGAGGACTTCACCAGGATTCAGATAAGACCTGCATCTCTTCTTGTTGACATTCTGAAGACATTCAGTGTTTGTTGTGGTCAATTTATAGCTGGTACAGCTGGAATCCACTAGGTCAAATTATAACTTTTTTTTTTCACTGGTACCACCTCTGCTGTGACAGTATGAAAAAGAAAATATCAGTGTCCATAGAAGTCTGAAAGCAGGTTCATGAATAAATTCCTGGGCTCAATTTAGACTGAAGCCACTGCTTTGATGGTGGTAAACCGGTACATTTGGGGCCCGGTAACTCTCAGCACTGTTAACTGCGTGGGCACTGTTGAGTGAGGCAGTATGGAAGCATTTCCACCCTAAACTGGCAAATAAATCTCCTTCTCTTATTTGGAGAATCTCACTGATTCTGGAAACACCCTGTGGTTTGCATTAGATAACTCACACTGAGTTGGCAAAATAATGAGCATTAAAAACCAGCTTTAACAGAAAATGTTATATACAATATCTGTTCCAATAAAAAGATGAAGTTGAATAAACATATTTAGTAAATAAGAACAATGAAGAATGACAGAAAAATGCCTCAGGCTTTCTTTTCTTTCTTCTTTTTTTTTTAATAATTCAGTAATAATGACATGGAATGTAAAGTCAATGAACCAGAACGTGTGTGCATATATTACAGGAATAATACACGTGAAATGTTGAACAAAGTGAACTAAGTGCTACATAAAAATATTTTCTTTTATGTCTGTTTGTGTTCTCCATTCATTAGTACAGCGGGCCTACCTGTCTGACAATAATGCTTGACTTAGGTAACACACAAAAGGAAACCAACAGGTTATAAAATTCACGGTCCTGTCTCCTCTTTCTAATACCATGGATGGACAATTAAAGCCAAATACTGAAATTATGAATAGTGAGTAGAATTACAATATTTCTTGCAGTCCTACTAAATGATAGAATGTCTCTTTTGTTGTTTCATATAATTTATAACAAATTTGACATTACTATTTTCTATCAGTAGCTCAAATTAGCTACTCTAGAAACAAAATACTGTAAAATAAGGAGATGCATATATGCCTCTTTTTTTTTTTTAATCTTAAGATGACAGTATCTCTGCTCAGGTGACTCTCGACATATTTAGGTAATTGCAACATGTTTTGGCTGGAGGCCAGTGGATTTTAGTGATAAATCAAAACGTTATTGATCAGACATAATGCAACATTAAACTGTGATGAGGTTCATGATATTTCTATAGCTGGAACTGAGACAACCAACTGTGCTCATCATCTTTGTCAGCTTCACTTGGCTAGTTTATCACCACTAGCTTTGTTTGTTCATTCTGCCCACTGATGGATTTAGATAGACAGTGGTGGTTTTTGGGGGGAATCGTAAGAGGAATGTATAGCCAAGCCTGAACCCAAGATAAGCACTAGAGTATGACAGTCTGAATTGAAGGTTTGGGAAATTCAGATCAGGTTGGGGGTGAGGAATATTGAGATCCTCGAGGAGTTTGTGATATCACAAGGCAGTGAAAACTGGTCTGCACTCAGCCCAAGTCCTTCTCAGCACAAAGAATCTGACAGTACATCATCATGGAGAACACCAAAGCCAAGATCTGAAAAAAAAAAATAAGGAGGCACACAGGGGAAAAAAGATAACCTGTCGGAAAATAAAACATTTTAACAAGCTACACAATCTTTTCCCTGAATTCTGGGTTCTCGAGTTACATGAAATACAGATGTTTAAAACATCAAAATGCTTTGTCTGAGACCATTGACTGACAAAATGTTAATAACAGCAACATTAATTAATGCAACGCCTCCCTGGGCAAGAGTTATAGAGTCAGAGGTTCATCAAAATAAAATTAAGTATTTGTTCATTTATATCAATGTTGTACATCATAGAGTAAATAATAAATGATGCTTAGATTGGTTAGCATGCTTTCCATAACCATGTTAGTATACCAAAAAAGAGACCTAGAAATCACTGCATTCTAATACATTAACCTTTTAGTCACATATCATTTCCTTCATAGAGATTTGATTTGTAAATCTTAAATGTTGAGTGACTCAGATGAACATTGTAACATTTTGATCAAGTCAGAGGTCCTCCCATCAGTATTTTGGCACTTGGACAGCTAGGACACGTAGTGTGATCTGTTAGTGAATAAAGTAAAACTGAAAATGTAAATATGAGGGTGAGAAAAATATTACTTTGGAACTTGTGGAGTACATGTTCCCTCCATTCACCCTTACACGCAGGACACACTAAACTCTGATCATGACTGGATGGCCAAAAGAGAAGGTGAAAATACAACTAACTGAATAAAATAAGAATACTAAATATAATCTTTATGCAAACAAATTGCATTCTTAATTGCATAAAGCCTGGCAGGGTGTCAGAGTACAAATCTGTACTGAAAACACATTTACATTTTAGATATATCAGAAAGAACAACATGTTGTGTTGTAAGTGTGTAACACTGAATAACAGTTTTTGCCATAAATTGCTGGGTTTGATGTTTGATGAGCCCAAGAGATGAGGAAACATTCACTAAGAGCAGAGATACAATGGTTTAAACTGAACGTATGAATATAATTGATGAATAATTGTTGCAGATACCTACCTGCACAACACCAATACAGACTCCAAACACCAAGACTGAGGGGATGTTGTCTAGCAGCCACTGCCTGGCCTTCTGATAACATGGCTACAGAAGACAAACACAGAGTGAGAGCATGAAGGAAAAGAAAACAAGAAGTTCGCTCAAAGTAAAATGATAACATAAGAAAAGATTAAGTTGTTCCATTCGAACAAGGATGTTATACTGTATCTGAGGAGGGAGTATCAAGGAGTAAGGAGGCTCCCGGAGGAGCCATGAGAAAGGATACACAAGCCCATCCTTTGTGGATGGCTTTTAATGAACCAACATGCCTCTTTATCCAAAAACTTTTGTTGACTGGACGTTTCAGATGAAGACTAGGTGGAGAGGGCGTGTCATGTTGTTAACATGCTTCCTCGAGTCACATGTTTTCCTCACATCTTACTTGGTGGGACTAGGAAAAGACACAAGTGAGGAAAATGATGCACCCAACATCTTTGCTTTGGGAAGTTTAGGCTTTTTGAGAGGTCTCATGTTCTAGATCAGAGGCCATTAGTGATTTTGCTGGTTGCTGATCTTCCCCTTAACCTTAAATCAGTGTAAATAATTACTCTTCCCTTGGTTTGAAGCAAGACCCACTGGTAACTGCATGATTAATGGCATCACAACAACTTAGCCACAGATACTGGATACAGTGAGTAGTTCCAGTCATTTCAGACACACTTGCCTCAGATGCACATCTGGAACAAATTTAGATTTTATTTTGCAAAAAAATGACAAAATGGAAAAAGCTTGTTAGGTGAAATTTAACCACTCTGGAGTCTTGGTTCTCCATTAGCCCCCATTACAAGAGAACAACAAACCAACCTCACTCCATCCGTCAGCGCATTGGTCTGTCCCGATGGAGCAGCAGGATGAGGGCAGAGTTCCATTCAGCACATCATACCAATCTGTTTTGTTAGTTACTCCACAGCATTTGAACTGCGGGAAGAGACAGAGAAATACATGGTCAACTACATAACTTATCTATACATTACAGACTAGTCTGTATTGAAAACAGACTGCTCAACGATAGAGGGTACACACTGACACCACTGCTTCACAGTACCGGTACTTTCATGGAGCAAGTAAAGGTAGAGGCCACCAAACAGTCAGTTGTCTGTAAATGCATTGCTTGCTGAGAGTGCTCACCATTTTCTGGACATTGTCCCAGGATTTTTTCAGTCCAGGTTCAGAGTTATAACTCTTCATACCTTCCCTTAATTGACCTTGTGCTTTGGAATCCAGCTAGCATAAAGAGAAAGACAGAAACATGCAGTTAACCTTTGAAGGGTCACATGGGACTGCGGCCTGTCTCAGCTGGAACTTGACATAAACCCTTGTATGTCTGAGCACACCAGTCCAACCACAAACATTTTCCCAAAGTTCTGCTTTTTAAATTACTTGTTTCATCCAAAATACAGTAAAAATCCTGGAGATATTACATTTATAGTGCTATAAAAATTATAAATAAAACAACTGCCAATTCAGAACCACAGAAAATGTTTTGTCTTGACAAATGACATAATTGGTTAAGCGATAATCAACAGTTTTTTTTTTTTTTGATAATTGATTGATGTGTGACTCTAATTGGATTTTTTCCAAGTGACTCAGATCTTCTCTTTTCATGGATGTGAAAAAGTAAAACTACATTTTTTCAACTCAGAGCTGGTCCATGTGACCACTGTCACAACGGTCAGATAAAAATTCCTGTGATTTTTGTCAACATCTTACTCCTCTTCACATATGCATATCATCTGTTGTCATCATTCAGTGTCAGTCCCACCGATAACAATAAATAGTGACAGGGGTCAGTGGAGAGGCGAGAACATTTCACAGTTGTTGGACATTTATGGACAAGCTTCTGATCATACCGAGGTGGAGAGGACACGTCATAAATGACCAGTTTGTGAGGAAATTTGATTTGGTCATCACGCAAATGATGTTATTACTGTTACTCTTGTGCATGCGCTTGGCTCAGATCTGGTGAACAGGCTTTTCAGGTGCGTACATAAAGCCTGATGGCTGATAGCTGTGGAGCAGACCTGCACAATGTACAGGAGGAAATTCTGACCACTCTTCCTCACAGAACTACTTCAGCCGAGTCATATTCCTAGGATATGTTTCATCTGGCGTGAATGGCTCTCTCAGCTCGTTCCACAGCATCTCTGCTGGGGTGAAGTCTGGACTCTGATGGGGACGCTCCAAAGGGTGGATATTCTTTGCAGCCCCTTGTTTTCATACACGATCCTTCCTGCCCAATTCAACCTTAGTTTCATCAGTCCAAAAACATTTTCTCAGTAGTGTGGTGAAGGCTCAAGGTGCCCTTTGGCAGACCTCAGGCATGCAGTGATCTTTCTTTTTATCTGGAGAGCAGCAGCTTCCTCTGTTGTGTCCCGCCATTTGTAACCCTTTCCAGATTTATGCAAATCAACAGCCTTCTGAGATCTCTTTCTTTGAGGCATGGTTCATATTAGCAGATGCTTCATGTGAACAGAAAACTCCAGCTGTTTGAGTGTTTCTTATAAGTCAAAGTAACTAATTTTACTGTCTCATTGCAGTGCACATTGTATTGGATGTGACAACAGAAAACCCTGAAGCCTTGAACCTGAACCTTGTATACAGTGATCTCACCTTGTCATGGAGGATGTGTATAACCAACACCAACGTCACCTCTGTCAGGACCAGGAGCAAGAGGATCACAAAAAACTGTGGAACAGAAAAGAGCAGTTGAGCACTGACATTACAGAGTATTCAAGTGCAAGTGCTGTAGATTATCCCCACTCAGGTGGAGGTGCATCCAGATTAGACCGTGTGAACATGAACAGTGTGCCTCATTTACATCTTTAACAATAATAATCACTTTTATCGGCCAAGTATGATACACACACAAGGAATTTGTCTCCAGAACACCGAGGCAGCCATCTGTGGCACCAACTCACACAGGTGGTGGCACTATCCCACCTTCCCATGGTCATCGGAAGCAACTTGGAATTCAGTGCCCAAGGACACTTCGACATGTGGACTAGAGAGAAAGAAACTGAACCGCCGACCGACCTTCTGGTGAGGAATGATCGCTCTACCTCTTGAACCTCAGCCGCCCCATTACTGCGTTTCACAAGACATAAAATGCCTCCAAAATATTCTGTGTTATGAGGATCTCTCACCATGAACAACAGGCAGCGCTGCTCCTTAAGGGCTCCAAGACAACCGAGGAAGCCAGTCACCATGGTAATGCCACCAGCGACTAGCAGCAGATTGGCAGCTGAGAGGGATGGAAAAGACAGGGGGAGAGAGGAAAACTCTGCCTGCGTGAAGGACAGCCAGACTCCAACGCCAAACAAGCCACATCCTCCTAGCTTTTCAGAAAATGTAATGTCAAACCAGTGTCAAAATGCAGCATTTATCCCAGTGCATCATCCTGACAGTGATGCGTCTGTGTAGATGTAGTATAAGGAACTGACTTGTCGTGTCTGTAAAACTCAGTGCTAAATAATTTCAGAGGCATGCAGCATATTCAAATGTCCACAACCGTTTGATTTGAGTAACACTCTGAATTGGTGTAGGTTAAAATTGTTTTCATACTGTAACTGATTAAACAAATATGACACCAACTTGGCACTGGCTTGTGCGAATACTGACCCAGAAGATGAGGTTAAAGACAAACATCAAATATTTGATGCAGCACAAACACCTCTGAGACACTGGCATCCTGCAAAAGACAGAGGGAAGAGCAAAGGAACAGTGTTTATACAACGGTGCATGCCACTGGTAACTTTATGTGCTTCCATTGGGGTTACTATGGTTAAATAACTGAGTGCAGAATTAATGTGTAGTATCTGTTATGGCCTCGTTGTGGTGTGTTTTGGGTTTCCTTGATGAGAGGACCGGTGTGTAAAAGGGCAGCACGTTACAAGATGGAAAATGTATTGTTCAGGAGAAACAAAGTTTTATTTATATAGTTTAAAATGATGCATTTGTCTTTTTCAGTGACTTTTGTTTTAAGACAGATGAGAAAAATCTTTTATACAGCACTGCTTTCTGATGTCTGAAATGACTACTTCATAGTTGATGCCATCACCCTAGTTTTAAACACACACTGTTTTAACACATTATGAGTGTGTGTTCATAGTGGAAGTCTGATTTGTCTCTGACTGAGTGGTCCTCACACCAACTACTGACCCACACAGGAAGTCAAACTGCTGACAGGAAGGAAGCTCCCTCCCCTTCTTAGTAAGCCTAATTATACTGACAAAGGCATTTCCCATGGCCACTGTGAACCTGTGCCTCACAGGAGAGCACATCTTTCACCATCACAGCACAATTCTGCTTCAGAACATAGTGAGTAGGTTCTGTGGTTGACTATGAATGTCATTGGAAATACCATTTTTATGCTGTAAAAATAATGTTTTCCTGTTTCCACAGCTCCAGCAGATCAAGTGTAATTACTACATCACTGATGATAGGTTTAATTTTTGTGAGTTAAGTCCACCCTTCATTACCAGCCCATCAAAATTACACTTTGTTGACATTTTAAGGACTGGTGAAGAGAGTGACTTACAGCTAAAAGCATGAATACTCTGATTTTTACTTTGTTTCGATAATGGGCTGCTTTACTTGAGATTAAAAGCCTGATGATACCGTTAGCATAGCATATACAAAATTAGCATGCCTTAAAGCTTAGCATGTTATTTATGTGGCTTAAAACTTTATATATTGTAAACATGAAACTCTCATATGAAGGCAATAATAACTAACTATGATTCTAGGTATGATGCTGAATTACTTTCTGGATGTTGTGGAAAAGATTTCTTTTTGTGCTCTTTGTGTCATTGTGTGTTTCTATCCACTATTTTTATGTCAATAGTCAAAGGATGTGGTAAGATAACCTACAGCTGTGGATGGATTACTGAACAGGCCTACTGGGCACAGACACAGAGGCCCGAGGGACCGGAGGCTCTGTATGAAATAACTTAATATTTCTGTGTTGAAAAGTCAATTAGCAACACAAAATGAGTACAAACGGATGCAAAACAGCTACAAAGAGATGCAAAATGGGCACAAGGACATGCAAAACAGACTCATAGACAAAAGCAAGTAAAACAGACAAAAATAACCACAAAGCCACTAGCAAAATAACTAACATGAAAAATGACCAGAAATAGTTACAAAATATGTAGAAAGACATACAACAGGGCCACAATTAAATGTAAAGCAAAACAACAAAATACAGCCACAAAACAACTAAAAAGAAACACAAAACTCTCTTTCAATCTGTCAGTCTTGATCCTATGTAAGAAGGGCAGGGGGGCCTTTTACATGTCTGTGCCCAGGGGCCCAGTGTCTCATGATCCGTCCATGCCTACAACACTAACCCCAGTAACCCCATACACCATACGTATTTTATTGGTGCTTTTCATATAGCATAAAACAAATGATCCACATATAGTATGTGCTGTCTGTCAGCACATAGGACTGTATATGTAAAGTGGTGCTGACGTATAACAACCAGCTGGTTCCACTGCACTGCCTTTACTAGAGTTATTACATTTCAGTTAGAGCAGTACTTATTAGAATTCCAATTTAAAGCCTTTCCTTTACGTTGAACTGTAACAGTTTTCTGTATTTATAAATAAATTTTTTCCCACATGGGATTTCACATGACTGTCTAAGGAGGAAAAAAGTTTTTGAATTTCCTCTTTCAAAGTATCTGTCTTGTTTTTCCTGTCTTTTTACAGAGATTTGGCCAGGTCAAGAACCGCTTAGCTCAATCCACATGCATGTTTTCTGACATTTGTCTTTTACCTTCCAAAATCATTAAAAATGAAAACTAATTGATCTGACCATCTCCTGATCTGCCATTGCTGTTTGCTGAAGGTTAGAATTTGGATAGGTTTACTCATAATCCCACCAGCTGCTAGAGATCCTTGTCAGACAGATGTAACAAACAACACATGCTCTTATTTTCATTGTAAGAAGACCCTGAGGAAAACATACCTATTGACTTCCTGTTTCCAGTGCAGATGTTACCAAGAAATCTAGTCAACCAGACCTGACAGAGAGTGGCTGTGAACACAGAAATCCAGCTAAACACACTAGAAACAGAATTTTAAGATGGCATCAGAAGAACAAGTTTACAAAAACAAAAGCTACAGTATACATGACTGTACATGAAGAGAACATATAGGTAAGGTCTGGATAGGTCCTGACAATGTTTAGCCAAGGAATATCACCAAGCAGCTAAACAGAAACCTATGGTATGACAGCTCATTAACTGCTGCCAAAGCTGCACAGTCCTTTATATCATGATAGACAGACCCAGTGTCTACTGAGATCCACAGGAAAATATAGTGCAGTTTTAATGCATGTAAACTAAATATATACAGTAATTATCATCATGAAATTAGTATTAGTTTAAACAATGAGAGTTGCTTTAGCATTAAAGTGAAGTTTGTGATGCACAGGCTTGGCATCTATGTAGTTCTATTTGCAGTACAAATAGATTTTACCTTTCAGCTCTCGTTTTTGTCACGTTCCTCCTGACTCCTTCCCCCTCTTCTTTTGGTCTTTATGAAGTTTTCCTTTTCAGATCTCCTTTGGATTGCTCCCTGGACCAGCCAGGCTTTCTTTTCCTCACTTCCTCTGTATTGTTCTTCACTTGCAGACTGTGGATACCCGCTTTCCTCAGTTCAATTGTCTTCTTCTTCAATTCTGAACTTTATGACATCTTAAAATGATTTTCCATCTGGGAAGTTGCACCTTTTGTGCTGTCCTCTTTTATTAGCAGAACTCCCTCTCTCGCTTTCTCTCTCTTGCTGTCTCGTCAATTGTTTCCAGATGTGTCTTGTTGCCCGCCCCTCTGTGTTTCTCCCCTCCCTGTTTTCTTCGTCACTTGTCCCTCCTCCAGCCCACTGCCTCTAAACCTTACCCTGCTTCACTTATCCAGTTTTTTTTCTCTTTGTCCTAGAAATTGTAGGTCTCTCATCTGTGTCCTCTGTGTTCTCTTGCATAGCTGTTCATGCACATACTCGTACATGCTTCTTTTCCTGACAAATTATAGCTTTACTTCACTCTACTGATGACCCTGTCCAAAGCACACTGTTGCACATCGAATGGTTTTTAAAAATCTTCAGAACCATATTCTGCAACAATAGAGAGAATCTAATCTTTAAAAACTAAAAGAGGATAAACAAAAGTTTAACTTTTAACAGTAAGTACAGTAGATGCTATATACAGCTATAGAGAGTGTGACATTCGAGTTCAGACAGGAGAGTACACCAGACATATTCTCTTTTATTTGCTCATTGGAACTTTCTGTAATAAAACTGTGGGCCTGAGTTCATCACACCGACTCTTTACTTTGTACTTTAAGCAGAAAAAGAAGCTGTACAACATTTTCCTATTAAATAAACTCAGCCTCACTTCCTTCTCACTTGCTCTTATGCTATAAGACTTGACTGGAGTTTGTACTAACTAGACTCACTGGGAGCTCTGGTCCTGAACCCACTCTGCTGCTTTGCTCCTCCTCTAGATTGTCTGCACAGTTACCACTGCTGCTGGGTCACTGAAAGATTTGGCTTTTTCCTAATAAAACTATTCTCTATGCTTTTTGGCCACGGCTATACATTTTTAACTTTGTTATTCATGCAAAGTGAGTCAGCAGCAGTCCACTGCTGTGTTTTAAACATGATGAAGACTACAGGCATCGTTAGACCCCTTTTACTGGGGCAAGTGCACCAGTATTGTCCGGCTGTGTCATAGTAAAAATGACACATTTGAGTTTTAACAAGCTCCTATATGTGGCAGTGGATTAATTTAGGTCAATAATAACAGGAAAATAATTGATTTGTTTTAATCCCGAATGTCAAAGCAAAATACAAGCTGAGGCACAACGGTCTGGGTTCATACCCATGATGCACAGTGTACCTCTGCACCGCACCGTGCACACAGTCCACGTACTGGAGCACAAAACAAAAGAAAGCAATGGACCGTATGTGAAGGGGACTAAGCTAAGTTTTTGAATGATACCAATAATCTCAAACATAACTGGCTTATGTAGATGGACATAAGAAAATTATTTAGAGGCTGAGACAGTGCAGAGGTCCAGATTAACTGTTTTTCTTTTTAATTAATGATTTGTTGATAGATTAACTTGTGAAAGTTTAAATTTGACAAATCAAAGTGGGGCTGCTTGACAATCAAATGATATTATTGTGAAATGCAGAAGAACGCAAATAAATGTGAAATACAGGGCCAGATGTTTACACCATAAAATCATGTTTTAATGTATGTTGAAATAAATATTTTCATAAAGATTTTTATCTTTACCAGTAGTTGTTTGAGTATTAGTAATATGGCAGTGGGACAGTGAGCTAAGCAAGGGAAGTTCACATAATACAATGTGGAGCACATTTCATTCATGCAGCAGACATTCAAGAAAAATAATTGTGTGATTTGAGTAATGGGGGGCCTGTGTCCTGTAGAGCTTTATGTCTAGCAATGGCCCCGATAAAGACAGTAACACTTAAAGGGTAAGTGGGTCTGAACCGACTGTAGCTGTGGTCAGGGAGCTGTATGAGATGACAACCACGCAGAGCCACTGTGCTAGACTGACCAGACATAACCATACCAGCCTCTTTTCAATTTCTCTCTGATGTTTTGTTGCACTTTGAGTCACAGGTCCAGTTTGTGTAGCGGTTCACTAGGAAAAGTCCTGGTTCTTTTGAAAAAACATGATAAAGCCAGCTAAAGTTAAGCTTTTGTCATGTAGCCTTTCCTGTATTTACAATTTGAGTGCTTGGAGCAGGGAAAGTGGAAAGTTAAAGACTTTAGGACCAGCATCCAGTGCCCACTGTGCAAATCAGTGAATTTAAGGTGATGACTTGTCTTAAAGATAGTATGAAATTAGGTTAGGATTAGGGTTAGGCAAGTTGTGGTTGTGGTGAAGGTTAGGGTAAGTCTGCATGAAAGGAATGTAAGTCAATTAAAATCCTCAAAGACCAGATCCTGACTTAAGATTTTATACTGTAACAGTCAAGGACATTGACATTCTCTGCAAAAGTATCATGAAAATGTTTTATTATTATTTTGTTATACTTTGGTGGGGGTGACTGTGGTTCAGTGGGTAGAGCAGTCATCTCCCAACTGGAGGGTTGGAAGTTTGAATCATGGTGCCTACAGTCCACATGTCAAAGTGTCCTTGGGCAAGACGCTGAACCCCCAAGTTAAAGCCATCGGTATGAGTTGGCGCCACAGATGGCTGCCTCGGTTCTGAACCGGAAACAAATTGCTTGTGTGTGTAACATACCTGGCCAAATAAAGTGATTATCCTTTAAAAATTGGATTTATTTACACTGAATATGAATTAATATTTTCCTTCCTAAAAGACAGCTGAAAGAAAACTCATTTTATAAGATAAGATATATTTAAATGCACAATGAGTTCCTATAGGAGCC
Organism: Monopterus albus; assembly: GCF_001952655.1. Classification (NCBI taxonomy): domain Eukaryota; kingdom Metazoa; phylum Chordata; class Actinopteri; order Synbranchiformes; family Synbranchidae; genus Monopterus; species Monopterus albus. Next base: position 1,351,382 of record NW_018127972.1, on the reverse strand, counting down.
CTTTGGAATGTTCAAAAACCTAAAGACACACACTCTTTTTTATTTCTCATGGGGGACTTTGCACTGACATTCATTTTCTGGAGACTAACCACTAACCCTAACCTTAACTTAAAGTGAATTCTAAACTTAAAGTGTCACTCTGGACATCCTCGACCCAGTATATCAGCATTCTTTAATGACGCAGTTTTTCTCTCAAACACAGAAATTGTGACATTCAGTCCTGTGATGCAGCCACGTGTGTGTTTGGCATCTCAATCACACACCTTTAGCAGATAGAAACCACATGATTAAGCATTAAATTATCTACTGCCACTTGCAGTAGACTCAGCAAACACACCTGGTCCTGCTCCTTTTAAAATTTAAAAGATTTGCAGCTGCACCCACTCTGTGTGGCCCTTTTTGATGATTGGTCTGCAGAAACTCCAACACAACCACTTCTTTTCCTGCCACTGACAATCAGGCTGTGTTCCATTTGGCCGTGCAGGCATGTCACTTTTTATAATAGGACATTAAAGTTTCTCTCTTCATGTGCCCTGTCTGCAGCCTCAGATGGATCAGGACTAGGTTAAATCTGAACACCATGCCCAGATTAGCCTGCTGGATGCTGTTGCCTGCAAATTCCCTTCAATTAAAGTCGTAGTGTCATTATATTTTGCACAGAGACCCAGAAACCGGCTGGTGGTCCTCTACTAAAACACCACTCAGCCCTAGATAAATATCAACTTTTGGACTTATGTTTTAATTTAAAACCATGTGCAGGTCATTTGTGAGCCTTAAAACAGCAGGAGGGTTAGTCGGACTTTTGACTAGCTCATTTCCCTTCTTTATGTCTTTGACTGACGAAATCACCAGTTACAGGGAATTCAACACAGTATGTTACAGTATTGTATTTTAATAATCCAGATGGAAAAGAAATGAATGGGAGAACAAAAGAAAAGATTAAATGCCCGTTTTAATGATGTATGTACAGTATATGAGCTATTCCCTTTTTATGCCTCTCAACAAAGATCAATGACACTTCCTAGAGAATAAACTAAAATGTAACTGAAACATTTGTGCAGTGCCTCTGGAGCAGCTCAGACTCACTTGCTCATGCATTCTCATACCAGTGAAATAAACTTTAGCACAAGCTTGTTTATTCATCATCACGTTGTCATTTGAACAGTTTTATTTCATTATGTCAAATACAGGAATTTCATGTACAGAAGAGCAACTGGGAACTAGAGAATGAAGTAGCTATACAATATTTACACATCAAAACAACAAATGTCTCTGCTGGAATATCCTCAGAGAGGTTAAATAATAGGAATTGTCAATCAACAACAAACAGATAAAAATGACTCACATTAAACACTGACATTTATGCTTTTGGGTCATTTCGCCTCACACTTCCGTTAAGAAAGTCGTGCTTTATTTTTTTTTTTTGTTCTTTGTCTTTACAGGCATTAAATCTTCTCTCTCATTGTCTTTTGAAGAGCAAACAGAACACAGCTTAGTTTAGCTTAGTTTTAAAAACATTTTCCCTCAGTCTCAACTGCTTTCTAACTGAGGCAGGTAGAAACAAGAGACTATCACATAGTCCTTTCAAACCGCACTTCTGTCTCACAACCCTAGTTTTACTTCAGTCGGTCTGATAGAAGCAAAAATTGCAGGTGGGCCATTTTATGCATACCCTTTTAAAACATTTTTTTCAAAAATAACAGCAAACAATCCCATCTTAGGATGGTCATTTTTAAAAATGTTATTGTATAAATGATACAAACATAGTTATCAATACATACTTGTAGACAGCTCGTGTGTTTGTGTCAGTATTCTGTAGGTCTTGACAAAAATTTCTTCTGTAGTGCTGACCAAATTACATTGTGGTCTCTTTCTCTGACAGTTAAAGAAAGTCCATCACATTCACATTGTTCACTACCCTCCATCTTTCAATATGTTTCTTGAAATCAAGAGGTACTTTAACATGGACTCAATAATAAAACAAACACTTTGAAAGTCAAACCTCCCACAAACAAACTGACAGTGGCTGTTAGTGCTGGAACCATTGCGCTACTAGCATCCAGCTTTTGTAACACAATTCTTTTGTTTCACAAACTCTGGATGCCTCCATCTACTTAATACTCCAGGTGGATGTGTGAGGTTGATGGCTGGGGGTTGCAGCCTTCAGACCTTGGCACTGAGACTCAGCAGTTCCATGAAGGAGTTAAAGAGGCTCTCCAGCCAGCCCTGGTTAGCCATGCACTGCTGCACCACCTCCTCCTGGCCAGGGTCCTCAGCTGCCTGTTCAATACTGTCCGTCTGCTCAGGAAACAACAAGTCATTTACATACAGTACAATGGCAGTAATGCAACATTAACAAAGGCTAAAGATTAAGCAATGCAAGGCTGTAACAACTGTCATGAAAGTACTAACATGTACCAGGTAGAAGGGGTACTGTCATTACAGCGGGGGAATTGCTTGAACTTTTCTTAATTCAGTTGAGGTCAGAAGTTTACATAAACCTTAGCTAAATGCATTAAAGGTTTTTCACAATTCCAAACATTTCAACATATTTTTTTCTCTGGTATTTCAGTTAGACCATCTTCTTTTGTTTGATCAGTGGCATCTGCAGGATTATATTTTATAGCATGCACAAGAGCTACCTATGGCAGTGTACCGCTGCCACCATGGGAAAAAAAATGTTTGCTAAATTTGTTATAAAGACAGACTTTTCTCATTATAAAGGGATCATTTTACATTAAAACTAAATAATTACAACATACTGTATTTTCTCTTGACAACAAGCAATAGGCTACTTAATTTATTTTATCATATTCTTAGTATCAAACATTTGCATACATTTTGTTAATATTTGGTTGCATTGCTCCTGAATTGTCTAACTCTTCCATAAGCCCATTCCTCCTAGCATAACTTGTACAACTGAGTACTGAGGTTTTCTTTTGGATTAAGGTCAGAGTTTTGTGATGACCACTCCAAAATGGATACTTAAACCATGGCCTTAAACCATTTTGTTACCATTCTAGAGGTACAGTATGCCTGGATCACTGCCCTGCTGAAAGATCTGTTTATGTCCAAGCTTTAGTTTCATGGCTGATGTCTTCAGATGAAATTTCAAAATATCCATATAATTCTCCATCTTTATGATGCCATCAGTTTTATGAAGTGCACCAGCCCCTCTTGCAACAAAACAACCTTAGAGCATGATGCAGTCACCCTTGGGCTTCATGGTTGGGATGGTGTTCTTTGGGTTACAAGGCTATACCTCTAACCTAAGCTATGGGTGGGTTCAGAAAACAGAAGGGATCTGTGACTTCTTTGGCCCTCCGAAAAGATAAAAAACAGATGCATTACATTAACAGCTGGGACTGAACAAACCAGTGGAGAAATCAATATAACAAGTGTTCGACTGAGGGTGGATGGTAATGCTAGGCTAGGCTAACTGTAAACTGATGCTGAAAGACGCTAATGTTACAGCTACGGACAATCCCCAGACTGATAACTTGCTTTAAACACATTCAGAGATCATGCTAATAAAAAATGCTGTGTGAATTCTGAAAGCAGAGAAAAACTAGACAACAGGCAGAGACTGAGTTATGAACATGCAGATTTAATTATTAGTGGTGAAAGAATTATCTTAGTCTCTTTACTTAAGTAAAGATAGCAATACTACAATATAGAAATATTTTGGAAGGAAGCCAAACTGTTCAAGTGGGTAAATCATAGCTGACCGCTGGCAGCGCTGCCTCGACTTTCACCCAGAGCGAGAGAAAGGATGTCCTTTCCTGTCCCCATCTTTTTTTGTGTGAAGAATAAACTGTCAAACCAAGAAGCTGACTAAAATTATATTTCTCTTGGGCTGATTATCTTTGGTTCCAGATTGTTGGAAGAGTCTGTGGATTTGGAAAATACCTTAAAAGTTCAGGTGTCAAACAACTGTCTGGGTATGTAAAGACTGCCATGTATGAACTTTCAGAGTGAGTGGGATAGTTTTTCTGTGATTCAAATGTATGCCATACATGAGAGGCAAAAGCTGGGGCTAGTCATATTGTTATTACAGTTAATGCTACTACATTTACCTCCACTACTAGAGGTCTTAAGTGTCCTTTCTGTGTCTAGTATTAAAGATTAGTCTAATTATGCATTGCGCCATAATTGAAACACAGGAGAAAAATGTATTTAATGCACACATAAAGTGTGAACAGGAATGTGCAAGAAAAATGACATGTATTGCTGATATATTTCCACTGCAGCTGCTCATTTTTTATTCATTTACAGTAGACCACTGCTGACTACCACTACCCCTACTGCTGTCGCTGCTACTAGCATTATTGTTAACACCTTTACTGGGCTGTACCGGTACTGTTTGGTTCTGTACCGGAAACAAATTCCTTGTGTGTGTAACATACTTGGCCAATAAAGGTGATTATCCTTGTCCTTATCCTTCAATTTGCCAGAATAGCAGCGTTTAAGGCATGAAGAAAACTTAAAAAACAGAAAGGAAACTTTCCATTTGTTCCCACCCTCCAACTTTAACACAGATTGTGGAGTCACCCTCATTAGGCCAGGGACTCACTAGATGTCAGGATGGCTAGGTCATGTAGGTTTTAACAGTCTAGCAGAGTGAACTGTGATCATCAGACTGTGTAACTTCAACACAATTACTAACCAAGAAGAGTGAGTCTAACCACGGCAATGTGTGAGTTTTAGTGATATACATTTAAGCATCAATGCAACCATCCTTACCTCCTTCTTGCAATGCAGGAAGGTGTGATACTTGTAGTGGTGAAGGGAATGATACAAACTGTAGATCCGGCAGGTTTCAATAGAAAGCTTCAAATCCTGAAAAGGTGAGAAAAAAAAGAGGAACATTCTGAAACAGAGATTATTCCTCCTGAGTGACTACTCCACCTTTTGAAAAATGCAACCAGACTAGAGAAAACTCCTCTAAATACCGAAGGATAGGGGGTAGCCTGACAAACAAATAACAACTAAAAGGAAGCCAATTTCTACTATTCTTCAAGTAAAAAGTGTTGTTAAAGAGTTTCTTTTGCATTTTATCACTTCTAGTCTACCTCTAGTGTTGCTGAGGTTTCTGCCCCAGAACAATGTAGGTGAATGAAAGGTCATGTGTGGTGCTCACAGCAACTGCTAGAAGTCAAATTCTGGACTTAATTGAAAGATAAAATAAATTAAAATTTTTAAAAAGGACTGAGTTCTTGGGCTCTGTTATGTCAATTTATAGTCGATCCTTTGACTGCAGCACACACAGAGCTCAGCACATTTTTGTACAACAATTATATTCATTATAATAATAATAATTGCTGAAGCAGTGGCATTAACAATAGGAAAGCTTTAGTCTTTTATTTACATTTGAATATTTGATATAATGTCACACTTTTTCAGGGCTGCAAACAAACAACAAGAATAAACTGGATATTAATTTGATTTACAATCACTGTGTGAGCAGCTTCACTGGCTACACTTGTCACACTACATTCGTCTTACTGTACGAGTTCTCTGGTGTACCTCATCTCCATTTCCATCTCTGACAAAGTCCTATTACTTCCTTCCCATTTTTTTAGATTTATACATTATAAAAATAGTCGATTAATAGATTGGATTTCCCGTGTAATTATTCCAGTGCATGTAGAAATTACACAAATAAAATCAACTTAAAAAAAGGAAATTCTATATGTTACTGCAGAATTATCTTCCACTGAATAAACTGAAAACATTTTAAGAATGTACAGTATGGCTTTGCTTCAGGTGTTGGAGATGAAGCAGCTGTACCTGAGTCTTAGATTGTACAATAGGGTCACTGATGGCTGCGCTTTTGTTTTTGTCTTGCATGTCTTGTTTATCCGTGTGTGAACCTGTACACACTAAGTCATATTCAGTATGTGAGTTACTTTTCACCAAGTCAGACAGAAGGCGTGGTGTTGCAGCTGTGCTATTTCTGACCTGTTGCTTAGGAATACTTCTCTTGACCCGGTTGAGAGTTTTGCGATTATAACTCTCCCCACCAAGGTGAACTCTGACAGCTCCAGATTCCAGAGGGTCCGCCGTCATTTTGGGGAATATATGTAAAGCCTCCTGGAGAGAGGAAAGCAGAATGATGCCAAAGATATTATATACATAAAGTTGAGGCCCAGGTTAAACTCTTAGATGCTTGAAAAGGACTGGTGTGTTTTAAACCCACACACTGAGGTATTTATTCTAATTTGCCATCAACAGGCTGTAATTTGAGAAGTGGGTGTAAAATCAGCCTAGAATGAGAGGTTTACCTGGTGCTGACCACTCATGTTGACTCTCCTCAGCAACCTCTTCTTCTGTTCACTGAGCAGACTATCAATTTTCCTCATGGGTGGGAGGTACAGCTCATCTGAGGAGGAGAACACTTACTTTTAACAGCAGTGTAAGCTTGTCTAGGTCAGATTTAAGTGACCCTTAGTAGACTGTCACTGAGGCCCCTCCTAAGGTGATTGCACTTACCATTGTACTCATTATTTGACTTAGTATTATTGATGTGCCTTAAAGTGCTGCTGTTTTTTTTTCTTCAAATTTGTCCCATTGTCAAATCTTTGATCTCCCTCATCAGATTCTATAACCCATGACTTTCCAAAGTGGCACAAAAGAGAAAAGTAACCCATTAAAGCTTTGCTTAGGACGTTCCACTCCCCAGCTTGCTAAAGCTGCAGAATGAAAGAGATAAATGTATGCAGGACATACTGCTGTCATTCATAATTATCATTATAATTAAAAATCACTATTTCTCATTCCTGAGTACCCCCCAATGGGTTATGAGCATTAAAATAATTGATAACAGGGGATCTGACCTTACTCATTATTTCCTCATGCTCAGATGGTATTAAAGGCTTATAGGGAAAATTAATACATGTAATCTTTACCTAAGTCCACACTTTAGTTATCATGCATTCAAAAGATGGTTCACAGTTACATTTTATAGAGGACTCCTGTTTTGATGAATGCAGCCCTGCCTCCACTTGGCCTGTGTGGTCTGGTAGATACAAAGCTTCAGCCATGCTTCTGAACTCATGCCAAATCAGGTTTATTCTGTCTCAAATAATTTTCTTATATTCCTGTGCACTGGCAATGCACCAAAATACTAATAATTCAAAAAAAGCGGACTATTATCATGAACACTGAAAATGTCACCCTCATACATACCCTCAACTCCCCCCCAGAGTGGCTTTATGTAGTTTGACTTTCTCTCATTAACTCATGCAATGATCAGGGAGCACGGTGCCTTAAACCCAAAAACCTGGCTGCTGCTTCAGACGCAGACTTCATAACATCAGAACTTGATTTCTCCACCAGGCCACCGTACAGCACATGAACAGCAAATGTCCAGAGGGACTTCTTGAGAGTCCCTGCTACTTTCTGGTCAACCAGGAAAGATGAAGGCAAATCAAAAAGTAAAAAAAAAACATTTAACTTTCACCTTTATAAATTGTTTGACTGAAAATGGCCTGTACCTGTTTTTACGAGTCAGAGCAGATTTTGTTTTTTGTTTATATGACACATGGGCAGTTCATCAAAAGAGGTTATGAAAGAAAATAAAGTTGTTTACTACTCCACTCCAGTGAGACACGTTTCAACACAATAGAGGAGAAACTTGTCACTGCAGCCACTGGCTTCCCAGTTCTTTACAGCACATCTTCACAGGATAAAGCGCATATATAGAAGTATGTAGCACAGCAGATACATCAGAAAACATCTGTCCAGTCATAGCAGAGCATGTAAATTATGTGTTCAGCACAACCCCCCACCCAGGTCTACAACATTGCCAGAGCCCAGCGCTCCCTATGTGTGAGTGCCCTTTTCCTTTAACTTAACCCTAATTCTAACCTCTACCCTACCTAAAACCAAGTGTCAGGCTGTGGCTGGGCTGGGAGGGAGGGAGGTGGGAGGCTCTTTGCTTCAGTCCTATTCTCAGCTTTTATGTTTTCACTGAGGCCTTTCATTGTGTTTTCCGCTCACCATCAGTGTCCTCCAGTGCTTGGATCATATCAGGGTCAAGTGCGGTGCTGACCAGCATCTCCACATAGCTCCTGAACATCTCCCTCATGGCTCGGGTGTTAACTCCACCTCGCACAGGCCCTGAAACACAGTGAAGCTGCGCTGAGAGCCTGGACACAGCAGCCACTGCAGATTTATGCATATGGTGTTAATACATATACTGATCAGCCATAACATTATGACCACTGTCAGGTGGTAGTTATGCTGCTATAGGCCTAGACTGCTGGGGGCCCTCCTATGATGTTCTGAACTCCTCTCCTCTCTTCACTCTTCATGCATCTACATGCCATTAACTCTGCATCTCCGCTCTCCTGTAGTGTGTCCTGTCTCTCTCCCTGTACCTTTCTGCAGGTTGCCCTGGCTCTGGAGCTCTACGTCTCTGATGAGCAGTCACCGGCCACATCAACCTGACCAGTGTTTGTTGTTGTTTTTGTTGTGTCTTGTTGCTTTGCTTTTCTCTCTCCTCTTTCCACTCACCCCAACTGGTTGAGGCAGAAGACCGCTCACCAAAAACCAGGGTCTGTCAGAGGTTTTGTCCATTAAAGGGAGTTTTTCCTCCCTCCTGCCACCAAGTGCTTGCGCAAGGGAGATTTCTTGTTTTTTTTTTATAATAATAATAATAATGATAACAACAACAACCGTAAGGTCTAGATCTTACTGTGTAAAGTGTCCTGAGATGACTTCTGTTATGATTAAGTCCATTTTTTCAAACGAGCTTTTATCAGTTAAGACTGTTAGCGAAGGTAAAACCATTTCTTTCTCGCACTGATTTAGAGAAAGCCATTCACGCCTTCGTGACATCCCAGCTTGATTACTGCAGTGCCCTCTATGCCGGTTTATCTCAGTCATCGTTGTCCAGGCTGCAGTTGGTGCAAAATGCCGCCGCCCGGCTGCTCACTGACACCCGTCGATATGCTCACATTACCCCAATCTTAGCGTCCCTTCACTGGCTACCTATGAAATGGAGAGTGCAATTTAAGATTGTGCTATATGTTTTTAAAGCCTTGCATGGCCTTGCCCCTGCATATTTATCAGATCTTCTATCCAGATATCTTCCTCGGGGATCATTACGGTCGTCCGCCCACCTCACCCTTATGGTGCCTTCTTCCCGTTATAAAAAATGGGGAGGTCGGGCCTTCGCCGTGTACGGCCTGGTAATGTGGAACGCTCTGCCATTAGATTTACGCTCTATAACTGAACTAGTCCCGTTTAAATCGGCACTGAAAACATATTTTTTTAAACAAGCTTTTTATGCTTAATCTCTCTAGACTCCTCTTGGCTTTCTATTTTATTGTAGCGTTATTCTAGCTTTTCTGAGGGGTGTCAGCCCGGACAGGAATTATGCTATAGATCGATGAATGTATATGCCTGTCATATGTCTACTTAGTTGATTTTTATTCTGATATTGATAATTTGATGATGTGGGTTTTAATTTTTTTGATGTAGCACCTAGTGCTCTTTGAGCTAGTAGGTGCTTTATAAATAAATTTTATCATTATTATTATTATGATTTGGCGCATACAAATAAAATTGAACTGAAGTGAATAATTGTTTCATTACAGTGGAACCTGTCAGTGTGTGGGCTATATTAGGCCACAAGTAAACATTCAGGTCTTTAAGCTGATGTGTTGGAAGCAGGAAAAACAGGCAAGGGTAAGATATGAGTGACTCTGACCAGGGCCAAACTGTGATGGCTAGACAACCGGGTCAGAACATCTCCCACACTGCAGGTCATGGTGGGTGTTCTTGGTCTGCAGTGGTTAGGACCTACCAACAGTGTCTAAGGAAGGACAAACAGTGAACAGACGACAGGGTCATGGATGCCCACGGCTCACTGATGATGACGTTGACCTACTGTAGATTAAAGTTGTAAATTTCATTTTTCTTTTGCTAAAGAGTCCATTTTGTTTGAATCTTTGTTAAAATGGTTAAAAATGAGAAATACTGTACATTGGTCACTATGAAGAGAAACAATCAGCAGCTTTAGTGGTAATATCACACCTAGGGTGGTGAGGCTGTTGAACTCGTCTAAAAAAATTATCTCTAACTTGTCCACGTGACCACAGTTTTCACTACATTTACACAAGTTTTTCACTGAAAAATCTGTGCTCTTCCTCACAGTAGAACTGTGGAAGCAAATGGATTCACAGAAGATGCACAGTGAGCTGTGACTCGAGTGCCAACAAACTGCTACACTGACTCCTGTGTACACAGCATTAGGCAGTAGGTCATAATGCTTTGGCTGATTGGTGTATGTGTGTACCAGACACACACACACACACAGTAACTGACCTTCATCATCACTGGGTGCTGAGGAGTCTGACTCAGAGGAGGAGGATGGCACCTCCTTCAGCCACTTCTTCCTCTTCTTGGGTGGAGGCTCAGCCTTGTCCCTGGATGTCTTGGCTCTCAGCAGACGCTCCACCTTCTTCTCACCTCTCTTCTCCTCCTTCAATCTTGCAAACTCTACGGTGGCTTCTCTCCTCTCTTGCTCCTCTCTGTCTCTTTTGTCTTTCTCCCTCTCTCTTCCCTCCTTCTCCCTTTCTTTCTCACGCTCCCTCTGTGCTCTTTCTTTCTGCTCTCTCTGCTTCTCTCTCCACTCCCTCTCCAGTTTATCCTTTTCTCTCCACTCCCTTTCTCCCTCTTTATCTCTCGTCTCTCTCTCTCTCTCTTGTTTCTCCCTCTCTTTTGCCCTCTCACTTTGCTCCCTCTCCCTTCTTTCCTTCTCTTTCTGCTCTCTCTTCTGCTTTTCCCTTTCTTTTTGTTCTCTCTCCTGCTTCTCCCTTTCTTTCTGTTCCCTCTCTTTCCACTCCCTCTCCCGTCTCTCCCTCTCTTTTCGTTCTCTCTCCTGCCTTTCCCTTTCCTTCCACTCTCTCTCCTGTCTCTCCCTTTCTTTTTGTTCTCTTTCCTGTCTCTCCCTTTCTTTCCGCTCCCTATCCTGTTTCTCCTTCTCTCTCTGCTCCCTGTTCCTTCTATCCCTTTCTTTTTGCTCTCGCTCATGTTCCCTTCTCATCCTGTCTTTTTGCTCTCTCTCTCTTTTCTCCCTCTCTTTTTGCTCCTTTTCCCTTCTTTCGCTCTCCCTCTCCTTCTCCCACTCCATTGCTTTCTCCTTTTCTCTACACTGCCTCTCCTTTTGCTCTCTGTCCTCTTTCTCTTTGTCCAACTTCTCTTTTTCTTTTCTCTCTCTCTCTTTCTGGTCCTTCTCCTGTTTCTCCTTTTGCTCTCTCTCCTCTTTCTCTCTCCTCTCTCTCCCTTTCTGCTCCTTTTCTGCTTTCTCCCT
>NW_018127972.1:1325466-1340046 GCF_001952655.1 Monopterus albus | reverse complement strand
TTCCCTCTGTCTCTCCTTCTCTCTGTCATCTCTGTCCAGTCGAGGTGGGGTTTGATTGTGAATGGTGGGCAGCTGTTTAGGTAGTGACTGCCGCCTGTCAGGCAGTGGATTCATTAAAAAAAGAGAGTGTGAATGAAGCTCTATGGCATGAGGCTTAGGAAGCTGTTAGTTATTTGGGAAAGCTAGAGCCTTACCTCAGAGTCAGACCGGCTCTGTGCCACGGTTTTCGGGAACACACTCTCACATAGTCCTTTTTGTTGACGTTCTCCAAGAACTTCACATACAAACGCTGGTAGCGCATCTTGGCATCACCAAAGTAACCCAGATACTGAGGGAAAGCACATCAAGACAGAATTACAATACAGTAAAATGTAAGGTAGATGAAATACATTGCCATTACACATGATAAAAGTGGGAATTAATCAAATTTAACTTAGATCTGGGGAATACCTTTAGAGTTCACGCATGAAGAAGAGCAAAGCAATTTTCCCATAAAGATTGGTCCTTTCTACTAAAACAGCTGTTCTCAGACTATACCAACACCAATCGCTAAGTGATTAAACCAGCAATGATGTCTCAGTGGGTTGCATGAGGGACTTTCAACATGAAGGCCGTAGGTCTAGCTTCAGTTGGTCAAGGCCCTAGATAGAACCTTGTATGACATTTTATTATCCAAAAAACAAAAATAGCTACAGATAAACTCCTAGGGATACTCTTGACCTAACAAGACACACTGGCTTACTGCACTGTTTTAAAAACAGTTCACATAAATTTATTCTGGCACTTTTGCAATATATTCACTTAAACATGCAAATAAATTAAGCTAACCAATAAAAACTAGCATGAAGTATTGGATTCAAATTCCAAGACTTCTTAAGTTGCTCTTAATCATCTATGGGCAGGTAGGAGGTCCTCGTTCTACATCTACAACCTTTTCTCTTTTTGCCATTTGAGAGACAGGGTTGGGGTGCCTGAATCGAACCAGGGATATGGTTGTATGTACTTCAACCATTAGGCCTCTGGACACCTCTAATCTAGATCAGACCCACAAAGAGCTACAGTATATACCTGCAGTTTTCTGCCCAGTGTAATTTAACAATGAACCTGTGGGAGTCCTGAGGTAGCTGGAAAACTCACATTACTGGTTGCACAGAACTGCCTTTGACCATCTTTGATCTCTGGGCTGAATTTCTGGAGCAATGCTTTCTGTACTCTCCAGATGGGTGGGGGCTCCCGACCTGTCTGCAAGGCCATCTGGTGACACAAACAAGTACAGTGTATGTCATTAACATTAAGCTGTTTATTCACTATACATGGTTCCTGTGAGCTGTGGGGACACTCACTTTAAGGGTCCCGATGTCTTCAGTTCGAACTACAAACTCGTCCCGTTCACGAAAAATTCCCTCACCACCACTCTCACTGTCCTCCTCTTCACTCTCCCCAGCGATGGCGGCATCAGCCTGCTTCTTTGCCAGGTGGAGGGAGGTAAGACGCTGGGATGTTGGTGCCTCTTCCGGGGTTGGAGGTGATGGTGGCGGAGAGGATGATGAGGAGGGTGAGGAAGAGGAGGATGAAGAGGGGGAATGTGGCCCTGCATCGGGTTCCTGGTCCTGATCAGAGGATGATGGAGGAGGTGTGGTAGACGGAGGCGGTATCGATTGGCTCAGGGGAAGGTTGGAGAGGGGTGAGGATGGGATGGCTGGAGGGGAGGTGGAGGGGGGTGGGGAGGTGCCTGCAGTTGGAGCAGGCGGGTAGGATGACTGCGGCTGCTGCTGCTCAGAGGGAGGATAAGCTGGACTCGCCTCTTCCTCTTCCTGCTGGATTGGTAATGGGGATGGCACAGAGACAGACAGGGGAGGGAGGGGCGAGGGGGAGGAGTAAGTGGGCGGCGAGGGGGAGATGGATGGTGAGGGGGAGGGAAGTGTGGGGCCAAGCAGAGGTCCTGATGGAGAATCTGAAAAAGAGAAATAGAAACTTACATTCTGACAGTTTTTCAGGTCACATGAAATGAAGCTTTATTTTTTTTTACTTTTTCCTGAAGCTGTGATTCTAATTTCCCTGCACTGCTGTTCAAATCTACAGTCCAGACTGAAAGCATTTAGACAGTCTTTCATCTCTTAATGCCCCACATAATTCTTTGTATACTGCTATACTCTATAAACTGAAACTTGGCACATATTATTAAGTCTAGGTTCACTCACTAGATTCATAATTGTTTCAGATGTCACGGTGTGAAACTTATTTCCCACAATGCCTTGAAAAGAGATCCACTCACGTTCACCTTATCTTCTAAGTGATAGTGAGAGTGAAAAAAGTGACAGATGTAAAGCATCACAGCACAAGAATTTAAAATGTCCTTGAGCAGGAGTTAGTGGACAACCGGGGAAAAGCCGAGGTAAACACTAACAACAGAACAAGGGCGTAGGTTTAGTCTCAACATTGGTAGGGACATATAACATTTGCAAGTAATGTGAGCTTTAGATCGTCCCTTCCTTTCAGCAGGTCAAGCAAATTGTAAGGATCTACTATGACTTCACTCCAAATAAAATGTGCATGGGTTTGCTCAAAATTGGTAGGGACATGCCCCTACCATCCATATGTAAAACTACGCCCTTACAGCAGAGACATCTATGAACAGGTTGCCATGTCCACCTACATACTGTATAACTACCTATTATCACATGACTTATGTTCCATTTTTAGGTATGACAGATGAACCAACTCATGACAACTGTAAAGACTTTATTTGCTGATGAAGGACATGAGTGAAGATTATTTTGCCAAACTATTTTGTCCAAAGTCAAGGATGAGCTTTCGCGACATGATATCAGTCTTTTTTTGTATCAGAGACATTAACATTCTTTGTTAAAGATGACTTTTAAAAAAGATAAGTGATAAGTGGCAAACAAATAGCAGAAAACAGATGAACAAATACACACGATAACAGTCAGAAATTCTGACACACCTTCTCATTCGGTTGGGTTTTCTTTTTTTCTATCTTAACCAGCTTCATGAGGCTGTCACCTGGAATGGATTTCAATTTAGTAGCCTATTAGTAGCTCTGTGAAACATTAATTGGTGGAATCTCTTGGTGCATCAATGTGTTTGAGACCATCAATTTTGTTGTGCTAAGGTAGTGTTGGTATACAGCAAATAACTCTACCTGACTACTGTAGTAAACCATATTATGGCAGCACTGTTGGAGAGTAATGAACTACATGTAATTAAACTAGTAGTTTACATTTTGCAGTAGCTTGCTGGTAGTTCAACTGCATTCCTATCTATGTAATGATTCAAGTAGTTAAATGAACTTTTGCCACTTTTTTGTGTAGTTAACTACTAAAACTAAGAAAGACTGCTCATGTGTCAGATTGTTTTATTTAGGACAAGTTTAGGTCCCAGGTAATAAACTCAACTGAAAGGCATTTGTTGCTGGCATGTGACTTTTATTATGCCTCCACATTAGTGACAGTCACAGCCGAAGGCATTATGTTGCTGGGTTGTCTGTCCATCCCTCTGCCCCATTCTTGTGAATGCGATATGTCAGGAACACCTTGAAGGAATGTCTTCAAATTTGTCACCACTGTCCACTTGGACTCAAGGATGAACTGATCAGGTTTTGGGGGTCAAAGATCAAGGTCAGGGACCTCACATCTGTGTGGAGGCACAGAACTGCATAGTAGTAATTCTGGTTTGTATTATATTTTGTTATAATTTAGTGTCATGTTCACTGATTCATTTTACAGCATAGTTTGAACTACTGTTTTTACGTAGCTTTAGTTAACAAAACTAGATTTCTCCCTAGGTTAGCTTTGCTCTAGCTCCAATGTGAAGTACTTGGTAGATTGAAACGTTATGGTTTTAGTGTGACTTCCCAACAGTGTATGGCTCAGTGTACCACTCAACTAAGTAAAGACAAACAGCACTTCATCATTCATTTAAGACCTTAAGCTCAGCGAATCTAGAAAATATTAAGAATTTTGAAAGAATTTTGAAACCATTGAATGAGAAGGTGTCTCCAAATTTCTGACTCCTACTGGACATTACCTTCAACCTTCGGACCTTCCAACATCTGCATTTCAGACATCCTCTCCTCTTCTAGGGTTCCCTGCTGCATATTCTGAGGATCTCTCATTATTTCTTTATTATCTGCAGTCTCCCTTCCTTCCTCCTCCCCTTCTTCCTCTTCTCCTCCTTGCATAGGCTCCCTCTCCTCTGCCTTTTCTCTGTTTGACTGCGGCGACTCCAGGTTTTGTTCTTCATCATGTTGTGCGTGATGCTGAGTGTATGTGAGGGCATCCTCTTTTCCATTCTCCATACTGGGGATGAGAGGGGGCATGGCCGGAAGAGGAGGGCTGAGCGGTGGCTCCTGTGGGGTAGGTGGGGATAGAGTGGGTGGGGCCTTGACCATGGCTGAAGCCATTGCAGCAGCCAGAGAGTGCGGGGTGTCATAGAGGGCAGAGATGGCAGATGAGATGCTCTTCTGTAGGTCCTGGTTCTTACTCACAGAGTCCTCCTCATCAGAGGAGAAGGACGGCAGTGTCTCCAGGTTCCTTTTCAGCTCCTCATCCAGAGGCTTGCAGGGACTCGGGCAGCTGCTCAGAGCCAGGTCTGCCCCTTCACCCTGCCCTTCCTCACTGAATACTCCTGGAGGCTGCTGTGGAGGACTTGGTGGTAGGGGAGGAGAAGGTGAGGACAAGGGCCGGATCCCTCCTTTGAGAGAGGAGCAGGGGTTTAAAGGTTCGTGCTGGCCGCCATCATGTTCCAGTTCAAGGTCTGACTGTTTTTTGCCTGTCTTCAAAAAGTCCAAAAAAGATGCCATGAAGCCAGGTTTGAAGTCGAAAGCCTTCTCATCAGCCTGCAAAAGAGCAGAATCTCATCAGCAGTGAGTGCTGAATGATGTTGTCACTCCGACAGTTAGCTGGATAACTTTGTACACTGCAAAAAAACTGTTTCAGGTGGTGACTTTTGAAAGCAGCTGCCTGCTGCTGCAGGAAATTCAAAAACAGTGAGAGTGAACTACAGCAGTGAAGTTTCCAATGGTAAAACCAAAAAGATACAATAATGATTCTCCATCACAATGTCAGTTTAACAGGCCCTATTTATAAAGTCATAATAATAATAATGACCTTTAAAGAGCCCATGGCATGCTTTTCCTCATTTTTTTGACTTGCGTATCTACAATATTATAACGGTGAATTATCACCTTAAACGTGACTAAAACTCAAAAAATGAGGTGCACGTATGTTCTAGTATATCCATGCAGAAGCAACTCAGTTGATACAAATCTTCCAAACTCTCGTTCGCGACACTTTGTTTCTAATAAAGTAAAGTCTTACATGATAGTTTAAGGATTTCCTTGAATGGTCAAAATCTTCAGGCAGTTGTGCGTTCATGTGACCTTGCCTGACATCTACCAGTGCCACTGTAAAAGTAGAATCTTTCAACTGCATGTGGTTTTGTGGATATATTTTTTCTGCTGTTGCACTGTGACCAGAGGATGTGGAGACAAATACAGGGCCTGAGGTTACTGCATGTCTAAGAATGTTCCTGTACAGTGACTGTCTGTTTTACCTGACCGGGTCTAACCTATGATCAGCTGGCCAGTGAAGACCCTGCAGCGTTTAGTGATCAGCTCATGGATGCTGGATTTCCCTGGAGCACAGTACCTGTTTTGTTTTCACTGCTTGAGGCCAGTGTGTCTGCTGCATGTGATGTGGGTTAACAAACTCTCCTCTCATTTTTAGGAAGAGGTTCTCTGGTCTTATCATTCTGAAATAATTACAAACTATTTGGAGTTATGATGGATGCAAAGCTAATCTAGAGGTACCCAAGATTAAACATTAAATGGCTGGAAATGAGCATATCATTGGCTCTTTAAATGAACTCTAAAATGTCAGTAGAAGCAGTTCAGTAAAACAGTCCCTGAACATTAAGCTATAGGCAATAAAGCAGAACAGACAGGAGGTGGCAGCAATGGTCCTACACTGAAAAATGTAGTAACCGTAGCAACAGCTGCCCTGGTAACAGCTATTGCTCTCCTCTCTCTTTTGTCAGTCAGAAAGAGCTGGCTGTCAGTCAACTATAACCTCCCTCTCTCCAAATCTCAAATCACAAAACATGACTGAAAATTAAACTACTGTGTTTTTTGCACTGGAGACTACACCAGCAAATCATTTTTTATGTTTAATTTTAACACAGGCAAAATGCCAGCATGTTGCACAGGTACTGGCCTAAGTGCTTAACAGTGGTGTGAACAAGGTAGGGAATGTATTACCAGAGGCTGGACTTTGAATAGATGAGGTATGAATTATATATGAAGCTCCTGGCTTTGCTCTTTTTTGTAGAGGGTGTGAAACAACTTACTGAACTGGAGAGTTTCTGCATAGCAGCCCAGGCTTCAGGATTTAGTGGATCATCAGCTTCTTTCTTCCATGTCATCTGTGTTAACATCAGAGAAAGCAGTTTTCAAAACTCAATTTACTGTTAGGTATAAGGCTCTTTTCAGTAAATGAACAATAATAGTATGTAATCCCGTTCAAGATGTCCACAGATACTAGTTATCTTGAAGATTTGATGATCAAGGTTGCATACAATCAGACACATAGATATGATATGAACCTCCTTAAAACTGAGTCAGCACTTTAACCTCACCTCCTGCTTACTGTCAAACTCAGTGTGCTGGGATACTGAGTATTCACAATGAGATGTCTGTTTATATAAGTAATGACTAAACTATATAATCAGTTTAACTTGATGTGAAAACGGAAGATGTCTGTTCACAGTCAACATTAACTAACTGTTAATCATCGTCAACTTCATTAACTGCACTGTTAAGGCAACAATCCATAGCCCTTCACATCTGTAGCTTCTTCTCCAACACATCCTGACATCTGGATATCAGAGATCCACAAACAATAAGATCAGAGAATCCTACATTTACACTATGCAACCACATGGAATGATTGACAAGAAACTTTTCATAACATAAACACCGATTTTTCTAAATGGATATTTTCAGAATTTTCATGCAAACAGAAAACATCAAAGACAACGAGAATAAGAAAATCTGTTTTCTTTTAGAAGTCTAGTAACACATGCACAGTTTTTATTAAGTGTATTAAGTGTTTCTTTAATAAACCTGAAACAAATCTGACTGACAAAAATAACCAACTGACTAAAATGAATAGTTTGACAGGACATAAAAATCTTTTATGTCCTGTCAAACTATTCCTTTCTTTCACATATATGTTCTGAGACACTATCCATATCCAATTTTTTTTTTTTAAAAAGGTGAATTTCAGTGTACAAACACTGGTATTTCTTATTGATTCTAGGGATTACTTTAAACAAAAGGATCTAAATCTCCTTTAGGTAAATACCAGGTTGCCGATTCTGCTCTCCTCAAAACCACCTTTTTGATGAAATAACTGTTCAAATAATTATATTTTAGCCTCAGATTCCTGCTCAAACAATTCTTCATTTTTCTTTCCAAGATTTTGCCTTTCCCTCATGAAAAAGCCACTCCCCCTCAAGCTGTTGTGTATCGTTTGACAGCAAGATGAGAAAACTCTCAGCTTTGGTCACACGTCGCACAGTGCCAGTATACTCCAGTTTGCATGGTAAAATCTGTATTGTATAAGGTACTGGCCATCCTTTCAAACATTTCAAAATCTGAATAGCTGGAACTGAAATGATTACCAAAAAAAAAAAGGTTTACTTTTCCACAACAAAGACAAGTTATGTGTCAGAAAAAAGAACTGAACATTTACACGACAACCCTCTCTGATAAATCTGCCAAAAGTAGATATTGAGTGATTGGCAGCAAATACGGGGATCACCCAACAACAGCCCCAACCAAGAGAGCCTAAAACCCAGCTGTCACACTCTCGATTAGACCAGCTCAAACAGCACCAGTGTGACACAGTGAGCAAAGTGTTCAATCATCTATGTTTGATCAGTTTTGCCAGGTCGCACCAATCTTGTTGTGAAGCTTCTAGTGCGTGCTCTTTACCTCTCCAGCTTTCTCCTGGTGATTCATCATTTTGTTCTGCATCTGGTTCAGTTCATTTCCGCTGATATCCATAGCACTGCTAGGCCCGGGACTCAAGCCCAGAGATGGTGCTGATCCCACTGATCCATCAGACAGAACTGGCTCTGTGCTAGACAGTGAGTCTGTCCTCAACAGGGATTCTGATGGCGGCATGGTGGGAGTGGGCAGTTTGTTCTGACACACACACAGGTTGAATGAATTTAGAAATTCAGCAAGACTTTCACAATAAAGCATGCATCATTTCTTTTGTTGGATTGACTGTAGTATTACTACCTAGGATGTCTAGAACATAAGTCATTGATTAAATTCCCCACGGGCTGGTGTTACAAAAATATTACACTGGTATATAATGCTAAGCATGACTTCTTATGTTCAGTTTTGCTCTTAGTATATATATAATACATACACACCCACACGCACATAGAGAGAGAGAAGTGTCTATAATTCTGTCCTCCCCAGCTATATACATGAGAGGGTCAGAATATTAGGAACATCTCTGAATATAATGTAGTTCAGTATAACACCACCTTTAACTATGATCTCAGTAATAATCACATAATTTAATTTATACATTTATGACAATTTCACCAAAAACTGAAACATTTTGAACTTCATAAACACAAATATTAAGGCAGAAGTGTTCGACTGAATTGCATACAACTGTACAGGTGTACCTAATAAAGTGCCCAGTGAGTGCATATATATTTGTTGCTGTATTTCCCTGATCTAAATTATATGAAGCTCAACACTCAAGACAAATAAAGAAGGAAGTGAATACATTTTCTTTCCCTTCATCACAGAAATGAATGGGGAGTGAATTTTGATGTGAGCACACCCCGAAACATTTGCACCAAAGTAGAGAAACTAGTTTTAGACCTAAAAGCGAGCCTCTGTGCTGCCTAAAATATCTCTGAACCCATCAATTAAAATTTCTGATGCATGTTAGAAACATGGAGATGCCACAATCTGTAGCCTGCTAACAATGTTGTGGAGTTTCAATTAGAGGCAAACAGTTTTTAAAGACAGCAGTAATCACTTCTTTTTTTGCTGTTGCTTCACTTGAATCTATCTGCATCGATGCAGCACTAGAGTGATACCTAATTAGTCATACTTGAGATAACTGTGAACTAGAAAGCTGAAGTCTGCTTGTTAACTGTACTTCCTAACTCCCTAACCTAAAAGCCAACATTACCAGGTAAATTACATAGAAAATGTGACATATGTAATTTGAGTGTCAAAAGGTTAAGTCATCATCAGAGAAATCTGCTCTCAGTGCAAGTAGGAAGTTTATTAAAATCTTACTCTAAACTAGGACTATTTTAAACTCATTCAGACTTTCTATGAGTGACTATGATTCTTGATAAGCATAGGCACAGATTTCCCCCTCTGTTGTCTCCATTTACCTTGATAGGTCTCACTGGGTCTTGTTGCAGCTGCTGAGATGGTTGCTGTTGTTGTTGTTGATGATGATGCTGTTGATGTTGCTGATGATGTGGTTGGTGGTGAGGACAGGAAACATGCTGCTGCTGATTATGTAGGTGATGCTGTTGTTGCTGTGGTGCTTGGTGGTGGTCTGCCTGGTGTCCATGATGTTGAGGTGGATGCTGTTGGAGATGCTGCTGTTGGCCAAACTGTTGCTGCTGCTGATGGTATGGGAGGCTTTGTGCTTTGTTAATATCTCGATGCCTTTCCACAAGCACTTCCTCCCTCCTGCCTCGCCCTCGACCCCGCCCACGACCCCTTCTACTTTCTCCGGGCACTGATCCCATCAGCCCCCTGCAGTAAGGAGGCTCCGGAAGGGGTCGTATGCGAGGTCTACCTCTAGGGCGAGGAGGGCCTTCACGTTTTGGTTTAGTGGGTTTCCTGCCTCTTTTCTTAGGGCCATCATGGAGGAGGAGTTGCGGAGGGTGTCCAAGGGAAGAGTAGCTGGAGGGGTGGCAGAAGTCCATGTCACCCATCAGTGGACTGAGCCCACTTACTCCCCCACCAGCCTTCCTGCAACTAGACACCAAGTCAGGGAGCAGGTCAGGAAGGCGTCGGCTGTTGAGACGAATATCAGCTGGGACATCAGCTTTATCCTCATCATCCTCAAATTCATACTCCTGCGCATAGTTTTTCTTTGTCTGAGGCTGTGGCTCACGTCGTTGTTTGAGCAAGTGAAATGAACTCGTCTTCAGCAGTTTCTTGGGTCGAGATGAACAAAAGATTGGTGAGGTCAGACCAGGAGTGGCTGAACTTCCACCCACTCCCACAGCTCCCATCATTTTGTCAACTGAGCCATCCCCTTGAACTGCTGAACTCAGTCCCATAGTGGGAGTCTGGGACTGAATGAGCCCAAGCTGGTCAGTATTCACAGTAGAAGGAAGCTCTTGGGTCTTCATAGAGTCAAGGTCTAAGTGCAGATTGCCATTTCCTGTTCCTGGAAGGTTGTGACAGTACTGTCCGTAGCCTTGATCACTGTGTTGACCAACCATATCATAGCCCTCTCCTCCACCACCAGTTCTTAAGGCCTCCAAAGCCTCTTGCCCCTGCCCATGACCCTGGGAAAGGCTTTCTTGAGCAGCCTGTCCTGCCCCAGATTCTCCAACACAACTTGACTTGTACTCAGCTGAACAAAACATGTCTTCCATTTCAGGAAAGAAAGAGCGGTCTTCATCATGTAAGAGGGAATCTGGAAAGCAGATGGATGCTAGAGGTGCAAATCGCTGCTGCTGAGCTTGATTCTGTCCTATTTTACCAACTGAGCTCACTGTCTCAAACTGGTGTTGTTTGAGCTGGTCTAACTGGGAGTGTGACAGCTGAGATTCTGACTCTCGTGGTTGAGGCTGTTGCTGGGGATCCCCCATATTTGCTGTCATCCGGTGGGAGTGTGGGTGAGCTAAATGAGAGTTTGACAGCTGATGGTGAGCGTGTGCTTGCTGTTGGTGGTGGGCATGGGATTGAGACTGATTAAGGTGGTGCAGGTGTGAAGGAGGGGGCAAGCCTAAATCTGGTTCAGAGAGGAAGTCATGGAGATCTGAGGATGATTGATGGGGAAGGTGGTGGGGTGTAATTCTGTGCTGCTGTCTATGTCTGTCTCCACTCCCTCCCTCCCCTCCTGTAACAGATACTCCAACCCTACCTCTTTCCAGACCTCCTCCATTGTCTCTGCTGTTTGTCTGGGAAAGAGATTGGTCTAGCATGTCTAGTGGAGACACTGAGTTCTGGTTGGCTTGGATTTGATCTCTTGGTTGGGTTCCAAGGTTGTAGTGAGTATCTATACCCTGGGTCTGGAGCTGGAGTTGCAACTGTGAGGACTGGTTCTGTGTGTGGGATTCCACCCCAGCAGGCGCTGCTCCTCCAGCTGGCCTCATAATGGCCTGCTGACTCAAAGGATGCTGCTGTTGTTGTGCAGGGGCTTGCTGAGGGTCCATCTTGGTGTGTGTGGAATGGGAAAGGACAGACTGCAGCATGTGAGTTTGATGAGGAGGGTCTGGTGGTGAATCCATTAGAGAGAGGGGCACCTGGCTTTGTCGAGTCTGTTGCACATCTGTTGTGTTACACAAGTATGCATTGTCATTTGCATCTGAAGGCTTCTTCAGCTCCATGTGAGGATGGCTGTGTGAGTGGGAATGGGGAAGGCTATGCTGAGAATGTTGTGAGTGTTGTGTGTGTTGAGTGTGCTGAGAGTGCTGAGAGATTTGGGAGTGCTGTGAGTGTTGCTGAGAGTGTGCGGGCACATGTATGGTGTGATGGGAATGTTGGGAATGTGGGTGCTGTGTGTAGCGGTTCCCTCTTCCATAATGGACCACAGAGCCCAGGGACTCTTGCTGTTGTTGATGAGAATGGGAAAGAGAGTCAGTGACCACTCCTGCTTCTCCAGCAGTGGACTTTGTTATAGGTAACTCTGACTTGGTTTGCTGTTGTTTCTTCTGTGATATTTCTAACTGACTGTTTAAGCCACTTGCTGTGTCAACAATTTCTGTCCCAGGACCTGAACTGCTGGCAGTGTTATTGGTACGGATGACACTCTGAAGGTGGTAGCGCTCTTCTGAGAACTTGTTAATGTCATATGCCACCCCCTTGCCTTCCCCATCCCTAGCCTGTGGGAGTGACTGGGGTAATTGCTGAGGAGGGTGACGCTGGGAAGAATGTGGAGTTGAGCTTTGAGTATGAAGTAAGTGGTGGATGAGGAAATCATCATCATCGTCAACTTCATCTTGTGATCGCTGAACTCCCAGCATGTTGGTCTCTGTTTTTGGCTTGGGGGGTGTTGAGTGGTAGGACTGGTCCTGTGCTTGTCGTGTATCAGGGAAACCTGGTGGTGAGGACATGAAACCAGGACAGAGGATTGAGGACAAATATTTGGTGGCCCCTGAGCCTCCAGGGGACTGTGCAGGGCGGGCAGCGGCGGCAGGTGAGTGCAACCCAGGGTGAGTGATTGTAGAACTGATGGAAGGTGAGGAGCTGGACTCAGGCAGGTGGTAAGAGCTGCTACCTCCATTACCAACACTAACAGCCCCACTCCCTGATCCTGCAGAGCCAACTCCACTACCAAGTGCAGAAGTTCCTGATAGAGATCCTGTTGACCCTCCAGTATTCCCGTATCCTAAGGAAGGACTGCCTGTTCTTCTGAGAGAAGCTGAGCCAAAGCTTGAATCACCAAAAATTATCTCTGCAGAGAACGAGCGTCCTCCTGTGCCCATACTAGTAAAAGCTTTCCCTCCACTGCCCGCTGCTCCAGAACTCAGATCCTGGGCATGAGGTGAGTTGAAGCCACCATAAGACTGGCCCATGTGTGCAGATGGAGGCTGATTAGGAGAATAGGACTGGGCTTGTTGCTGTGGAGGGGTCTGGTCTGGTAGGCCTGCACTAGAGTTGGCCACAGAGGGAGAGCCATAGGTGGAGAGGCATTGTTTGGGTGCTGGCTGTGGAACAAGTGAAGGTGGTGCCGGTGTTGACTGAGGTGGGGGCTGCTGACGAGAGGGAGCAGACAAGGAGCCAGTGCTTGTCTTGGAGCTAGAAGCCAATGAGGAGGAGGTGGAGGAGGCTGATGGTGGAGTATGTGGGGTACGAGAAGAGGATGATGCTGAACCTGAAGAGGAGTAGCCACTACTGGAGCTGGAACTTTTGACCCCCTTGGTGCCAGATGAGGAAGGGGCTGAAGAGCTGGAGGATGAGGGTGTATATGCAGTTTGAATAATAGGTCGATATGTCTGGGATTCCAGCTGTGGTGAGGGATTGGGGTCAGAGGATGGGGTCTGCTCCGCCAGGGGACTGCAGGGCAGTTCAGCATGCCGGTGGTGGTTGGCTAGTTGCTGGTAACCCGATGACCCACCACAACTAACATATTGCTGTAAGGGGAGCGTTGTGGACTGGGCTGGGGATGAGCGTTGGTAATGCTTGATCACACTGTCCTGTCGGGAAATCGACCTCTCTGGAGGAGGTGGGGGCTGAAGGGGGACCACAGATGGTGTGGAAGAGAACATGGAGGCATTATAGAGCTGGGAGGACTGGTTGTGGAGCTGAGAGGACAACAGGTTAAACTGGGGAGGGGGTAGGTGGCAACTGGAGGAGCTGGAAGGGGCTTGAGTCTGTGGAGGGGCCGGAGGCTCTTGTGAGCCCCGATAGGTGGCACTCTGGGAAGACAGCAAGCGATCAAAGCCCAAGGTGGATTGGGAGGGTGTTTTAATGTGCAGCAGGGGATCATGGGGAGATAGCAAACCATTGGAAGTTGGGCTAAATGTTGGAGTGTCCTGCAGGGAAAGTGAAGGAGTGAAAGATCGTCCAGAGAAGGAGCCAGGATGCTGGTATGCAGAAAGGGCTGAGGATGGGGGGAAGGAGCTGGAACCCGGAAGTGCTCCTGAAATAAAGAGGTCCGGTGGGGCTGGTGTATGCATTGCTACAGGACACAACATTACAGTGTTGAACAGTGTTGATCAATGCAAGTCACTATTCAAACTGACCAAATTAACAAATTTTAATTTGATACTACAAAGACTTTACATATTTTTGCTAATGAAATTAATGTAAATTATTGCACACTTTTTAAATTAATAAACAAAAGTACTACAAGAGCCAGTAGTAACAAGAACCAATGACACATGATTTTTTTCTTTTTTTCAAGTGTAGCATTCCCTTAACAGGCTGACACTCACCAGTCTGCCAAGAGGGAGTGCGAAACTGGGAGAGGAGGGAGGAAGCAGAGGGTGGGGGCTGTGAACCCCGGGACTCCAGAGCTGAAATCAGATTCATGACGGAAGGGTCAGGACCCGAGGGGCTGGCATGGTGGAGGCTGGCATCAAACAGCCCCGAGAGGCCTGGCAACAAACCACAGAATTCATTTAATTTATACAAATCACTTCACAGATGGATGGACTTCACAGATCACGTTGTTTATCAATATTATCATAATGACAATGATATATTATGTATGTTTGATTTATGCGTGTAATGAGTTAAAGCTATCAATTAACCATGGGGCAAAAAATTCTCCACAGTTTGATGTGTGTCTTGGTAGCGGAGGAGCCGTAAGAGACCACTGCAAA
>NW_018127972.1:1285593-1325426 GCF_001952655.1 Monopterus albus | reverse complement strand
AATGAGTTAAAAGGTTTATGTATTTGTAATTTGTATGAATTATTAATTATTATTATTATTTAAATATTGAAAACAAAAAAGCAAGTGCTGTAAGATGGGAAAATAAATGAAGATACAACAGCTGCACATCTTTGTTACAGTGTCATAGTTTGCAAACTTGAAACACAGTTCCAGTTTTTCTATAATTGGACTTTTTGTTGTTAAGAAAACATGTAAAACTGTTATTAAAATGTTACAAGTCAGTGTACCAACACTCAAAATATCCAACTTTGTCAGCTCCAGGTATTATCATCACCTGCAAAACAGTCATCACAGCGGATCTCACAATACAGGCACCATCTAGTGGATTCTTACCAAGCGTACGTCCAGCAGGACCCCAAGCCCCACCTTGTCTGGAGCTTCCTGGATGGTGGTTGGTTGCATAGCCCTGGAGGGGGTGAGGGGTTCCATAGGCTTGCCGATGGAGCAGCTCTGAGTCTGAGTGGGATGACCTGGAGCTCCCATACATGAGGCTGAGGAACACATGGTTTGACTTCTATAAAAACCTTTATGTTCAACAACACAGTAGTCTATTTAGTTGTTTAAAGGATCCACACCTACACTCTGTCTGTCTATAATGTCCAGTACATGAGTTCATTAAGATTGTCATCTTTTTTGTTGTAGCATCTTTTCCACTAGGGTTCATAACATTTGTTCATTCTTTCAGAAAAGCTGAAGCATGTTACTCAAGTTTTGTTTCTATTAGTTTCTAAAAATCCAACAACTACAGCTCATTGACCTGGCTGTTGCTAATGTACATGTAATGTGGTGCTTTATGAGCTTAACAGTGGAGGACATACACAAAACACTGAAAGATGTTTACAAAATTCAAATATGGTGACAGAAAAGACAGGGACCAGTCTAATTTCTTCAGTGTGGGTTTTAGTGTTGTGTCAGGTAACTGTGTATAAATGTTAGTCATCACTGTAATAAAATGTGTTTGCATTAAACTACTTATAAGGGCAACACAAAACAAAAATGGTCTTATCTTTTCACCTGAGAAAATTTTTTTTCCTACTGATAAACATTCTAACACCAAAAAGTACTGTACTGTAATTTCCAATTTCTTTCATTTTTCATCTTTTTGAGCTCTGATTTCTTTTTCTTTTGGCAGACAGGTAAATAATAATGATGATGATGATGGCTCATGCAGCAATGTAGATATTTGAGACCGGTGGAGGTTTGATTTAAAAGAAACAGCTTTGTATGAGAATAGGCAAAATGAGAAGTAGCAGAAAATTAAAATACTCAAATAGGATACCTCAAAATTGTATTTAAATGCTTACTTGAACAACTGTAGCTGACCTAATTATTCTTCACCTCTGATTAAGAGTTACTGCCCTGTTACTGTGAAGACAATATAGTGCAAATTGCAGAAGGAAACGTGCCCTCAGCGTTAGCAGGACATTACATTTACTTACAGACCACCTAGCAAACATGTGTCATGGCTTATTCAAGGAGACACACACACTAAGACCTCTCCAAATTTGCAAAAAACAAAAAAAAAACTAAGTGTCCTCTGAATAAATCAAAATAAATCCTGCCCATCAACATGATTATCACAGGTTCTGAAAGTGACCGAAGTGGTGGAGATAAACAATCAAAAAGAAGCACCCTGAAAATAAAATACAAGCATGGTGTTCATGAGGCAGGAGTGTCTGAACAGAGCCAAGTTAGATACTGTTCCTGTTACTGTGGAAAGAAATCAAGAACACAGCCACTTTGATACTTGCAATAGATATTCCTAAGTTTTTACCATGGTCACTGGTATATTTTAATTCAGCCTGGCTGGCATGTTTTGTTATTTTCTTGCAAAATACAGTATAAGACATACGCGTGTCACCACTGTCTGTGTCTAAATGATAGCTTTGAACACATATTGTATTTATCAGTACTAAGTTCTCTTCACCAACATGCAGCTCGGCAAAATGCGTCATCTCACTATCAGTTATGCAACCAAAACAGTTCATACCTGTTTCAGCACCTACTCTGAAAACATCTGGCTCCTACATGAATATACTAACACAGTGAGCAAAATACAAGAGATTGACTGTACGGTTCGTTTGTTTTACATACATTAATCCAATGTTCACAACAAAACAAAAGCAAGGCTTTTTATGGGATTCACAAATTTACTTAATGTTATAGAAATTAGCCAGAAATGCTGAAATATACTGCACTATTTTGTGCATTTCAAATAGCACAATATAAAATTCCAGTAGTGTTGTATTTGCATTATGTCATATAAGTAATAATTTATGAAGAACCCTGTCTTGTGCATTTAGTCAGCCCTTGGATATGCAGATCAGATCATACTGCGTGTGCTCTCTTGATACACACCTCTGCTAGGTCTCTAGCTAAAATGCTAATCAGCTGTGGTTTTTCCATCAGTTAATATTTTTTAAGCTATGAGCCCATCATTTTAGTTTTTCTCTGTAAATGAAACACATGTTGCTAATTCTTTTTCAGTGTAAACAACCTTTGAATTGTTTTGAACTGACCTTTATTTGAACAGTTTTAAAAATATGCAAAACTGTGAGTGTGACCACAATTCATGACATTTGTAAGATGCAGTCATTAAAGGCATTTTGTGTTGAGCAATTAAAAGTTATCCACAGTTTAGTCCAGACAGAGAGCCGCTGCTGTTGCTGTCTGTGTGAAGAGCTGTAAGAAAGTGAACTCACAGCTGAAATTCATGATAATTACATGAATGAATTACTACTTTGTAAAATGAAAACATTCATGTTGCATGCAGCATTAGACCTTACTGCGAGTACTGTGACAGACTCATGTTTTACACTCCTTACTCTTGCATTTTTATTCAGACATTTCTATTTAATATGCAGAGGGCTGAATTGTCACATTTGTGTTTGTATAGAGCTCTCTCATTCAATTCTTATTCCTGTTATTATTTGCTGCTGCAATGACCCAATTTCCCTATGCCACGGGTTTGATCTAATTTCTGCTCTGGCTTTCACCCCTCACAGAGATGGTAAAGAAACGAGAAGGTACAGAACATTAAGGTACTCGCAGTTATTAAACGTTTTTCCTCTGCTTTTAACCCCAAACCAATTTATAAGGTTTTCCTGGCTTCATTCCAGAGCCAAGAAAGGCAAATTTCTTACTTGATGTATCAGTTTTATGCCTAAACAATAAACATCTCCCATATGAGTTTATATGCCAACTGCTTAACAATTGTACAGACATTCCTTACTTTGTTCTTCAAGCATTAAAGGAGAAGTGAGGTACAGTACATACAGTATGTGCCCTGGAAAACCATAGCAGCCAGTAAAGATGACATGGTTAACAAAAAAAGAAAAAAAAATTACATTGTGTCATATGTAAGGTTTGCATGTTGGGCACAGTGAAGAAGACAAATCATATTGGAGTTGTTGTGGCATTGTGACATATTGTGTGCTGAAGAGACAAGTCAACAATGAGTGGCTCTTAAAAGTAGTGCTGTAGTCAAGTCACTGAACCTCAAGTCTGAGTCAAGTCTCAAGTCCCCAGTTCCAGCCCAAGACACTAAAGAACAGTCTGAGGTGAGTTCCCATTACCCGATTCTGAGTCAAGTCAAGTCAAGGTCTAAATTAAACAGAACTGCATCAGACCTGTTCACCTGGAAATGAATGTTTACTTGTAGTTTTCATTGTGATTTGGTCAAGGCTTTGAATATTTTATGTTATAGTGGCTTATTTTGGATTGAACAGTACAGATACTTTACTTGTCTGGACTCTTGCCATGTTATCAAGACCACATGTTTTGGATTATGAGGTCTCTGTGGATATCCGCAGGACTTTGAAGGACCCACAGATTTGCTAGCGTTTCTTATTTGGTGCTTATGATGCAAATGAGACTATCATAACTGCTGTGAATAACACATCATTTGCTGGTTCACGAGTAACAAATCCTGAGGTTCTAAACTTTCTAACAGTGTATTGCATCACCGTATTGCTTAGCAATTTGATACATCAAAAACATAGCTGGAGTGTGACCTTCAATGGAAGTGTGCTGGATACCTCATGGTGCAGGCGGTTTCCATATCAATATCTTTTACCAAAATATTATGGCCTTGTACAAAAAAAAGTCAGAGTTGAAATGCAGTCAGCCCTCAAGTCTGAGTCATCTGTGGTCAAATCCAAGTTGAGTCACAAATCCTAAAAATCAGGACTCAAGTTGGACTCAAGTCCAAGTCCAAAACCTGTTAAAAGGAACAGGAAATATGATCAGTTAGTTAGTGTGGTTAGAATGGAAAGTCATTGGGTTGTTGTTATACAGATGAACTGCAACGACAAAAAGTTTGTCATTCTGAATGTTGATACACCCTTGGAGTGTAATCAAAATGAGGATGACTACCTCAAAAGACTGGCATGTTTCAAGTCTTTTATCCAGGATGATGCTTCTACCTGCATCTGTATGGGAAAGCTGATGTCACTCATGTTCACTCTTTATTTGCAAATCATTTAAATGCAGTTCTGTTCTGTCTGATTCTTTCTAGCAATGTGCTCCTGCCTGATAATAGACTGACATCAGGGAAGCTTGGCACCCAACTTCACGGCTTGAACGCTGCCTACGTACAGCTAATGCACATGACTATGTAGATGCTACAGAGATTAACTACGATCTGCCCACTACATTTTGACAGTTTACCTGTGAATATCAATAAAAGTGCCAGGAAATTATTCTACTCTAGCTATTCCTTGTCTTGCCCAAGGACATTTTGACATGTGGACTGGAGAAGCCGGGTATGACCCATTCTACCTCCTGAGGCACAGTCACTCCAGTCTCCAACAGACCTTTTGAGAAACAGAAGACTATTGTGTGCAACATTAAGTCAGTTTGGAATGACTATGTGGAGGAGTTACATGCTGAGACTAGAAGGCCTTTTAAAGTATGAGTTGAGTCAGGTAGAGACAAACACTGAGCTTTATTTGAATATAGGAAATGTGTTAATGCGAGTATTAAATATGCCCCTCATATAACACAAGGGAGGAGAACACAGTGAGATCTGACTCACTTGGAAGAGAGCTGCAAGATCATAATTATAATGATTTTTGGAAAGAAGTCAGAGTTACTGTATGTTAAACTCTAAAATATGTATGCACCATTGAATACTAACAGAATAAATGGCTTGAGTAAAATTTCTCACTTTGGCAGAAACATTAGCCTGATTTGTTCAGCTTTGCAAAAGCAATGCAATTATGAAGCTAGGAGAAAATACGACATGTGGTATGGATATTATTAGTACAGAACATTTGAAACTTGCAAGTAAAAAAACTCTGTCAGTTGCTCTGTTTTAGTGGGTTCCTATACGTGACTTTATGTAATGTGTTTTACTAGTGCCTGTATTTAAAGATAAAGCTGGCAAACTAAGAAAATTAGGCTTGTAGTCTCAAGTCTGCATCTAAATTACTGCAGAGAATGATACTGAATAGGCTGGAACAATACATCTTTATGACTGACAACCAATAAATGGGCAAAATTCTACAATCTTTATACGCAGGTTTTATAGATGCTGCTAAAGTGTTTGACCATATACATCATTTTCCAAACTGTACCAAGGAGGGCTTCCTGAATTTCTAGTGATAATCCTGGTTTTCTGCTCCACACACCAGTCAATGAAAGTAAAATGGGGGAATTCTGTATCTACTTCTTTCTGTGTGAATAATGCGGTTTGACAGAGTCGTGGTTTATCTCCTTTTCTTCTGAACATCTGTCAGTGCAGTTAAATGGATGTGGAACATGGCGTATGGTTGGCCATTCTCTCATTAACCACCTTATGTATGTGGACAACGTGGTGATTTTCTTTCCATGTAGTGCTGGTCTTGAAGTTATTCACAATTTGCTCACAATGTAGGAAAGATCTTGACATCAGATACAACACTAATAAGAGTGATAGAATGATTGTTATAAGTGAGGAAGACAGAATGTGAATATTTTTGATCCTTTCCTGCCTGGGGCTGCCCATAGGGAGTGTAATGAAATTAAATATTTACATAACTAATGAATTATTATAGACTGGCGACCTGTCCAGGGTGTACCCCGCCTCTTGCCCAACATCCGCTGAAACTGGCCCTCCATCCATCCCACCCCATACGACCCTTGTTAGGATAGGTGACACAGATAAGGGATGGATGAACTATTAGATGACAATGACATTCATAGGTACACACAAGCTAACATGTTAGCTCACAAATTTAGGTTGTGTTCAGTGACGGTGAAGACTTCTCTTTTCAAAGCTTTTTGTACTTTTCTGTATACTGCCCACCTGTGGTGATGCTACAGAAAGGTCTGCATGCAGAGACTCATTGTGGCCTATAATGACAGTAAGAGGCTGTTGCTTAAAGCAGTAGTTCATGTCAAGTGTTGGTAAATGTTGGTGCACCCACCTCGTCTGCTGTTATACAAAATCTGATATTTAGATGTATGTGCAGGTTAGCTGACTCTATATACGGCTTTGGTTTAGCTAGAACTAACCCCGAACTGAACTCTGTCTAGCAGTGGTGGAAGAAGTACTCAGATCCTTGACCTAGGTGAAATTAGTAATACCACAGTGTAAAAATACTCTGTAACAAGTCCTGCATTCAAAATGTTACTTAGGTACAAATGTATTAACATCAAAATACACTCAAAGTACCAAAAGTAAAAGTACTCATTAAGCAGAATGGCACATATAACATCAAAGTGTATTATAGAAGTGGACTATAACTATTGATGCAATATTGTGTTCATTACATCTAATGTTGCAGCTGGAAAAGGCGGAGCTAATGTTAACTAAATATATGCTTAGAATTTAAATTATTGCTGTGCAGCTTGTGAATTTCCCACTGGGGAGCAATAAAGTCTTATGATTACACTGTATTTTGTCTAGTTAATCTGACTCTGAAAAGTAACTCATAACCAGTGTAGTGCAGTAAAAAGTACAATATTTGTCTATGAAGTGTAGTAAATTCCATGTAAAGTACAGATACTTGTCCTTAAGAAGGCTACAGTGCTTGACTAAATAAAATTGTTTCATTGTCATCTATAATGAGGGACCACTCTATGCAAATGTTTGATTATTGTGAATACTCTTGTGTGTGTTTAGTTATCTATTGTATATTCTACAGACTTCTGATGAGCTGCGTGTGCCATAAATTTTAAATTAAGTGAAGGATCCTACAGTTATTTTTCCTGAGCCATAATTGTCCAACTAACAAACTAAAACAGTTTAGTCCAGCCTTTAACCAATTAAAGATTTCTTCACATAAGCTTGTACCATACATCACGACTGCTTTAGTAAAAACAGTAAAATCCTGAAACACTGATGTTTTTTCTTCTGTTATCAAAAATTCAGATAGTTTGGTTACAGCTGTGACATCATTTCTCTGTCTGGTATGATAGCAGGAAAAGTATTGCTCTCTCCTCAACCAATTAAAAATTCTTACTCAGTCACTAGATAATTTTGCTGGCTCAAGGCTCCTCTGTTCACACCTTTACCTTCAAAGGTTTCCCTCAACTTCCTCTCGATCCATATTCATTCCCTATTCCAGGCAGTGGCAGCAGGAAATGGCTCACACATCAACCACCACTGTAGCCTACATGCCAACATACACACAGGCACACACACGTTTGTACTTCTATCTTTGTATTTTTGTAAGGATACGCATTAACATGATGCATTCCCTAGGCCCCCATCCTAACCTTAGTCATCTTAACTAAATGCCTAACCTTAACGTTTATCCTAATACTAAACCTAATTCTAACCTGAACCCTAAATCCAGGTTTTAACTCTCAAAAGCTGTTTCAGGAAGCGGGGTCACTTTCCACACATGTCCTCTCTCAGTAGCAATATATATAGATATATAGATATATATATGTATGTATGTCCTCACTATAGCGTGTACAAGAACAAAAACACTGTATCTACAGGCTGCTCCACCTAAGGTACTCCTGTGAAAATGAAACACATCCCTACTTAGACATGCAACAGAAAACATCAGTTCACAGTTCTAATAATGGTTTATTCGCATTCTCATAATAATCTGTAGCACTTGCTGGTTACAAACGCTCACTATTGCTCTTATTGACAGTAATTAACACATTAGGGTTGGTAATGTGAGGTAATGTGCATTACTTGCTAATGAAACAATGTGTTGCAGTGGATTAAGCTGGTGGTTCAGGTTGGACTTGTGCAGAATACCTGGAGCACAACGGAAAAGCGACTTCTACTGCAGCTGAGCTGAGTGAGCCACCATGTAGCCTCCTACTGAGAGCAAGGATGTGCACATTCTACCTACAGCATCAGATCAAGACAATAAATCATCTGCTGTCCATGACAAGCATCTCGAACAGAACCTAGTTAGCATTTGTGTATGACCCTTTATTTTAAGAATACATTCGTTCACTTCACTTTACTATATTCCATTTCATTTTTCCATGTTTGAACAAAGCATTGCAGTAAGCGCAGTCTTAATGGATAAGTTGCTGACAGACAAGCACAGTGAGCTTCCAGAGATGGAGCCCATGGAGTCTGACGGAAGACTGATGTGGTTGTCAAGGCGACCGCTAACGTGGAACACAGCTAACAGGAGGTAGCTAACTTTAGCATGGCTCGAGGCCGCACTTCATTCCAACACAAAACAACACGGACGTGTACGGAAATGCCCCTTCATCTGCCGTCAATTCGCTCTGTTGTGGAATTCTAGGGTGTGCCAACATTTAAGAGAGTTCTCTGTCTTGGAGGAGAGCTAGCCTGTTTGCTAACATTTGTTGTGTAGCAGCAGAGGCTCTAGGAGAATAATGTGTAGCTACGTGCCCTGTGCTGCACACAGATCCTGTCAGATACTGGATCATGTGCAGGATAACTCTCATGTAGCCTAACATAGTACTGTGGGGCTAATGTTAATATCAGTATTACATTTCAAAGTTTCACTGCAATTAGCTGCCGTTTAATACGGTGACAGTCAGGGAACATTAGTCAGTCATGTGACATTTGTACTGTTTACTAATAAGGCAAAGTTAGAGTTCATTTAAAGCGCCATTCATATTTCACTCATTTTACTGAACCCATTCATGCAGCTCTTTTAGTTTGAGACACTTTTATATAAACCAATAAACGTATTTACCACATGATTTCATTCGCACACAAGTTACATTTCCTATTTTATGGAATGCAGGTGTGCGGAGCTCGTTTCCCTCTGTGCAGCGCACCGCTTTGATTTGTAGGCTACGGCCAGTTAGTACAGTAGCAGTCGAGCTTGCCAACCACCCCGCGAGTGTCCCTGTCATGCATTTAAGTTAAAATCAAGACAAAGCTCCAGCGGACACAATGCAGTGCTGGAACCCAGATGTAATCTTAAATTTCTGAAATAACAGATTCGGCTGCTTGCGACCCATCCCCCTTCGCTTCTTCGCTCTCCTCTGTCTCAGTATCACTATTAACCTTCCATCGCATTCCATGCATTTTAGAGACAGCCCCCATGCCCCCCTCCCCCTCCCCCGAATGACAATACGGCTGGCTGTACCTGAGACTGGTGGTCATATAGCAACACCATGCAGTCTGGCTGATGCAGAGCCACTGGCAGCGCTATGCCATGGCATTGTTAGAGCCAGTTACGCACACTAGTGCACCCACACGAGCGTATGGGTGCCCATGCTTTCGCCACTGAAGCCTACCTTGCTTTGGCCGATCTGTCGTAACTCCATCCCGTCCCAGCCCCTAGGTCTCCGAAGCCTGCCGCGGGATAATTCCTCTCCATGAAAGAAAGGGCCGGATGAAGATGGACAGATAGTGAGGGGGAGGGCCAGCAGCACCTCCTCCCTCCTCTCCTCTCCCCATATATTTCACTGTCTATTGTCTCCTGTGTTAAGCTGATGGGCCGTAGAACAGATGCTCTGCGTTCTTCAGCAGCTTTAATAATCGAAGCGATATTCACATCGATCCAGCGCCGACAGCTGCTCCGCCGCTGCTCGTTCACTCCACAGGAGCGCTATTTCGCTCATTTTGTTCACAAGACGCCATTTTTAAGAGGAATGACTGGGCTGGCGTTCATCCTCTCCTTCCCTCCCTCACTCGCTCGCTCTCTCTCTCACACGCACACACATAACGCACAACAGCGCAGTCTGTGTAGCATCGTGGAAGAGAGTGTGATCATCAAAGAGCCTGGCTTCTGTAGCAGCTGTATTTCAATTATGAACTACCGTGACAAACAACAAACACACAAGTTGCAACTTGTTAAGAATGATGTGCAGGCACCCTCCTGAGATCAAGTTTATACACACGTACTTGTCTCTACTGGCTTGGCAAGTCGCAATGGACGAATAAAATGACATGGGTAATTGGTATGCAATTTATTATACAGCCTAAAAACATTTCAGGGTGTCCTTGAAGAACCAACGTTCTCTCTAAATTGATCTTCTTTAGCTTCTCTGCTCAAAAGTACGTTACAAACACACCACACTTGTTGATGTTGTTGATCCCACCCTCTGCTGCAGGCACTGAAAAGCATCACACCTGTGGAGGACATACTCCTGGCAAGCCAACATGCGGATGTCAGTAATGTGCATTCTGGGACTGTGTCCTAATCCACTCATAAATACAGTATATAAAAAATTTGCAGTAGCCTTTTTAAAAGTTCAGAGCACAGTGACCCTCAACCATGTGAGCCCTGTCATTCGTTGTCTCCTGGATTGGAGGGTGCTGATGGCGCACTCCTGTGGTCAAAGAAAGGAAGAATCTTTGTGACAAGTCTTAGACACACAAACCTTGTGCATGAAGATCCAACAGTGTGTTTTTGAACCTAGAAACAAGCTTCAAAAAGACAGGGCAGCAGCACACTGTGAGATAGTAGCTATTGTGTTTGGTATGAATATAAAAGTTGTGCATCATATCAAACAAAATGTTTTTAAGATTATGCACTTTGTTAGGAAATGGGTTTGCTTTTAAAGGATTGCATTTCTTAAAAGATAATCAAATGTAATTTTTCTTTGTAACTTTGTTATTTGGAAGGATATATTGTAACAGACATACAAAATCACAGGTGTATTTATTTATTCTATTCATTTTTGGGTGGGGATACAGCTGTTTATTTAATATAGTTACATAGAGAGTCTTCAGTTTTCTACACTGAGAAGTCATTCATTCCTGAAGTATTGTTTAAGAATAAACAGAATATACTATATGTGCAGGTTCAGTTCAGTGTACTTGTCCTAGCTGTTATGATTTTGAATGCTGATTTTATTGTGTTGGATGATGTAACAGGGTGTGTAGAGGACAGTGGAGGAACTGGTTGGTAACATGTTGAATATCTCTGTGTTTCTCTTGAATTGAAATAAACAGGTCTACACCTGTTTCATTCTTTCTGGGGGCGTTTAGCTGCATTTTAGACTGCCATAAATACTTCTCTGAATCCATATAAGGTGTCTGTGCATACTGGACCACCCACTTACCCTGAATAAGGTGGTGGTGGGGCGTCATGCTGCCCACTGCGGTTCAGAGCCTCATTGTAAGAGGGCAGACCTGGAGCAACGATCCCTGCCAGGGGCACAGTCTCTGGGGCTGGACGTTCATCTGCTGCCATCCTCACTGGGACTCTGGACCAGCACACAGCGCAAAGCACAGGAAGTAAACTCAGAAGAATTCAACAAGCCAGTTTAGTTACTGCAAAACTAAAGACTAAAAATGAATGTGTTCAGCCAATTTAATAATACATTTTTTTTTGGACTGCATTGTGTCGGAGTGGACATCTTCACCAGATGGTGGTGCTAGAGAAAAGGTCAGGGGTCAGACATCATGATATGTGAAACTCTCAAAGGACTACAAAACACAAGATGACAGCCATGTGACCACCTGAAGTAGCTGCACACTGTTATGGTCCAAATCACTGCTGGCAGTGAGCACGAGTCACTTCGAGGTTTCATGGTTCTACTGGTTATTTTACAAAATTATTGCTGATAATAATGTTCGGTGTCTTTTTATTTGCAGCTAGGCCTCTAGACAGATGGAACGTTAAAGAAATTGAATATTGAATGAATATGTGCATGAATGAATATCGAATTTTGAATAGGTTGCATAGGTAATTACATCAGAACAGAGAAATGATGTAGGTTGTCTAACAGAAAAAAACTGTTTTTGAAGGTATGAGCATTTCTTGTTTCTGACTGCAACAAAATTTAGAATCAAATTTTAAATGTCAAATTAGTAGGTACCATATAACTCACAAACTGGTGGGTTCTTTACATCATAATTAAAATTAATCATCCCCAGAAGAAATAACACCAGGCATGAATGGATTAAGAGACAATGGGCCCCTGGGCACAAAGAGGTTAAAAGACCCCACTTCTTCTACATAGGACTCCCATAAAAACACAGTCACATTGTTTGTAGTCTTTATGGTTTAGTCATTTTGTTATTTTGTGTTTCTTTGTGGTTGCTTTGCCTGTTTTCATGGTCATTTTTCATGTCATTGAAATACTTTTGGCCATTTTGCATCCTTGTGAAGTAATTTTGTGCCTTTTTATGGTCACTTTGTCTTTGTGGTTGTTTTGTGTCTCTGTTTTTATTTTGTCTTTTAACTGAGCTCTATGACTTTCAAACTAACTAATACACCGATCAGCCATAACATTATGACCACCTGCCTAATACTGTTTACATAGGAGTCAGTGTGGCAGTTGGTTGGCACTCGTGTCACTGTGCAGCTCACTGTGCATCTTCTGTGAATCCATTTGCTTCCACAGTTCTACTGTCAGGAAGAGCACAGATGTGTCTACAATTCAGTGAAAAACTTATGTAAAAGGAGTGAAAACTGTGGTCAGGAGGACAAGTTAGAGAGAATTTTTTTAGACAAATTCAACAACCTCACCACTCTAGGTGTGATATCACCACTACAGCCCCTGACTCTTTCTCTTCATGGAGACCAATAGACTCATTTTCAACCATTTTAATACAGATTCAAATAAATTTTAATCTTTTGAAAAGTACAAATGGAAGTTAAAAGTTTAATCTACAGTAGATCAACCTCATCATCAGTGAGCCATGGCCCTGTCACCAGTTCACCATTTGTCCTTCTTTAGACACTGTTGGTAGGTACTAACCACTGCAGACCAAGAACACCCACCAAGACCTGCAGTATGGGAGATGCTCTGACCCAGTCATCTCACCATCACAATTTGGCCCTTGTCAAAGTCACTCAGATCCTTACACTTGCCCATTTCTCCTGCTTTCAACACATCAACTTTGAGGACTGAATGTTCACTTGCTGCCTAACATACCCCACACACTGACAGGTGCCACTGTAACAGATAGTCAATGTTACACCTACCAGTGGTCATAATGTTATGCCTGATCAGTATATGTCAGTTCAAACAGAGGCACAGCCCCAGGGGCCCCCTGACCTCTTGGACCTGTGCACGGTAATCCCTTGAGGTAATCCATCCATGACACCAGGTGAAAATTTTCTTCTGAAGGTTGCATTGTCTACAGGTACAGTGCATGATTTACAATAAAGGCAGCCTAAAACTGAACCTATCAAAGCTTCCAGATCCTCTGGAGGACATACAGTATGATCTTTGACTAGCACACTGTGCCTTAAAGTCTCCAAATAAGAATTATTCTTAGGGAGTATGAATCAGTGTGGCACACTTCATTTTAAATCTGCTAACTTGTTCTCAAACTAAATTAAAAAAAACCTCTGGAAATGTTGCACATTAGAGCGAACTTACTGGGCTGATCTCTGACCATTCTTCTTCTTGGCTTTGTAGCAGTAGACTCCCAACACAATGGCAATAATGGCAGACACTACGACAGCCAGGATCCCTGCCACCAACCCTGACACATCCACTCTGGGTGTATGCACTGCAGAGACAAACATCATTAATGTCAACTATTGCTTCTTAAACAGTTTTCATACGAGTCAGTCAGCTAGTCATTCACTTATCACTACAGTCATGACTGTCCACTTCCACCTGGTACCTTGCGTATTCCAAACTGCTGCTGTAATTTGTCCAGTTCTAAACTGGAAAGTCTGCATCATAACTAAGCATACACACAGTCTTGACATTAGTTTTGAGAGACAATAAGATTGGCCCTAAGGCTGTGTCGTAACAATCAATAGCACCCCCACATTTATTAAAATAGATCATATTTATAAAGAAATATTAGAAACACAGAAGTTATAATTGTAATACTGGTTATAATAATGATGTATTTATTGGTATTTATGCATTTTCAGTCTGAAAACACTACAGTCTTCTGAACGAACCCAGTACCAAGGCTTTACCAACATTACCTTGGCTGTTGACGTAGTCGGCCCAAAATTTTTGCTGAGGATGGAAGCAAAAGAAAATTTGATGAAACTGCTTCATTAAAACAAAGAAGGAGAAATACAGCAGGTAACCACTGAAGAACACTACATTTAAGCCAATGTGGATATCCTTTCCTTAAATGCTAAACAAAAATATTTTACATGACTAGTACTAAATCTTTCTCCACAAGATTGCAAATGAGACAATGCTGCAATAATAACTAAAAGGCATTCAGTTAAAGGTGCAGTATGTAAAATTTAGTGGCATCTAGTGGTGGAGTTGAATATCCCATGAATATCCATCTGAATATCCTGCAACCCCTACCCTCTTTTTTCAAGTGTGAGAGAACTTACAGTGGCCATCAGGTCACATGGTGTTGTCTATGACCACATTAAGTAGCAATATGTTAAGTGATGAGGTTACTATACATAGATATACATTTAGAATTGGAATTTAGTTAAC
Organism: Monopterus albus; assembly: GCF_001952655.1. Classification (NCBI taxonomy): domain Eukaryota; kingdom Metazoa; phylum Chordata; class Actinopteri; order Synbranchiformes; family Synbranchidae; genus Monopterus; species Monopterus albus. Next base: position 1,310,642 of record NW_018127972.1, on the reverse strand, counting down.
CTATTTAGTATGTAAAACTATAAGTCATAGCTTCCATGTAAAATTACAGTGAGCGTATGTGTCCATGTATGCTTGAGGGTATGTGCAAAGTCTGATTAGCCATTTAGCGAATATTAGTGTTCTGTTTTTCTGCACTGTGACAGCGTTTTATTGCTACTTTTACCTAGCTGTTTTCATGCTAATACAGGCTAACCTTAGCAAAGGAAAATGCTATCTTACTCTAGGAGTTTCTGAGGGCAGGATACACATTTTTTAATCCATTTGCAAAGTCAAAGACCAGACAATCAAACCCAGCAACATTAAGTTTAGAGAGAGACAGGCATTGAAGCTACTACTACAACTTGAAACTGCAGAAACCACTTCTGTGAAAAGGGGGCCTGCTGCCTATGTAGATATAAAAGGCTCACTCTAAGCTAAAGAAATCACAGCAATTCTTAGTTTTAGGTGATTACACATTAATGAAAACATAATTACAAATACTACCTTTTGTTTTTGCTAATATCTCCCTCTAAATTATACACTGCGCCTTTAACACTTAATGTGTCTAATTCTTGTCACTGTTCACACAAAATGTAACAAAACTGTTACCTCCCTAGAAGTTGGCATCAAAGTTAAGTTTGAGACAAGATTGCCCTTGTCTGATAAGGTACACTGCAAAACTATACCCTATCAATATACAGTAGAGACGGAGTCACCCCCAGCAACATTACCGTTGTAGCGTCATCCTCAAACACCTCTCTGGCCTCCTCATAGTTGCATGTCTCTTCGATACACTCCCTCTCCAGATTGCCAGGCACCACCATCTCAAAGTCCCAGCTGTTGTATAGCAGGGAGCGGGATAGAAAGGAGGCTGCTGACTGCTTGTCCGCCAACACTGTGTCTCCTGCAGGACACAGGCTTTATACACTTAGCAACAAACCCCATACCCCATAACAAAACATAAAATATTAAGAAATACTGATTGTGAAGCCTTGTTTTTCATTGGTTTTGGCTCAAAAGAAATTACTTTGATTTCCAGATTTAGGGGGCCCATGGCATGCTTTTCCTTGTTTTCTGACTTATCTACAATGTTACAACAGTGAATTATAATCTTAGATGTGATCTAAAGCTCAAAAAATGAGGTGTATGTATGTTCTAGTACTTTTATGCAGAAAGAGCTCAGTTTTTAAGTCTCACAAACTCTCGTGAAACTTTTTTCTAACAAAATTAGGTATTATGTGGTAGTTTAAGGATTTCCATGAATGGTCATAAGCTCTAGGCCATTGCGCGTTCATGTGAGCTTGCCTGACATTCCCTTTTCAAGTAGTTACAAGGTTGGTAAATCCAACCAGTGGTCGCTGCATCTTCCCTTCCCCTACATAACCACATACTGTCCCAAATTAGTAAAATTAATTCCAACAGGTAGGATAGCACTGACAATAACATCATGGGTCGTTAATGCGCTTGTTGATCCACATCACATCGCATGCAGCAGACACACTGGCCTCAAGCAGTCAAAACAAAACAGGTACTGTGTTCTGGGGGAATCCAGCATTGATGAGCTGATCACTAACTGCTGCAGGGTCTTCACTGGCTGGCTGATCGTAGGTTGGACCCAGTTAGGTAAAACAGCCAGTCACTGTACAGGAACATTCTCAGACATGCAGTAACCTCAGGCCCTGTATTTTTCTCCACATCCTCTGGTCACAGTGCAGCAGCAGTAGGTAAAATATATCCACAAAACCATGAGCAGTCGAAGAATTCTGCCTTGACAGTGGCACTGGTGGATGTCAGGCAAGGTCACATGAACGCACAACTACCTGGTGATATGACCATTCCAGCAAGAGTTTGCAAGTTGTGTATAAACTAAGTTGCCTCTGGATAGAAATACTAGAACATACATACACCTAATTCTTTTAGCTTTAGGTCACGTCTAAGCTGATAATTCACCATTGTAACATTGCAGATATGTCAGAAAACAAGGGAAAGCATGTGTGTGTTGTTTTCTAGACTGACTCTAATGTTACCTTGTTTAGTGAGCCCTTGTACGAACTGACCAGCTCTTATAAGATGAGGTGTTGTTTACCTGGAGCATGTCTGTAGACGACAAAGCAGTGGGCCAACTGCAGCAGAGACAACACGGGGATCCACGCTGCTGACAAGGCTGCCATTGAAGCATCCAACTGGACAACGACAAGGAAGAGTTTCAGTGGGAGAGATCGAGGCCCGAGTATGTGAAGAATGAGCCTCGAACACACACCTATCCAACGCTGTTGCCTCCTTCCTCGGCTGCAGGTCGCTCCGTCTGTCAAGCTTCCTTCGATCAAAACACCACTTATTCTTCTAGGTTTGCGGAAACATGTGAGCAACGATATTTCTTTAAACTGAACTTCTTTGTGTCGAGTTTTGCGCTGAATCCGTCAGAACACAAACGATTGTGCTGTTTTCCTAGTGAAACGTCACATCACAAACCTGTTGGACAACATAGTAGACAGAGGGAGGACCCGCCACCCTCACCACATGCTTTGTTTACCAGTAGCGAGCGCCTGGTTTAGATTCACGTTGTGGAGAATGAAACCTGTTTTCACACGTCAGGACTGGGCCTTCCTCGTGGTGACGAGATGCTGTTCTCTACTATGTAAATTACTGAATTTGATAGTGACGACTTGGTTTAGAGTTAGCTATTAATGGTTATTTTTACTGTTAGTGCAAAATGAATTTAAGTCAATGAAAGGTCCCCAGGAGACAAAAAAATGTGTGTGTGTGTGTGTGTGTAGGCAATTAGGTCCACATGACTAAAACTAGGCCTATAACAGCATACACACTCTTTAGAGGGGTGTTGGCTCATTTTAAAAATTGTGTTTAGTAATAGAGAGACATAACATGTAGGAATTTGAATATATGATTATAGGAAGTTAGTTTAATAGACAAAAACATGTCTGTGCTGCCTAACTTGTGCTTATGTGTACTTTTATGACATCTGTCAAGAAGCCCTTATTGAAAGCCCTGACACAAAATAAAAGCATCATCACACAGCATAATGAGAACCTGGCAAACTGCTCCAGCTCCGCAGGGGGCCTCAAAGACCCCATATTCACTGCCATACAATTTGTTTTATTAAAATGAAAAATGACAGATGAAGTGAATCATACATCATTGAAATACAATATCAGCTATAAGATGTTAATAGCTAATCTTCTGACCCTGTCCTATAGAGAAGCACTGTGTCAAAATCTAGTTTTAACTTCTTATGGTTGATAATGTGCTCATATGGCCCATTTTTCATGTTTTTTTAATTACCACAAACGTACCTACAGCTGACACACTAACGGGTTAAAAGCAGACAGGTGATTCTCTGTATTCAATACTGATCATTGAGGAAATCTTCAGTTTTTTCTTTTTAAACACTGACAGCTGTAGGAGGCAGGATTTGGTGTATTACTAGGGCCATACATAAAATGGCCAAAGAATGACTTGTTTCATCATTATCGATGTCACACTGCAAGGGCCGGGCCACTGTGGCATCATCAGTTACAGTATATAGAGCACATTGATAGAATCCTAATCATATAGGCTGGAACCTGAGAATGACACCACACCATCTTCATCTTTTGTTTCAAAACAAACTTCAGACATGCTGGTAAATGAATCTTACAGTGTCCTAGGAATGATGAAGCTCTAACTCCAGTGTCTGACACCTGCTGGCCTACACTGTGCATCACCACTGTTAGGACAAAACAGTACAACACATTTCTTGGATGCTAACTTAAAAACTGTGCACTGTCAACATACATTGACAATCCAGTACATACATGTTAGTGTACAGTGTCTGAACTGGGATACAGCGCTCATATGACTAAACCAACACCTTTAGCTCACTGCTTCAGTGATTTGGATGTGTAATGTGTGTCATCTTGTTCATGGACCAGAAGCTGAGAATTTATGGTCAGTGCCTGAAAATCACTCAGAACTGTTTCAGTTTGAAAAGTCATACAAGACATGACAAAGAAAAATCTTCAGATAAATGTTTTAATGATATATAAGAGTCATTTGACTTTTATTTCAATATAAAACTGCTCTGCATGTTGTAAGGTAGACATAAATATGAATTCATATTAAAAAGAAAAAGAAGTGAAACCAAAATTCCTGAAGTATTACAAATCGATGACATGGAACCGGATATTGGTAAGGTACCGCAAGATTTTTTTCAAGTGAATTTAATAAAGATTTTCTCTTGGTGTGCACCAACTTGAGTGAATCTTTTATTGTAAATAAAAAGCACTGACAAAAAAAAACAGTTTAAAGATGAGTTGTTTTTTTTTTTTTTTGGTTGTCTCACTGCCAATGAAGAACAAAGAATGAACGAAGAACACATATCGGGGACACACAGGCTAAACTCACACCGAAGGCCCAGGATCAGCTAGCCCAGGCCTGGATGTGCTTGGTCACTGTGTGACTGTTGGCTGCTGCAACAGTGACCTCTACTGGCTGGTTAGGGTGACATACTGGGGTGTGGATCTCACAGAGGTGACACATCGTGCTCAGTGAAGTCTGGATCATGACAAAACAGTGGTGGAAAAATAAAACACACCATGTATTCCTGTATTTATGAATGACACTGTCAAACACTGATTCTTTGAGAAATGCTAATAATGCTGAAAATATAAAATGTGCTGTTTTTGATTTCTGTGAGAAGTAAAAAGTCATTTTTAGACACAATATACAAACTAAAGGAATGTGGAAGACAGTAGTACCAGAATAGAGTGTATGTTTCACCAAAGTAATGAACATGCAGAGTATTTGTCAGGCCAACTTGTTGCCCATCCCTCATATGTTGAAATGCTCAGGCCATGAATACTGTCAAATAACTGTACGCTGATCCAGTTTTGAATTACTCTTCCTCATTCAGCTAGTGTAAGCTGTGCATGGCTAAGGGAACAGCAGTTCCCAAACTGAAATAGTCTGCATCTGGATCATGTATAATCTGATCAGGCCCATAAATTAACATCTGATATTTATGGATGTTATACTCTATCTCTGTAGGGCAACATAACTGGAACAATGGAAGGAGGCAGCATTTGGGAATGTAATTACAGCTACTGTTTGTTTCCTCCTTTTTTCCTCCAGTTCTGCTGTGGGGCTCCGCTGCCCCCTACAGGAAGGCACGGGACATAACAACATGGATGTTCTGCCTTGTCTTTGGGCGTGCCGCATTTCATGAGCAACTTGAAATGTTCCATACACTTTTTCAGCACATCCATTTTGTACACTAAAGGCAGAGTGTTGGAAATAAATTGTGTGATTTTAAAAGCAGAGGTGATGATGATGACACTGCTAACATCTGTACCTGTAGGACTTGGCATCCTTTCTAACAGCAGTTTGGTCATTTTTATGACACATGACAGTGTGATATTTCTGTATGTTGGCACTATGTGCAGTAATATTATTATTACTCCATGTCAAGAGTACAGTACCAGTCACAGGACCTACTTCCTGCTTCTCCACCAAGCTAACTCTGTTGCTATTGACACCTCTCCCTTTGGGTCCTCATTAAAATAGAAGTTTACATTGATTTCAAAGTTGCTTTTAGCAAAAATGTAAGTGAAACCCTCTGAAAACATAATGATGGACCTTCTCTCTCTCTCTCTCTCTCTCTCTCTCTCACACACACACACACACACAAACAAACAAACACACATAAACACACTCCTTTTTGGAGGGATGAGGCTTTGGTGTCCATAGTAACAGTGCTTAGAGGAGGACGCAGGGACAGCCACCACTCTTCTGTTTCCTCGTGTGATGAGTTTGAGGAGGAGGACTCTCCATCTCTTGAAATCTTCTGTGGATGGAGACAAAGAGAAACAGAAGGAGAGGAATGAATTATTCTGAGGATTTGTTCCATACTTTTTGGACAGGTTCCTAGAACAATATTTGCCTTTGCTCAGGAGCTAATACCAAATTCAAGTTCCAAGTATCTTGAAGGATTGGAGTGCTGCAGCAACAGTAACCACCATTATGAGATTGCGTCTGCATGGACTAGGACAACCAGAGGGACAGTTATGCCATATTCAGGCTGACAGTAGCCCTACAGAAAACTATCCAACTCTGTTTTTTTATTGGAGGTCATGGGAGCCAGTCCATCTGTGGACTAATTACAGGGGAATCACCACAAAACAATGCAAAATTGTTTGGTCACAGAGTTGAACTCAATGTTTGCTGCAACACCACAAGTTCCAGAAACATCATCCAGCAAAGCACTGCACAGGATAGTGAAATGCGTGCAAGCTCCCTAGTACATGACTTTGAAATGTGTATTTCTACTGTTTACTTCAAGAATGTAGTGACAACAGATTTAAAAAAAGTTGCTGTGAAACCCTGTCTACCTACTACAAGCCACTGTGCAGTGAGTCAGTGTTTCAGAAGCCTCTGAACACAATCTGGTACTCTAACTGGATGTCCAGGACCATATCTTATTTCTCACCAGCCCCTTAAACAACATACTCCTACCACTGCTGTTTTAACACTGCGTTGATTTCAGTCTGAATCTTCAGTCATATGTTAGAAACCAAAACATGGGCCAGAAGATTTCTGCATCACACAAAACACGCAACCAAACCAGCGCAGAAACAATGAAAATGACAGAATCAATGTGCTCAACTGATCCAAATAGAAAAACACCAGGCAGCTTGTGTCGGCTTCAGCAGGGGCCTGGATTTTAACCCGAAGCACACAAAAATTAAGTGAAATAAGTAAGGACTGTACCTGATAATTCGCACCAGCTCCAAGAAGGATTCATCCACATTGTAGCGATTCTTGGCCGAAGCCTCCATATAGTGGATCTTGTTTTCTCTGGCAAACGCCTGAGCATCCTCTCTGGGGATCTGCAGACAAACAAACAATCCCCAGGCCCAGCCTCTAGTAAGAGAGCCCACTGTCACCTCAGCCTTTTCACCTGCACAGCTCTCAATAACAAATCCACGTGCACATGACTATACTGTGAGGAGATGAGTCCAGACAAAAGAAGATTGTTTCAGTACAAATGTGGGAGGATATCTGTCTGGGACTGGGTGTGTGACCCTCTACACAAAGAAAAACAGCTCAATAAACCAAATGTTAAAGGGTGCAGATTGCTTCCATGATTTTTGCTGTTTAATTTACAAGTAGTTAGACTGGTGTAAGAAAGACACTTTCATTTTGGAGTTAAATCATAAGTTAACTTACACTTGTATATTCTGAGTTTATTTGTTGTTATGCTGTGGTTTTCCAGCCCTTCCAGGCCACAGCTGTGTTTGAAATGTGCTTTGCTTCTCCTCTATTGAACAAGGTGGCCCCATCCAGCTAATCATATTAGCTTGTGTAATAACTGAATTCAGTTTGAAGGGGATGAGAAGTGATTAGATTTCTGTCTGCACTCCACTCTATTCCAGCCAGGAAGAGTGAGAACGCCACAGCATACAGGTCCATGGGTGTGTGACATACCACTTTCTGCTGCTCTAGGTCAGCCTTGTTTCCAACCAGCACCATGGGGAAGTCATCTCGGTCCTTCACTCTCAGGATCTGGGTGTGGAACTTCTGGACCTCATGGTAGCTGTTAGTCACAGCATCAACAAGCACAGGTTCATATGGATTCAGATCTACAGAAAAGCATCTACTATGCACTGATGATGGACACCACAATGACCCGTCAAATCTGCTCCTCCCTTTTATGTTTGGATGTTACAGAAAACATTCTTCGGTTTCAGATGATCAGCCAGGTCATTTGTAATGAAGGAAATGTGGTTTCAAATTCTCAATCTACCTGCAGGTGATTAAACAGGTTTCCTTCTCTCTGTCACATGTTTACACATTCACAGTAATTACAAAAGTAACTAGAGTAAATGTGGTGAGAAAAGCTGTGTAAAAACTCCTACAACCCCATATCAGAAAAAGCTGGGACAGTGTGTAAATCAAAATTAAAACTGAAAATAGTGCAAATCACCTGTGTCCTGTACTACATTGAAAACAATACAGCAGCAAATTATTTGATGTGACACCTCATCAACTTCATTCTTTCTCATGTCATGTGTCACCCCCAATGACAGCTTTCTGCACTTCCTCAGACTGCCACTGAGTGAGTGACAGCATCAGTTACACTGATAAACCATTCAGCACATTGAGTCCACCAAACACAAACACACATTTTGCATTACCTGCCCCGGTCGTTGAGTGCAAACACCAGTAAGAAGCCTTCTCCTGAGCGCATGTACTGCTCCCTCATCGCCCCAAACTCCTCCTGACCTGCTGTATCCAAGACTGACGCACACAAACACACACACACACACACACACACAGACACAGATATGCTGTATTGAAATAGGTTCCCTTTCCTGCCATAACCAACCTGACAAAGCTGGATGTGCAGGAATGATGCACCAAAACTGCAGAAATAGTATTTCCATGGACATGTTTCCATGTGATGCAATAGTTTGGTTAAAGTACAGTATGTGTTACATTACATATAGGAGAATTCAGATACAACATGTAACATATTGTGCCATTATAAATAGTTGTGTTTAGAGCTGGTAATGGTTGTGTTGAAGCGTGGTCACAATGAAGGTTGAGTGGTGATGGCGATAATTAGATGTCAGTACAACAATCCAATCAGAGCTAGCTGTCCGTGGTGCTGAAGAGGAAGATAAATACATTTTAAATGAGTCTAGGCCATGAGACATAGTCACTAGATAACAGTGTGACAACAGTCAGAGTTTGCTGTAATATATGAGACATGTCTTAAGGGCCTGAGGTTACTGCATGTCCAGGAATGTTCCTGTACAGGGACTCGCTGTTTTACCTGACCGGGTCTAGCTTACAATCAGCCGGCCAGTGAAGCACCCCAGGGTGGTGAATGGTCAGCTGATCAATGCTGCATTTCCCCGGAGAAAAGTACCTGTTTGTTGCCGCATGTGATGTGTTGTGGGTTGGCGCAAGGATTCTAATAATCCATGACGTTATTGTCGATGCAACACTGTTGGGAATGTATATGGTCGCCTGTAACATGGTGCATGTCTGTTAATGTTTTGTTTTTGTAGAGAACTGTTGTAAGGCTGGAGAAGTTACTATGTCTGCATTAACCCAGTTAAAATATGGGGTTTCTCAATTACACGCTTTGTTTAGAGTGTTACACATCTCTTTTCACTGGTACATATACCGTTGTTTATCTATGGAGGAGAAATTCTAATTAATTAATGCCATTGCTGTTCTTTGTGCTGCCCACTTTCATATTCTTGCTCAAACATATCAGGTAGGATTTGAGGTATTGTCATTATTGAAAACGTAACGTACTTGTTTATGTGTTGTCCTGGCTTCCTGACCGGTCATATCTAAAAGTGTTTCCCTGTTCAAAACTCAGTTTGATGTAGCACCCCCCCTTAAGTGGTTGTGGTTAGGATTATTTTAGGATTCAGATTAAGGGAAACACATCTTGATGGAGAAACAGATTGAGACAACACCAGCAGCAGGAGTTGCACACATCTACAAACTATCCTCTCATTTTCAGGAGGAGGCTCTCCGGTTTTATCCTTCTGAAATAATTACAGATTATATGGAGTTATGAGGGGTGCAAAGGTAATCTAGAGGTGCCCAAGATTAAAGATTAAAGATGGCTGGAAATGGGCATGTCATGGGCACTTTAAAAGCACTATGGAGATAGAGTTTAGTCATTTCACAGCACAGGAGAACCTCTGCGATCACTCTGATCCATCTCAAAGCTCTTTTTTTCCCCCCATCATGCCAGCTCCTTAATTTTCTGAGAAACAAATTCTCAGCTGTGTCACGTTGCCACATGTGAAGCACAAATATTTTCTGTCCCGGACTCTGAAGGAGCTGGTTATTAGACAGAGTGTATGTGTGTGTGTGTGTGTGTGTGTGTGTGTGTGTGTGTGTGTGTGTCATCATATGCTGGTCCCACCCTTTAAACCTCCCACAGCACATACTTCAACATCTGTATGTACATCAATAAGATACAGTATAACACATAACAAGAGCTAACAACAATATGAGGTAATATAACACACCTAATAACAGACTAATAAGACCTACAGTATATAAAGACTGCATATCAGGGGGCAGCTGTGGCTTAGGAGGTAGAGTGGGTCGTTTCCTAACCGGAGAATGTGTGAGTGTGAATGGGTGAATGGCCAAGTAGTGTGAAAGCGCTTTGAGTGTGCTGCAATGCATAGAAAAGCACTATACAAGTATAAGACCATTTGACATATGAGTGGACATTATGCAGCGGGTTAACACCACATACCATGTGAGATTCAGTTCCACTTTGCAGGTCATCATTTGCATTAAGGAAGACTCCTCTTTTCACACTGTATTTATAAAATGCAAGAATTTACAGTACTGTTCACAGACTTGAGCTGAAGTTTAATCTTTTGTTGCTAACAAATGTCAACATGGTCAACTACTGTGCTGTGCTGTAAACAGCTGAGACTGTGCATTAGAAAAACATTCTTTCCATATGAAGCCACACTTACTAATGTCAGTGTTTTGACTATGGGAGAACTATCAAGTTACTTACCAAGTCAGGTTTCTTTTCACTAAATCAATCAATCAACATTTATTTATACAGTATAGCACTTAAACACAATTGTCAACTGACACTTTACACAAAATAAAAAAAAGCATAAAATACCTAGTAGTAGATAAAATAGTAGTAGATAAAAAGTAAAATACATGAAAGAACACAAAGGGGATCTGAAAGTGTCAGGACTCTACTGTAGGAGCAGTCACAGTAAAAGCCACCCCAACACTTACATCTAGTCCTCAGAACTTACAGGAGAAGCTCAATTTGGTTTAAATTGTCAGTTGATTCGTTTACTGCATCTAAACGTTATGGTGCTGTACAAAACCTAAAAGATTTGGGCTATTTTTTCTGCCGGTTAAGTCCTGGTAATTCTATTTCAGGGAGATGAATGAACCCAGTAACAAAAACCAGTGCAAACATTGGAGTGTTGACTATACGGTTATTTAGTCTTCTTTCATAAAAATGCAAAAACTGTGATAATATTTCATTAGCATTTTTGGCTTGCCTCTGTTTCAGCTACAGTATGGCATATACTGTATGTATCAAAGTAAACAGCAACAAATTGTCTAATAAATTGTTTGTATAATTATAAATTCAGTATATGTATATTATAATAACAGTAGATGTGACAAATATTCAAACCAACACACATTTTAAGTAAAACACCCAAACTGTTGAATTATTACAGGGTATTGTACATACATAACTGTACCAGTGAACATCTTTCCTTTAAAGGGTTGTATCTTTTTTTTACCCATATACTGTTTTACAAGGTACAATTTTTCAGTAAAAAGCATTATGCAAGTGTTATAGGTGGCTGTGCAGGGGAAGAAACAGCTACACTCTGAGGACCTACTGTGGTACGACCCGTATATGACTGCAGTGGTCTTCATTAAACACATCATACAAACTGCACACAAACTGCAGTCCGACAACGTCACCTGGAAAGCTGCAGAGGAAAGAAAATGTTCCAATTTGTCCATCGTACTTCTTAGAAAAAAAGATAACCTCTTGGGGTGTAATATACGTATACACAGTTGTTTCCAATGTGACTGTTGTACTGTTTTTAAATCTGTGTACCGATGTCTGCTGATTGGATGACCTCTCCTTGTGGAGTTCAGTTCAGTGACTACAGCTGAGTTTACAGTAAGTGTAGCAACAAACCACAAATGTACATGACCCACACAGTCTCATTAAATGTAACAGAAACGATGACAATGAGAATCTGAAGTGCACGGTTTGTTCCTTCTCTTGTCCACACTTCTGTGTACAATAGCTTGAAGTCTGGGGTAGTACTCTACCTTACCAGAAGTGCAGTCAATATTTGAAACACAAATTTTCTGGTAAAGGTCCTGGTGCTGCTACTTTAAGGTGAGTTGGGATGTTATACTGCTCAGCAGTGATTCATGTTAGTGTAACATGCTGTCCCCTTGTTGGTTCTAGACCATCGTCAGAAGAGGACTCTCCACACAGCGTGCGGGCGCCTTGGTGGGGCTACGCCAGAGAGGAACACGGACTCCACTCCCATCTATCCACCTGGCATATCTCCACTCCCTGGTCAACAAGATGGATGAGATTCTTCTCATCAACAGGACTAACTCTGACTTTGCATGCTCTGCTGCTTTGTGCTTCACAGAGACCTGGCTGAGCGACTCAATCGCAGACAGTCCGAAACAAACACCGGGCGTCCAGGTGTTCAGAGTGGATCGCGTTACGGAGCTGACCATGAAAAAGAGAGGAGGTAGAATCTGCTTCATACATAAATGAAGATTTGGTGCACAGATGTCACAGTGCTACAGAGAACATGTAACGCAGACCTAGAGACTCTTGTTATCAATTGAAAACCTTTTTATTCTCCTCGTGAATTTAACAGTTTAATTCCAATGGGAGTGTACATAACACCACAGGCTAACGCTAGCGCACTGCAGTTCCTGGCAGAACTGATAACTAGAATGGAGTTAGAACATCCCGACTCTGCACTCATTGTTCTAGGGGACTTTAACAAAGCAAATCTCACCCACGAACTGCCCAAATACAGACAACATGTCACTTGCCCCACCAGGGACATAATCACACTGGACCACTGCTACACAACGATAAAAGACGCCTATCACTCTGTCCCCCGCACAGCCCTCAGACTCTCAGATCACTATATGGTCCATCTTATTCCAACCTACAGGCAGAAACTTAAAGCTGCAAAGCCTGTAGTCAAAACAGTGAAGAGCTGGACTGGGGAGGCTAAGTCAGAGCTACAGGCCTGCTTTGACTGCACAGACTGGAGTGTATTTGAGACTGTAGCTACAGACCTGGATGAACTCACTGATGGTGTGACATCTTATATCAGCTTTTGTGAGGATGTGTGTGTGCCCAAAAAGTCCTTCTGCACATACAACAACAACAACAACAAGCCCTGGTTTACAGCCAGACTCAAGCGGCTTCGTCGTGCCAAAGGCGAGACTCACAGATGTGGGGACAGGACTCTGTACAGCCAGGCCAGGAATACACTGACAAGGGAGATCAGAGCAGCAAAGAGGAGATACTCTGAAAAGCTGAAAGCTCAGGTTTCAGCCAACGACCCCTTGTCTGTGTGGGGGAGCCTGAAAAGCATCACTGGCTATAGGAACTGACCCCCCATCTTCACGCTCATCTTCAACAGGTCACTGGAGCTGTGTGAAGTCCCCTCCTGCTTCAAATGCTCCACAATCATCCCAGTCCCCAAAAAAACCTCCATCAGTGGGTGGAATGACTACAGACCTGTCGCCCTGACATCTGTAGTTATGAAGTCCTTTGAAAGACTGGTGTTGGTCCACCTGAAGGACATCGTAGACCCCCTGCAGTTTGCCTACCGGGCAAACAGGTCGATACAGTGAACATGGCACTGCATTACATCCTGCAACACCTCAACTCCCCAGGGACCTATGCACAGGCCCTCTTTGTGGACTTCAGCTTGGCATTCAACACCATCATCCTGGACATCCTCCACTCCAAACTGACCCAGCTCACTGTGCCTGCCCCCACCTGTCAGTGGATTACGAGCTTTCTGACAGGCAGGAAGCAGCAGGTGAGGCTGGGGAAAACCACATCCAGCACCTGGACAATAAGCACAGATGCCCCCCAGGGATGTGTACTCTTCCCTTTGCTATTTTCACTCTACACCAACGACTGCATCTCAGAGGACCCCTCTGTCAAGCTCCTAAAGTTTGATGATACAACAACCATTGGTCTCATCTGAGACGGCGATGAGTCAGCCTACAGACGGGAGGTAGAACAGCTGGTCCTGTGGTGTAGCCGAAACAACCTGGAGCTGAACATGCTCAAAACAGTGGAGATGACAGTGGACTTCAGGAAGACAGTCAGGACTGCAGAAAAGGTCATTGGTGTGAGCCTGCCCTCCATGGAGGATCTGTACACCACACGGGTCAAAAGGAGGGTGGAGAGGATCACTGTAGACCCCTCACACCCTGGAGACAATCTGTTTGAACTCCTCCCCTCTGGACGGCGTTACAGGTCACTGTGCACCAAGACAACCAGGCACAGGGACAGTTTCTTCCCCCAGACTGTCACTCTGATTAACACTTAACCAACGAGAGTTATGACTGGACAATAACCCTCAGTGCAATACCTGTAAATATACCTCGTACAGATTATACAGATTCGTACAGGTCTCTATTTTTAAGTAAGAAAGAAAATGTCACTTTTCAGCTTTTCCCATTTAGGGGTCGCCACAGCAAATCGTCACACTGACAACTCGCATGTTGACATTTGGCACGTGTTTTACGCCGGATGCCCTTCCTGATGCAACCCTGACTCAAACCGGGGCCGCAGCGGCGAGAGCGCTGCACCTTAACCACTAGCCTACCAGGGACGGCTGGTCTATTTTTATTCCTACTTCACCTTATTCACAATGAGCATTCCTTGTCTGTCTGCATTGTTTACTGCCTGTTTATACTGCTTATTTTGCATTGTTTGTTGCTTGTTAATACTGCTTATTTTGTTATATTACACAGCCTTATGCTGGTTTACTTGCCCCTTGTATGGTCGATATGTACATGCACATCAAGAGCCGATGTACCAGAGTCAAATTCCTTGTGTGTCCGACACACCTGGCCAATAAAGCAGATTTTGATTCTGATTCTGAAAATATGTAGTGTGTATTTTGTTTGTGAGAATAAGCTTTAAAAAGTTACAACTTCAAGAAATTACACATACGAAGTGAATTTGTGCTTTCCTCAATATGAATACGAATTTAGAACAATGACCTGACTGTCAAAATACGTCACGAGGTCACAGGCATAATGCATTGATCAGAAGATGCATTAATTCCACAGACTGCGCATGCGCTCAAAGTTGGACTAATTTCTTGAATTTTGAAGCCTGATGGACATTCTTTGACAGATATGAAATGATACTTTAGGTTAGATTTGATATATATGGTTAGGTAAATTTAAATAACGTTAGTTTTATTGCTGTATTAGTGATTATTATGAGCTCGGTTGGGATCTGCGGAAGAAATTTGGAGCTCTCCAGTCAGCTGCCTCGCTAATGCTTAATCTACCTGTTGCTGGGTCTGAAGGAATAACATTACAGCAATGTTTACTGTACCAGAGTTCAAACATAATAAATCCATGAAGAGTTTGAGTACCAGCTGCAAGATGTACACCTGCTCCATGCTGACACAGCCAGCCCATGGTAAAGGCAAGTTAGCTAATTAGTTGTGAGCAGGCTGTTGCCCTTTCAGCTTTAAGGACTAAATGTCATCACGATTTTGTCAACGCATAAGATCATGACTTTAGTTTATCCCACAGTATGTGTCAGTTAGTTATTTCTGTCATTAAGCTAGTGGAAAAAACTCAGCTGCCACAAAGCCTGTGTTCATGTAACACTGTGCTTTTACTGTATGCTATTAGCATGTTGTTATTTTTTGGTACAGAACAGTTTTCATTAAGCAACAGGCTGTGCCAAACTAAGATACAATATGTTTTAATGCTGTACTGAAGACACATATATACGTGATTATACAAAAAATTATTGTATACACTATACTCACTACATACACGCTGTATACATCTGATGATTCACATATTACTGTGTGGTGAAACAGCAGTGTGACACAATACACTAGATCCTGGCTTGACGCAGCAACATTGGCCATGTACAAGTCCTAACAAGGGAATGAAACATCCAGAGAGCAAACACACTGCCTGTGTCATATCACAGAGTGCAACACACCCTCTGCTTTCAAACAAAGCCTTTCACACACCCTGAAATCCCACTGACAAACTGTATGAAATATGAACTCATGTCCAGTGTGTCAGAGCCTTACTGTCCAGCCGGGTCTCCTTTCCATCCACAGTGCAGATCTTGGTGTAGGAGTCCTCAATTGTGGGGTCGTAGTCTGACACAAAGTAGGACTGTGGAGCACACAGTATGTTAGCAACAAGCTACTGTTGTGGACAGAGTTTACACTGTAGCTGCTGCCTTCTGTCAACAATAGATTATATCTCTTAAACACACTTCTCTCAACAAATATCTGGCTCCATCTTCAAACTCCACTGTAGAGTGGCCATTTGTTACTAGTTTGTACATCTGATCTGGCTTCAAAACAACGCTGTACATTCAGCAGTACATTCAGCACTGTGAATACTCCAGTGAGACAGATTTGACTCCAAATATGTTCCTCTAACCAGTGGTAGAACATATGTACATTTACTCTAATTTTACACTTAACAGCAAATCTGAGCCACTTGCACTTTTGGGTGTGTCCATTTTCTGCTTCAGTACAATTCACTGGCAAATACTTTACTTTTTATTGCACTACATTTATCCAAGAGCTGTAGCGTGGTAACCGTATATGAAGACTTCTTCCAGCACTGTCTGTAACAGGACTTTAGCCTTAACTGTAGATGTGTTTTTCCTGCCTGCACAATATCATCTAGTTTTCCTTCATGTATGGCCTTGATTGGCTGGTTGCACTGCTGCAGCAGAATACACAGGAAAGAATGGACCGGTACTGTAAAATGACCTGAACACTAGAAATGAGGCCTCCAACACTTTGGCAGCAAGTAGTAGCAGGTCAGTTAAAGGACCATTTCAGTATTTTGTTACGTTTTTGTCATTGATTATAAGTCTCATATACTTTATGTTGCTTTACGTCCACATTTTTTATTCTGTTTTTTCCCTACCCTCCAGGCATCCCTCCCTTCAGAAGGCAGCTGTTTGCTTAAGTTTGCGTCAGATGCCACTTAACATAGCTACATAGTCACTGATTTTTGCTAACAAAACCAAATGTGTTAACACACTGCCATGACAGATCCACCCTTTATAAAGGTTTTAGAGTGTACCTAAATTGCATAGCCTCAATTCTTTCTAGTGCAGTAAAAACCTATTAACAAGAACACCTATTTGGGTTGCCAGGTTGTGAAAAAACCTCCCTAGACTGTTTTAGAGCTCTCCTATTGAGCCACTAGAAGAAAATTAACGATTTATTCACATGTGTAACTGTTCTTATTTTTACTTAACCTACTTAATGTTGGCGCTTACAATAAGACCTAATAACCGAAGCAGGAAGCTGTACTTTTTTTTTAAATTACTAATAATTTGAGAATGAATGACGCACCAGGGAGACATTTTTATCACCTAAAGTCATTTGCTCCCACGTATAAAGCCCTTAAAGGAGTATTCACAACACAGAACACAATGTAATTCTTGGAGACAACACATTCCACATGCAACAGAGTAACCCGGGTGTGTAATAAAGCGGGTTCAGAGTCCGTACCTGGATGAACTGGATGGTCAGGGCGCTCTTCCCAACCCCTCCTCCTCCCACTACCACCAGTTTGAATCTTTCCTCTTTTCCACTCATACTGGTTTTGAACCTGGATTTGTCCGGATCAAAAATTTCTAGGGTCTGAGTCAGGGTCCCGCCGTTCACCAGCAGTAAAATCCGACCCCAAAATCCACAGAGTAAAACCGCCTGTTGACGTTAATGTTAGCAAAAGAGACCAGCATGGACGGTTTGTCGGTGCGGCTTCAAAGTGAAAGTTCTTCACATGAAGCTCATTTTCTACAGCGAAGTTTTTCACGCACAAACGCACCTGAGAAGCAAAGTTCCCCCCGGAGAGCTACTGCCCATCCACCAAAACAACTGCACCGTGTTCAGGGCTCACTTTGGGTTTTGAAGCGGGCTGAGTGGGTCGCTGGCTCTGGCCTCTTTTCTCCTCGGCCTTCGAAATACTTTTAAGGGCGGAACTGCTTCCTCTTTTTTCTCTTTCCTCAACTGACTAAAGCAGTTCAGACACGCACGCACGGTAGTCCGTGCGTCGGCGGCACGCACCAGCGAGTAGAAAAGCAATGAATGAGTACCAGTTTTATTCACATTTCAGCTCGCTTTTCACTAAAAGAGAAAATCGTCGGAACTTGTTTCACTCTCAAGTATGAATTTCCGTATGTGGTCGTTTGGAGTTTCCGTGACATCATGTTAACGAGTGGCTTTCAAAGGATGTAAACGCGCCGCGAGCTCCGAACTCTTCCATTGTCGTCATAATCATGATGTTAATATTTTCATTCATCGGTTTATTTGTTAAACATCAGTCTGGTTGGTTTACAGGTGCAAGCTTTTATTCCTGGTGTTTTAGCTGAAAAAAACACACACGTACATGTTGGTAATATAAAATCAACTTATTCCTAAACTTGATTTTGAATAGCTTCATTGCTTTGCGTTCTTATCAGTCCCCCCACAGCAGCGCGCCGTTGTGTTTAAGTGCAAACAGTGAATAGCATGCTTTGGAAATCTGCGCCCGTAGGCAACACATACCTCAGCTCTGGCTGAACTTGAGTAGTAGTTTGTAGAACTACTCTTACCGCGATACTGTTTTTCATGCTAAAAACAAAATGAGCTTTGTGCCTTATGAAGTCAGCGCATTTCATTTTTAAAATGAATGGGGCCATTCTACTTTTAATGAAATACTGTGATGATTGTACTCTTCTAATGAAGGAGACTCTACCATAGGTCCTTAAGTGATATTGTGCTATAGTGGTGCATACTCCCATAAACTGCACATTTCTGAAATTAGTACAGCCATGGCCAAATGTATTGGCAGTGGTGCAGCTATCACATTTTACAAACTTTGCCAGTTCAGTGATTTTGGGTGCAGGTTTTCTAAATACCACTGTGCAGAGTAATCAGGGGCTTTTTAATGAATTGTAAAGAGCTAAATTGGCATAAACTTAACTTTATCACAAAATCCCAGTTTGTACTGTATTTTGGCCCTGATAAAAGATCACATAGCCTCATTTTGGTATAATATCAGCAGTGCAGGGGAAAGTGTGAATGATTATCATTCATTTGAAGTCTCAGAATTGTTTGCATTAAATGCTAAGAACAGTCTCATCTCTATAAAAGAGAGAGGGGTTCTCTGAATTATGTTTGTCTTAGATTAGCAATGGTTACTCCCAAAGAAGCAGCCATTGATGATTTGCATCAAAATGGCATGACATACAAGTAGATTCCTGCTAAGAATATTACACCTGAAAAAAAACATTTACTGAATCATCAAAAACTTCAAAGACATTTTTGGTGGAGAAGGCTTTGGGACGCACAAGACTGCCCAATAAGTAAGACCATCTGCTTCTGAGGAATCAGCTACAGAATCATGTTGCCACTAGTGCAGAGCTTGGTCAAGGTTGGCAGCAGGCAGGTGTGACTGCTTCTGCACACACAGTGAGGTGAAGACTTTTGCACAGTGGACTGAAGTGCAGAAGAGCAACAAAGAGGCCACTTCTCTCCAAGAAAAGCATTAAGCACAGACTGAAATTCCGCAGGACGTACAAGAACTGGACAGCAGAAGACTGGCACAAAGTTATTTTCTCTGATGAGGCTCCTTTCAGACTGTTTGGGATGACAGGAAGGCTGACTGTGCGGAAAAGAAAAGGTGAACACTACCACCAGTCCCGTGTTGTGCCAACAGTGAAGCATCCTGAGAACCATCCATGTGTGGGGTTGCTTCTCATTCAAAGGAGTGGGCTCACTCACAGTTCTGCCCCAAAACATAGCCATGAACAAAAGCATCAAAAGGTCCTCCAAGAACAACTTCTTCCAGTGATCCAGAGGCAGTTTGATGAAGATCTGTGTGTTTTCCAGCATGATGGAGCACAAGGTCACAAGACAAAAGTTATAACAAAGTGGCTCAAAGATCATTGAACTGAAATTTTGGATCCATTGAGAATTTATGGGTGATCATCAAAGAGCGGGTGGATAAGCAGAAGCCCACACGTTGTGATCAATTCCAAGCAAGAATGGGATGCCATCAGTCAAGATTTGTCCCAGAAGCTGATCTTCAGCATGCCAGAATGAATTGCAGAAGTTCTGGCAAAGAAGGGTCGACATTGTAAATACCGACTCTATACATATATTTGATTTATTATCAATACAAGTTTTTAAAACATATAAAGTATTTATAATTGTTTTCCATCATACCTCAGAAACATGTAAAAAGAAAATCTAAAAAAAAAAAAAACAAAGCAGCAAAGTTTAAAAATACAAAATGTTTTTCACTGCAAACACTTTTGGCAACAACTGTACAAAGTATTCACAAAAGGCCTGGAGGTGCTGGGGCCCCTGGGACTCTGCAGATGCTCAGTGTGTCTGCTTGATAACAGATCTTTGTTTTTACTCATGATAGAAAACATTGTTTTTAGCCATTGGGGAGCTTCATAGAGATTACTGATTTATGGAAAATGTCTTTTTTTTAAACAAATGTCTATATTTTTCTAAAACTATCACTACACTTAAAGCTCTTCTTTACTTTTGCACTCCTGCACAGTATTTTTACCTTTCCTCACATCACATATAATATGTGTCCTGGCAAAATACACCAATCAGGCATAACATTATGACCACTGGCAGGTGTAACATTGACTATCTGTTACAGTGGCACCTGTCAGTGTGTGGGGTATATTAGGCAGCAAGTGAATATTCAGTCCTCAAAGTTGATGTGTTGGAAGCAGGACAAATGGGAAAGTGTAAGGATCTGAGTCAAGGGCCAAACTGTGATGGTGAGATGACTGGGTCAGAGCATCTCCCATACTGCAGGTCTTGGTGGGTGTTCTTGGTCTGCAGTGGTTAGTACCTACCAACAGTGTCTAAAGAAGGACAAATGGTGAACTGGTGACAGGGCCATGGCTCACTGATGATGAGGTTGACCTACTGTAGATTAAACTTTTAACTTCCATTTGTACTTTTCAAAAGATTAAAATGTATTTGAATCTGTATTAAAATGGGTGAAAATGAGAAAAACTGTACATTGGTCTCCATGAAGAGAAGGAGTCAGGGGCTGTAGTGGTGATATCACACCTAGAGTGGTGAGCCTGATGAATTTGTCTAAACAATTCTCTCTAACTTGTCCTCCTGACCACAGTTTTCACTCCTTTTACATAAGTTTTTCACTGAATTGTAGACACATCTGTGCTCTTCCTGACAGTAGAACTGTGGAAGCAAATGGATTCACAGAAGATGCACATTACTGTAAGAAGGTGTTCACACATGTAAAAAGTCAGGCACTCAGGGAAAAAAAAGAAAAATATAAAAGCAAAAAAATGACAACAGCGGTACAAAGGACTTTATGGTCAGGTATTTAAAATAATTATTGAAGTGGAAGATGTTGCTTCAAGTACAAGTACAGCCCCACTCATTATTAACGGAGAGTAAGGTGAGACATCAGCTTAGCTTAAACATCTGGCAAAAACAGCTAATAATAACTGTGTGGAGGGGGCCTGTGGAGATCATCTTGTCCCAAGTATGAGCAAGACACATGCCAGCCCTGCATACAATGATTTTGTAGACATCATTACCTGGGACACTATTCTCAAACCCTAACCTCTCATACCATGTACATATCAGAGCATTTCTCCACTCTGACCTAAACACAAAGCATCCATGAATCCTATCCTCACCCAAGCAAAGAGCCAAAATTTAGTGGTTTGACACATATGGCTGGTCCAACTGGCTTGGTAGTCACACCTGACAGCCGGGCCCCCTCAATTATCCAACCATCATCACTGTTAGACCAATTCTGCCAATCAGCAGAAATCTACACCAGTAATGGCCCCACTGAATCAAAAACTGTATCAGCAGCACCAATACAAGTTCTGTGTGGGTGTAGGACTGAAGGCAAGTCTACAGGGTCATCAGGTGGGCAACCTGTCTCTAACTGGTGCTTCGTTGAGTTGGGCCCATGACACCAAGAAGGCTCAGGTTCCAGTGACCCAGAACCACCCCCCTCTTTACCTGCTCCCACACATCCAGCACAACCCTTCATTAACATCCACTCTCTTAATAATTCAGGCTGACTGTTAACAAACAACAACCAAGCCATAAACATTCCAACTGCCATCCTAGCCACCAAATATTTCAACTAACTCAAGCTAACTTCTTCTGCTACCTTTTGTACTGAACCCGATTCCATCCCAGGTTGATAAATGAAACTAACCAGTCAAACCTCTTCTATAACCTCATCCTAGCTTGCTCATGCTAACACAAGAAAGTGGCCCTAAAGAATGCTGCATGTATTAAACATTTTGTTTATGGATACCTGGCTTACAGTTTTGTGTAATATTTTGACCTAAAAACCAGATACCACTGCTAAGAAGCCTCACACTGAGAATAAATGCAATTAGACACAGTTCAAATATGATCTTTAATTATCATTAAATGCATTTCAATCTGTTGTGCCTTTTAAAACAACTGCATCATACAAATGACTAGATGACCAGTGTATATATGCAATTAGCAAGTTGTATTTGTGTGGAGGTTTATTGTCAGATATAGTTCTTATATTCAGCTCTACAATAAATAAATAAATATAGGATAAAGGTTCTTTTAGACATCCTGTGTGTATGTACCTCACATGTGTGGGTAGAGTCCTTTTGACTAACATGCACAGACACAAACATCAGCTGCTCCTGCCCCCCACCACCTGCACCCTCAGCACCTGTACGGCAGTGCAGGTTGTCCCATCTTTACTGGCGGAACAAAGACACCTCCCAGCAGAATCCTCTCCCCCCAGTCCAGCAGCTTGTTGAGTGTGAAGCTGAACGGTGACAGCAGGCCCTGCTCCTTCACCGGGGCTCTGCTGCACTTGCTGTGGGAAGGACTCTGCTCCCTGTGGGTGTACGCTGCCTGCCTGTAGGAGCCACTGTCTCTCTGTGTCGTTGCCTCAGACCATTCTGTTTTCTCCTGGTTGTGGCTAATTTTGGATGCGCTGGTGTTGCTTGATTGCTGGTTGATTCCTGGGGCAGGAGGACAAATTCCCAAAGGGGTCAAAGACAGGGTGAGGCTTTTGCGTTTCTCTAACAGAGATGCAGAGCCTGAAGAGAATTGTAGGTGTGTTGGCTTTGGTACTGATTTGACAGGCTCACAGGAACTGGAGGAGGCTGGAACCTCACCTGGCATCTGGACTTGCTGATGCTTTTGACTGAGAGTCAAATGAAAAGTCAGACATTTCCCTGACAGGGAAAGCTGCTGATTTCCACTTCCATCTGAATGTGAGTGTCTCTGATGTGTTTTGCCTGTTGTGTAAAAATTCTCGTTGTGTGCCTGCTTGTCTTCTGCTGAGTCGCTTGTGGCAGTGTCAGCCAGATAATTCACCTTCTGACTCGTGTGAACATGGTTAACAGTGTCATTGGTGGATGGCGGGCGATTGTCCGGCTGCTGGATGAGGAGGTCACCACCAGAGGCCTTCTGGTTCAGCGTGCCCTGGAAGAGCTGCAGTTGACCCAGGAAGTTGAAGTTTGGGGAAATGGAGGGCCGGCGCTCTTTCACAAACCTTATAAGGGGACAGACAGGATGTGGGTTAACTAATGGTACTACTGGTTTTCTTTTATTTTCTTTTTAAATTTGTATCAAATGGCACGTAACATAAAAACTGCCATGACACAAACAGACTACAACACCATACAAACTGAGAAAACAAAAGCAGGTTATATAACAGCAGAGTGGGAGGCTTACATTAGATTACCTCAATTTGTTAAGTTGTCCATGAGTGTCATGGCTCTATGTTATGAGGACCAGTTTGAGTTTTATATCATGGGAGTGAGGACATTTTGGTCCCCACAATTTCAAAGGATTGTTTAAGGGCTACAACTTGGTTTTAGGGTTCTAGTTAAAATCAGGTTTAGGTTAGAGGAAGGGTTGGGGTTAGACATACGGTAAAATTGTGATGGTAAAGGTTCAAGGAAGGGACTAGGGAATGCATTATGTCAACAAGTGCCCTTGTAAAAAAACAATAGTACAAATGTGTGCACATGTGTACTGGGGTATAGCACAACAGGAACGGTAAGATGAAGAAGGCATTGTCACCAGTGAGATATAATCATGAACATGTTTTTTCCACTGAGTTAAATGAACAACAACTGTTGACTTCAGGTTCTTTTAGTTTTTCATAGAAGTGGTCAGCACAAAAAGTCGTACTCTTTTTAATTTGTTGGTATGTCATAGAATGTGAGATGTTGTTTAATAGAAGCTGAGCTGGAGACAATGGCATGGTGCCACTCAGTTTTCAGATGAATAGTTAGGGATGTTAGAAATGCTGAACAGACAAACAAGGTGTGGAAGTGGTTGTCCTTAAGAGAACATTATGAACATATTGGTGAGTAAATCCCACTCTGCAAGTGTCTCTCACTTCAGTATTAGAAGAGAGTCTGTTGGATTTATGTGTATAAGGATGCAATAAATCTCCAAATGAAGTTTTGTGGAAGCTCTAATGTTAATCTGTACGGAGGAGCCACAGCCTTGAAATGTCCACTGTTGTGGAAGTGTTTCAAATTGATAATTATTTCCATTTACTAATATTCTGTTTTGTGGTTTCTCAGAGGAAGATGTGAGAGTTCTGGAGGAACAGCAGCACATCATCTGCATATACGGAAATTTTAGGCTGTGTGTTATCAAGCTGAACTCCTTTAATGATGAGGTTGTGGAAAATAGCACAAGCAAGTGGTTAAATGAATACTGCAATAATGGTTAAATACAAGTGAATGTGCAACACAGCCAATAAGCTACAGTAGCTTCCTTGTTTTGGCCTCTGCAGTTCTTTGACCCTTCAAAGATCAATGTTGTCAAGACGGCCTGCTATTTGTCAACTGCAGGAATTCCTGTATCACAGCTCAGCAAAGTTAAACTCGACATTTACTACTAGTGCAGGTTTATTTCACTTCCACTAGCAGGTCCTCTCTTTGCACAGACAGAACAAATGTTCGTTAAAAACTGAAATGTGAATTTGCAGCATGAATAATTTCTTTAATGTCTTTATGTCACTGAACATTATGTTTAGGTGTTCAAATGCACCTGCTGATAACAATTAAGCACAAAAAACAAAAGTGCAGGACATTTACAACTGTTCTTCACCCTGACAGGTATAATGAATTACAGCTCATTCAGATTTGATTGCACTGTGAATGTGTGCAAATAGCCATACCTGTAGGCATGGTCCAGGTCCATTCCCAGACTGTA
>NW_018127972.1:1281226-1285393 GCF_001952655.1 Monopterus albus | reverse complement strand
GACCAGATGACATGGCTGCATCTAAACATACACCACACTGACAGTTAGTCACAGTGCACAGTGTGAGACAAGCAGCACTGAACTATTATTTAAATCAGCTGTTTAAATACGATTAATATTTAGACACTGGGGAAACTAGACTGTTGTTTTTATTAGGCATTGGAGGTAATCAGTTTGTAAAATGGCTTGTTATGTTGGTGGGATGATGAATGATGGTCCTGACCGATGAAGTGCACAGCCTGTGGGATCCAGGGCAGCAGGTCATCCCACAGAGAGTCATCAATGGGGATACGAAGATATCGTGAGTGGGGTAGAAAGGAGGGCTGGGGGCTGCAGCGGCTCACACTCAGCACATAGGAGATGCCCAGAGAGGCCAGCCGGTCCTACACACGCAAAACATGGCAATCAAATTAAATATTTACAATCCCCATAAACTTCATTAAATGATATTACAAAATGAGACGTCAGTGCTGTCTTGAAACACTCAAGGCAAACAGATCACCACTGCCGATGTACTCTATAAGCCACAGGATTTTACCCACTTCATTTATAGAATATGATAATAATGACATATGAGGGGAGTATTATAGTAAAGGTATGCTCAGTTACTCAGCATTACTGTTTTAAGTACTTTAATGCTTTTTGCACTATAGTAAATTCTCAAATAGTGGCCGGGTTGTTTAGGCCTACCTCAGCGGCAGAGAAAACTGGACATTTATTTGGGACAGATGTATATTAGAACCAGACGTTATTGTTCCCCAGTTCATGTAAACTCAACACTTCCTACATGTTTTCTTATTGTCTTGATAAACTCATCATAATGTTCATTTCCATAGCACTAATTCAGGTCATGTCATAACAATGTTAAGCTGTCATGAATGCAACTCCACACTTCCTTCAAATTTTCAGATTTAAAGTCTAGGCTATGGCAGCTTAATATTGATACAACACAGAAACAATTGGAATAATTTAGACTATGAAAACATAAGGCTGTGTCTGCCCCCAACCCCCACACACAACTGACTATCCCCAGTCATTCTAATTCTTTGAAATCTGCTGTGTTGTTTTGTAATTGCAACAGATCTTTAGCCATAATTCATTATTTTATTCAATAGAATACAGATACACCTAGAATTATAGCTATAGACGTTTGGTCACCTAGAACCTTGACATTTGAAATGCAATTTTAGTTCAAGGCTATTATTCAAAGAATGGAAAATACTTGTAAATAATATAAAATCTGATGTGTTTGACATGAATGAAACTTTTGTTATTAGCTATTTATGTTTAAGCAACCCACTCACTTAATATTATTGTTGATGATGCATTCAAATTGGAATTTAATTAACAATTCCAAAGCTGATCTCATGTGAATATTATATATGCACTTGAGAACAGCTATCATTTACTTGTCTGTGTCCCCCAACTAAATGGGATTTTACTGTTATATAGCATTGTTATGTTTTTTTTATGTGGCTTATGTTTATTTATTTAAAACAACATTATTGAAAAGCACGATAAAGTAAAAGACTGCACTTGGCTGTTTTACATCATAGTTCACAGTGGAAGATGTTAACTATGCCTGAGTATTTTCTCTCTGCTACTTTACTCTTATACTCCACTACATTTCAGGGGTAAATCCTCCACACTGCACCCAGATGTTGTAGAATCAGATTTTGCATAGTTTAAAAAAACACGATTGTCTAAAGGTCGTTAAAAGTAATTCTCAACCAAAAACTAAAGGGCAACGCTGCACACAAATTAATTAATGCCTTTTTAGGTTTTATTTATTTAGAGTACAATGCAGAAAGCGGAACTAATATTCAAAACCATTAGGCCTATGAAATGGATAGGAACCGGGATGGACCGTCTTAGTCTTCGTCTTACCTGCGTCACGTCGCTCTCCGCTCCAAGGTAGAGCCTCGGCAGGATAACCGACAGCGGAGGCCGCTCCGCGTCTCTCTCCCGTGACCAAACCATATCTGCGGCAACATGTGAAAATTAGAGGCAGATTGTTTTGTTCTCGCAACTTAGTTGGTTCCACAGTGTCCAGTTGCTCTCTTTTACCAATGCGCAGGGACAGAGCGACTGGGAACTTTTAGCATATTGATTCCATCTGAACCCCAACAACCAGCCAAATGTGAAAATACGATGTTTTCCTACTTAGTGTGTTTCCCCGCACAAATTAGCAATGCTGCTGATTCAGGCTATTACTCACTGGAAGTAAGCGTGCCTGGCCCTTGTTGCTGTCTATAGCCGGAGCCCACTGCAGATTTACAGACTCCTGTCTTCTGCTGCTACGGCGTCCTCTGTCCTCACTCTGCTCCCTCAAACTGGCTGTTAAAGGATGAGCTCACCCTCTTTCCAACAATAGATCTTGACTGGATGATGTCATGTCGAGCCAATCGGCGCCTTGCCGGACTTCCACTCGCGCAGACGCATCTGTGCGCCCCTGCGCAGCAGTGATGGATCTAAAGCAGGCTGTCAGACTCCAGCTTCGTGTGAAACCAACAGCCTATAGCCCACGGTCAGTGCTGCTGCTGCCTCATCATCAAATGTGTGCAAATGATGAGAAACTGTTGCAATTTTTATCACTCGACCGATTCTCTCGGAATTATTCAAGAGGCATTTCATCCTGATTCTGACTGCTGGTTACGCATCTGAGCCACAGTGCACCACGAGTCCATCCATCTGTTATCTATACCTCTTATTCCTGAAAAGGGTCGCAGGGGGCTGGAGCCTATTCCAGCTGACATTGGACGAGAGGCGGGGTCCACCCTGGACAGATCGCCAGTCTATCACAGGAAGACTCACAGACGCACTACTACAATACTACAATATAGTAGTTTATTTGATATTTAAAACGTATAACTATTTGTGTGCTTATTTTCATTCTCATCTGGGATCTCCACAAGACATAGCATTACACACT
The DNA here is from genome assembly GCF_001952655.1 of Monopterus albus. NCBI lineage: Eukaryota > Metazoa > Chordata > Actinopteri > Synbranchiformes > Synbranchidae > Monopterus > Monopterus albus. The sequence continues at coordinate 1,282,461 of NW_018127972.1, read as the reverse complement.
TGTGTCCATTTATTAGTCAACAGACCCCTTCATAAATCTTCCTCTCAAAGTGAACAGAGACGAGAGTATATTTGTCATAAGATCAAACCCGGAGAACAGCGGGGATTGGCTGAGCTGCAAACGAATCTATCAGAAAGAAGCTGGAGATGAACGAAACCGAAAGGAGTGACAAAGTGGATGTGTTTAATGACTCCACCGCGTAATCCACAAAAACAGTGTTAGGCGACTAACTGTATAACCACGGGCACCAGAATCCCCCAAAAACCCATTCCACCCATTCAGTGCAGCCTCTGGATTGGTTTGTGGTAGCCAATGGGAATATGCAACAGTGCAGCACAGGGGCAGCTGAAGTCTTAATGTGTAGTTTCATCATTTCTCCTGATATGTGCTTACATGTTTGTCATCTCATTGTTCCAGATGAGGGCTGTCGCATCTCACAACAGTATTTCATTTTATCACTAGAAACCAGCAAGAATCACAGTTTCATTTGTGCAAAACATATTCGTGGTACAGCAGCATCCTCATCTCACATCTATCTGCAACTGTTGTGGCACAAATTGTGTTGCGCTTGGTTCATACAGATGTAGCAGCGCAAAGTGTAAAAGGAACCGGTGGGAGAGATGGAATATGGGACGATCTGGTGATTATCGTAACCTATGTCAGCCAGTCACACCACAGGTATCTGAAACACCTGAGCCAGCTACAGTGAAATGTGACAGCCCATCAAACGAAGAAACCAAATCGTACTATTGCCTGGATGTTACAGAGCACACCTCGCTGTTTGGGGCATCAGATCACCAGTGACGTGCGGTCAGGGGAGGCAGGTGAGGCAGAGCCTCCCCTGTCAATCTTGAAAAGAAAAAAAAGTTATGAGGCAGCACTTTGCTGTGCCTCTCGGTGGATCGTGTAATCCTCTCAAACTGTATGCGATGCAAATAGTGTGTCGCTGTCCCTCTATATATCGCAAATAAAATGCTTTCAAACACTCTGATTATATGCTCTGCCTTGCCATAATCTGGATAATGTATAAAATGTAGTTCTGTAACGTGTTTAGGCTCGCAGATTAACCATAAAACCCAGTAAAAAAGTTACTCGGTGAGGCAAACAGTACGCCTACCTTAAGGCAGAGGGCGCTAGTGAGCCCACAGATTCTTGCGCTACCTACAATCTTCTTCGTGCTTGTTTATATTTCCTTTACAATCCGCCTTATCAAAATGGAAGATTACATTTCCAAG
>NW_018127972.1:1258285-1278350 GCF_001952655.1 Monopterus albus | reverse complement strand
ATGCGGATGATGTACAGATGTATTTGCCACTGAGGGGAAGGGACGCATCATCAGTTGCATCACTATTGTCATGTTTTGATGACGTTAGGAAGTGGATGACCTTAAACTTATTGAAGTTGAATGATACGAAGACCGAGGTTATAGTGTTTGGTCCATATAACTCTGGTGGTTTTCCCCCAGTTGATTTCAGTTCCTTGGAATGGTACGTGCGGTCCACCGTTACTAACCTTGATGTTAAAATAGACTCTGTTCTTAGAATGGAATGTCAGGTGAATGCAGTTGTACAGGCCAGTTTTTATCACCTCTGGCAACTGGCAAAGGTGAAGCCCTTTCTTTCACGGCAGCATTTTGAGACGGTAATACATGCATTTATTACGTCTCGTGTGGATTATTGTAATGCACTATATTTTGGGCTCAGTCAGGTCGCCCTTGTCCGCCTCCAGAGAGTCCAAAATGCTGCTGCTCGTCTATTGGTTGGAGGGCGTAAAAGTGACCACATCACACCCATTTTGGCTTCCCTGCATTGGCTGCCGGTGCGTTTTAGAATCCATTTTAAGATTCTTTTGTTTTTAAATCTTTAAATGGTTTGGCCCCCCTTTATCTTACAGAATTGCTACATCCCTATAGCCCCTCCCGGTGCCTCAGATCGGCTTTTTAAAACCTATTTGAAGACTCATCTGTACCGTCTGGCATTCGAACCAGTATGATCCTGTGTCTTGTTGAGTTGTAGAGCTTGTGATTTATGATAGGGGGTTGTTTTAAGTATGATGTTTTTGTTTTGCTGTTTATGTTGTTTTTTTTTTTAAGGGTGTTGTGGATATTGTGTTAAGCACTTTGGTCAGCTTCGGCTGTGTTAAATGTGCTATATAAATAAAGTTGATGATAAGTTCACTCAACTGAAGTCTGCAAAGAAACAAAATTAACATACCTCACAGCATTGCCAGAGATTTACAACACTTCACAAACTCCATTTGTATTTTGAAGAGCCCATTTTCATGGTGGAAATGTTCCCTGTGTTTGTAAAATAGGCTATATTAAAGTCATAGCTGTTTTTTCATAATAATGAAAACAATGCAAACCATGATGCAGGTTAGTACTGAATTCAGTCTCTACCCCTTACACTTGATGTTGTATTAAATAGTCATTTGGGGAACCTTTGCATCTGTCTTTGTACTGACTGCATCCAGCAACAGCAACAGTTCCAAGTTCTTCATGTAAAATTGTATTTAAGTCAGTTCATGTCAAATGAAGAACTGAAATACAATTTTACTCGCTTTACCTTAAGATATTAATTGAAATGATTGGATAAAGCAATTGATCTTATTTTAAGTTCAATCAACCTGGAATTTAGTGCAATTAAATTTCTAAATGGAATAATGGGGCAACAAAATTTTAAGTTGAATAAACTTGGCATTTAGTGTATTGAAATGAAAACAAGTCAAGCCCCTCACATGTTTTAATTAAATTCACTCAAGTTTTCATTGCACATTACTTAAAAATTTTAAAGCAACCAGTTTCCTCAAATAAGTCAATTCAACTTATATGGGCTGACAGTGCAACATGGGGATGTTCTTCACAGTGGAGCCCAGATGTTGATTGTGAGGATGGTCGAGTTGTTGCTGCAGCTCAGCCATATTAATACAGTCAGATAGATGTATGTTGTGAAGTCATGCTGATGTTAAAATGGTCAGATGAACTAGAAGATCCACTGCCAAACAACATTAGTAACACTCGGCAACTGGGCCTCGCCCTGCCCGCCATGGAGAGCGTCCTTTCTATACTGAACAAGATGGACTTTTCCTCAGACTTGTTCAGTATTGTTGACCACCTGCTGTCATCGTGTTTCAGTGTGACAAACGACAGGAGGTGTCATGTCAGATATATGGCAGAATTTTACTTTCACATTGTTTCATTACAGAGTAAATTTTAATTCTTACACAGGTATTGGACAGGTTCTTAACACCGATACATGAGGCTGCATTAGCTAGTGGATACTGCATAGACACACACATACAAACTCACATACACACTCACAGAATGACAAAATGACTACATTTTCCACTACAAATTTCAATGCCCTGTGATTGCCGTGCAGCCACAGAATGTAATGTGACTATGTATTAGAAATGTCTTTAGGCTTTTTTTTTTTTTTTTTTTTTTTTTTACCTGCTTACAGTCACGCTCACATTCACACACATACAGAGTCCCCTGTAGTTGTCATGGACATCTGGGTGTCTTGCATCCTGTCCTCTCCCACAACATTAGTACTTGTGTGTGACAGGAAGCCCGAAAAGAATTAAAAAGCTTCAAATGCATGAACATTCTAAGGTTGCTGAACATCTGAGTATTCTCCAAATGCTTAGTGTAGTGGTTGTGTACACATCGGATTTGTTCGCATCGATTTCTCTAAGTGCTTGGCTGCCTGGGACGGAACTGGCTCTTAACCTATGTGGGTTCTGGATTCAGCTGCTGCAGCAGCAGCAGCATTTGCAAAGAGCATCACTATGCCTAAACTGCTTTATCCTGCTGCTCATTATGGTGCCTCTGTTCTAACCACAGCTAAGACTGTGCACTTCCTTGCAAAGAAAATCAACACGACTCCAAAAAGAAAATGGTGCAGCAACCTAAACCAGCAGCAGTGTCCTCTGGAGCCATGGAGGCTCAAAGAGGCTGTAAAGCTTATTTGGATCCGTCTTACCCACAGTCCCAGGTGCTTCTCATTCAAAAGCTTAGGGGAGCAGCTGTGCACTGCTCTTTATCGGAGGTGGGGAACTTAACTGGACATACTTTCAGCAATTAACCAGTTAGTTCTCATCTCTGAGGTCTCTTACAAAACTAGAGCATGCCTAGATCTCACCTTTGTGAGCTTTTCAAAGACAAGCTCCTGGAACCAACTCCCAGGCAGCAGACGAGTCAAACTCAAACAGATCTATAGACAATTTTAACAGCGCAGGTGTCATCCCACTACCTATCACCTACACAGTGTCCCCATTCTGTGCTATCCTTCGAAACCAGTATGATGGAAATGTTTCAGAACACAAAGTAATCAACTGGCACATATTTACATACACATCAATAACAAAAATGTACTAATTCATTGAAATGAAGGCCTATTAAAGGGCTTCTCAAGAGGAAGCAAGTAATTTAGAAGAAAAGTAAGGGTGCTCATGCTGGAGGGTCTCAACGAGGACCCCAATACTTTAAGTGCATTTTCAGTAAGAATGCTTGATATAAATGAGTGGGGAGAGGCAAAAAGAGTGTTGGACCCTCAGATCTCACTTCATTAGTGGGTTCCCATGAGGAATGGAGGAATCATGTGTGCATGTGTGTGCAACAAACAGCTTCTCCCATTTGATTTAAAGGAATGTTCTGCCATTGCAAATGAAAATCTCTCCCTGTTACAGAGCAGTCAGGATGGCGCAGAATAAAACCCCAGCACAACTGTGGGACGCACATTCCTGGCTACACACACACACACACACACACCGGCTACACAGGTAAACACCCACAAAAACAAGAATGTAGCATTATGTTAATAAACAATCAGAAAATGAACTGGAACCAGAATCTGGGACAAGAATAATGACAATAATATTGCTGCTGCTGCTAGCAGCGGCTGCTTTTCCCTTATGTAGGTTACACCTTTTTTGTACTCAAAGATCCTTTGTAGGAGGGAGGCGGAGAGGTGTGGCAGGAGGGCTCGCTGGTGGGGATGGTGGGAGTACTGGTCATGGTGGAGGTCTGGACACTAGAACTGCTGGGCCAGCAGCTCACACAGACGTCTGGACACAGAGTCCTTGCTGCAGCGCAGAGTCAGGCGGTACATCTGCATACACACAGTTTGGAGAACAATTATTCTGATTCATAGAGTCTGATACATAACTATAAATGCTATACTATAGAAGTAAAACAATAAGTAAATACCAACAGTAAACAAGTCAACATTAGGGGCGCCATGCATGCCTGAAACAGAAACATACTTGGCTCAGTGGTGATGACAGTGCATGTTTACAGGCTTGTGTTCCTGTACTGAGGGCCAGCATTTTGGAGATACACCTAGCACCAATATAACGGCATCCTAACCCTGATGAATATATATTCGGCCTTACTCTGGCCCTGGGTCACATCTCAGTAAAAGAGAAGCAAGTGGACCTACTCTGTTGCCTCTTCATACCTCAGCTGTGATCAGACCATACTGAAAAGCATCACATTTTACAGCCACACTGCTCAGGCACCAACACTGTTCTACATGCACAACCTGATTTCAGAATTGAGCCAGAATGCATAAAAATTGTTTCTAATGAACTGACAGGACCAGCACTGGAAAACTGTCTACACATATACAGCTGAGTTCAACATTTTACCTACTCTCCATCCACAGTTAAGGGAGGAAGAGAGAACATTTTTCATCTAAAAGGCATAATAACATCAGAACCAACCGTTTCTGGTTAGCTGACAGGTGTTTGATTAAACTCTACATTTAGCTTGAAATGTGAGCTGCTGTGTATGCTGCATGAGGCACCTCTAGTATTTACTCATAGTGGTACCCTGAACCAGAATGATTAACATCTTCCAAACATTTGAGTGAGCTGTGTGTGGTACCTGTGCCTGGGCATTTGGCTCCAGTCTTAGCAGACAGCCAACCTGCTGACTCTTTGTCTGGATCACTCCAGCACACACATAATTCTCTGGGTTTGGATCGACGTTGTCCAGCAGGGCCGTTCCTAGTCCCAGTAGCTACACGCAAACAAATCACAAAGAAAGAAAGAAGGAAACCATGACAGGAATTCAGACAGTCAAAAGCAAAGGAGTAACCTTGTCAATACAGACGTGGCTGAAAGTGTACCAGGGTATAAACTTTGCGTAGGCCTTACAGCCATGGCTGACGTTGTGCCTACATTTGGCCATGAAAGCCTCTATATTTGTCAGCCAAGGTGGCCAAATTATAAAATTTGTGGCCTGGTTGGTTGGTACCCTTCCACTTTGGGGGATGTTGAAATTGACAAAGGTAACTGGCACCCACCAAGCCACATAAAAAAAAGACATTTTTTGATGCAACATATTAGTCAAAATAATATAACAAATAAAAATGACATGGACAAATATGGGATCCATAAGCCAATATTTTGTGCCACACCCCTTTGAGACAATCACTGCAATCAAGCAATTTTTGTAGTTCATAAAGAGACTTGCCCAACTAAGCTCTTCTTGAGCAAAATGCTCCTGTTCTGTCAGGTCTGACAGGTGCCTACTCCCAGTTAACTCTGCCCAAATTAAACTGGTGTTTGCTGCGGCACTCACAGATAAAATAACTTTTTTTTAGGTTGTACTTTGGGACCTGTATTTTTAATATAGCCCATCTGGTTTCTTTTTCATTATACACAAGATCAAATACCCTACACTTCATCTTAAAAACAACACAAGCATTGCAAGAAGGAGCTGTTCAGTGTAGACGTACCTTAGCCTTAAGTACTTCAGTGTCCATGCTGTGGTTGGCCTTGAATATCTTTTGTGCTTCTTGCTGAGGCCTGAGGAGAGTTCACACAAGAGACTTCAGCTTTCCAACGGAACCCAATACATTTTTTGAATTGTGTGTGTGGGGGTGGGGGGTGGTAGCAGTCCTTAAGACAGCTCTAATACATCTGAAATCACCCAGTAAACTGTAAAATAATGCTGATGTGTAGAAGTAGAAACAGAAATACAGAGGTTAGACTAATAAACTAAATCTCAGAGATTCAGGTATAAGCTACATAAGTCCTGAGGACAGAGACAATTTTAAAAAGCGACATTTTCTCTGTAGTCTCAGCTGTTCAGACAGGGAGCAGGCTATCGCAGGTTGGTTGTGCCTTTGATACCAACCAGGACCACAGTAGTGGAAGCGCATGTGATAATGTCTAGTCTTGACACGGCATGGCTAAAGCAGACCAACCAGAGCCCATGGTAAACCTTATAAATGCAGTGACAAAACACATAACACACACACTTACTGGCTAAGCTGTTTCCAGCGCTGGAAAAAGTCATGAGAGGACATCTCTGTGGGCTGGAAGAACTTGTTGATGGTGACAGGGAGCTTGAGGGTCAAGTTCTGCAGAGCTCCTCCGTATCTGAACGTCACCCCACACACACAGACACAGTAGGTCTACAAATCTGTCTGCATGTTTTATCTATAGCTCAATTTCAACAGGATTGATGTCTCATTCCAACACTCCAGTGAGAACTACAGTTCTAATTACTTTTTTGCACACTAGATGGTCTTAATGATCTGAATCATGTCTACAAAAACACTTTGCACATGAAGAGATGGGCTGTCTGTTTCTGAGTTACATCAGTTCAGTGCACAGTGTGATTTGTTAATTATGATGGAACATGCAAAAGAGATTTGTCCTTAAACATGCCAGCTGGTTAACATCAATGTTAAGAGCAAAGCCGGCTATCAAATTCAGCATCTTAACAAAATGTGTTAGTAGCAATAATCAAAAGTCAAGTGCCAGAACTTGGCATTGAGTAAAAATGTTTCTGGTGAGATACCAATTTTGCTGGCTTATACTTAGTTCATTATTTAAATCACAAACTGACCAATGCAGGTCTGTATTTTACACAAGTATGACAGCTTGTGTGATTTTCCTTGTTTTTTGACTCATCTACGATGTTACAACAATGAATTCTCATCTTAGATGTGACCTAAAGCTCAAAAAATGAAGTATGTTCCAGTATTTCTATATACAAGTAGCTGTTTATACAAAATCACACAAACTCTCGCTCGCAAGACTTTTTTTCTACCAAAATAAAGGTCTACGTGATAGTTTAAGGACCTCCTTGAATGGGCATAAAATCAATGCTGGATTCCCCTGGAGCACAGTATCCGTTTTGACTGCTTAAGGACACCGTCTGCTGCATGTGATGTGTTGCTGGTTAATGAGCGGATTAACAACCCATGATGTTATTATTGGCTCTACTACCTGTTGGAATTAATTTCACCACTTTGGGAATGTATGTGGTCGTGTGGGGGAAGACCCAGTGACCAATGGTTGGATTTACCGACCTTGGAGCTACTTGAAATGGAGTCATGTTTCCACTACTCGGTGGGACTTAATGGTAAATTTAAAAAACACACGTTGTATGTCTGTCAAGGCCTTGTTTCTGTAACATTAGAGAGAATTGTTGTAAGGCTGGAGAAGTTACTATGTCTGCATTATGCCAGTTACAATATGGGGTTTCTCAATTACTTGCTTTGTTTAGAGTGTTACACATCTCTTTTCATCGGTACATATACGTTGTTTACCTACAGCATCTATGGAAGACAAATTCATATTAATTAATGCCACTGCAGTTCACTGTGCTGTCCACTTGCGACAACACCAGCAGCAGGAGTTGTGTGTGTTCATGAACTATCCTCTTGTTTTAAGGAAAATGCTTTTTGGCTCTCTGATTCTGAAACAAAACTATTTGGAGTTATGAGGGGTGCCAAGCTAATCTAGAGGTACCCAAGATTAAACATTAAATGGCTGGAAATGAGCAAAATGAGCATGCCATGGGGACTTTATACAACTTTTAGCTTTGATAAATGTACAGCAGCTTTTTTGTTAAATGAAAGAAATGAAAACTAAAATTACACTAAAAATGTGCTGAAAATCAAGACACTGGTGAAAATAACTGATTTTCATTACAAGTGATACTCAGACCTTTGTGCCAGTCCTATTTTATAATCCCTATCTTGAAAACACTTTTTCAAGCAAACTATCAAACTAATTCTCACTGACTCTCTTTGCTCACCATTAGAGTTTGGGTTTGGTTGTATAAACTTACCTGAACTTGATGTTGAGCAGGGGGGCTTCAGAAAAGTCGGACAGACATTCGATGTTGAGGACCTGCTGGATCTGGGCTCCACCCTCTACCAGAGGTTCCACTGGTTTGGTCTGAACGTTAAGCTGTGGCCAATTGTCAAGGGCCATCAAGACATCACACAGGCTGACCTCCAGCTATGAGCAGTGTGCTCCATGCCTCACAGAATCAGCATAGACCAGGTTGTTGATTGTTTTGTATCATCTCTGGGTGTTTTCACACTTGGTCCATTTCAGCCCTCGAAATGAGCTCAGAGCGATGTCAGCATTCTTTTTTTTCATAAATGTGAACACTCCCAAATATCTTGGACCCAGCTGAAATGAACTGAACTGAGACCCCCTCAGGAGGTGGGCTCAACAAAGAACACATCAAACTACAACTGTCTATAATGCACAGACATGCTCAGGGTTTCCTTCATTAAGACCCCATAGCAGTGCTGCATTCAAAGTGAAAAAAATATTTTAAAAGTACTTCACCACATGCAATAAAAAGAGATAAAATAAATAATCCTTTGACATAAAAGCCATATGTAAAGGTCAGAGCTCCAGAGTCACTATAGCCTGAACAGAAGACTGAGGCTAGAAAGAGAACCAAGCCCTCTTTCAAATGTACTCACAGTGTGAACACAATGAGAACTAAGACCCTTTTTTGTTGGTCCTCTTTTTGGTCCACTTTAAAGACGACCGAGTTCAGTTCATTTAAAAAGGAACCAAGTGTGAAAACACCCTCTTGCACTTGTACGTACTGTACTTTCAGATTTGACTGAATCCATGTTCTTTTATCCTTTTTGAATGCATGTTATGTGGGTTGCCTTATGGAAAAATAGAACCAAAACAAACCAAGTTTTCTAAGGCAGCTTTGTGATGCTTTTTGACGTTGACTGGTGATTTTCTGTGTTATTTTCCACAAATACCATACAACGAATAAAACAAACAATGATTATGGTGTAGTCATTGTAAAGTCTAACTCCAGAACGTGGTTTAGCTTATTGATCTGTGCTGTAGACCTTCACTGTTGGCCAAAAAGTATCAAATCATACCAGGGATGCACACTGCTGCACTGGCCGACATATTTCTTGTTTTCCAAAAAAAACAAAAAAAAATTTTTTTTTTTAAATTTAAATCGAATTACATCAAATACACTCACACTACATTCTTCAGATCAGTCATTTTGTGCTTCATGCAAACACCCTCATCATGGAAAACACACGAAGAAATGCATATGATGCAGCTTTCAAGTTAAAGGCGATCGATCTGGCTGCCGAAGAAGGAAATAGAACTGCTGCACGTAAGCTTGGAATCAGTGAATCAATCAGTGAATTGACTTTAGTGGTTTTAGTGCGCAGGAGGAAAATGAAGATAGTGATCAATGACTTTTCTGGCAGGCTACTGGATTTTTTATTTTTTTAACCAGGCGTGTTACAGGCACTGTTCGGAAAAAGCATTTATTTAATTAAAAGTTTTAAAAAAAAATCTGTGTACACCTGCAGCTTATAGACAAGTGTGGCCTATATATGTACAAAAAATTTTTTCTTTTTAAATTTAGTGGGTGCGGCTTATATTCAGGTGCGCTCAATAGCCTGGAAATTACGGTATACCAAAATATTAACAGTGTCATCTATAGCCATTTTCTATTTCCTAGTATGATAATACAGTTTGAAGATGTGCACCAGGTTCCTTCTAATGCTGGCACCAATAATTGGAACTGTAGATTCCTCCCTGTAACTACCAGTGCACATGCCATTTGACAAAACAAGCTCAAATCAAATCAATCTAAGCTAATGTGCCTTGTAACAATAACAAAGACTTTGGTTTTTTTTTTTTTTTTTTTTTCTTTAAAGGTGTTTCTCACAGATACTGTTGACTTGTAGATGGCATCAGAGACGGGGCCTAAAATGTTTAAATTATCAATGTACATTATAACTTCTCTCCATCTGTATATATATGAAGAGAACAAGATGGAGCGCTAACAGTTTTCTACCAAGATTTCTCTCTCAGTTAAACAAGGGCAAGCTGCTAAAGCTGAGATTTCAACATTTTCCACACATACTGGACATAATGATGATAGTGAGGTGATGATTTTGAACCCTTTGCTTTGAAATGATTGAATACCACACTCAAAAACAGTTAAAGGTAACAGTACAAAAAGGATATGAGACTGCAGCTCCCCAGGACAGCTAACTGTGGTGGTGAAGCTGGCAAACTGCACTGATGTCTTGTTACCATAGAATAAGTACATTCTCCCTGAGAGAGACACACAGTTGTCAAGTGTTATAGTTCTACATCTCCAGAATGAAATGTTACTATACCTGACTCGACAGCACTCAGAGTGCAAATCTCCACCAAGGGCAACTCTGTTTCCCCATAATACCATAAAAGCAATATTCCAATGATGGTTTCACCCTCATAATGTCATTGCTTGACCACAAAAACCTACTGTTTTTGTGTTTGATAAAGGCTGTTTGATAAACTGCTCATATAGTCACTATTACTGGCTGATTGTTGCACTGTGGAATGGTTCTTCACATCCTGTGCTTTCCCTCTGCTCTGCTGAGACTGTTTGTGAAAGTAGTGCAGCACCTCTCTCCTTTAAATAGACTGATTCTGCACAAAATATAGTGGAAAAGCGAAGTGGGATGGTTGATGTCAACCTGTGAGGTTATGCTGGGTGACATTTAAGTATGGGGTGTACCTCTCAATAGGTTCCGACAGTGAAAATGCAGATATAGTATGCAGCTGAAATACTGGCATCCCTGTGAACAGACTACTGTGCCATTTCTTGATAGACTGATAACATATTCCCTACCTAAGTGGTTATTTTGCCACCTGAAAAAATTCATTCATTACTTTTTGAGTCACATTGTTAAAAAAAATTTTTTTCATTAAACGCCACCACAACTCCCACTTGGCAGAAGTAAATATATAGCTAGTAATTTGGTTGTAGTTTTATGCCTTTTAATTCACAAGACATACCAATACATACAGTAAATATTCCTCAAAATGCAGGTTTGATGTTCATTTATTAACCTGTGGATCTCCAATGACTGTTCTCAGTATCAATGTTGCAGACTGTGCAGAACACTCGGTGGGGAAGTCTGGAGATAGGGAGGCATGGCCATCTCTTTACTGAATTTCTGCAGAGCATGTGCTCGCCTGTTTTTCAGCCAGGGGAGCCATGATCCCCATTATTATTATTTAATATGAAAAGTCATGTTTACCCATCAGCAACACAGACAATATACCTTGTCAACTTAAGTTACTAATGAACAAACAAGCTAGCTTGAATATTTATATATATGCTTAACGTTAGGCTAACAATAACTCAATTCACAATCTGAACTCTCCACAACCTCCCCAAAAGCTTTTTGAGCACTTCAGAATTTATCAAAATGTGTAACGGTTGGCTGGCCTACCTTTATTAACATGGCTTGTGATTTATGGAGAGCTTAGAGTAAATAGTAAAAGTATCAAATATGGAGGGTCACTATGTCACATATACACTATCAGTGAAAAGTTTGGACACTTTCCCACTGAACTAAACAGGAAAGTGTGTCCAAGCTATTGACTGGAAGTGTGCCTAGGAACAAACAGACAAACCATGCCTACTCATCAGTGGCTGCCCTTCTTTTAGTCAAGTCAGTGTGCTGTTTGTTATGTAGCAGTTAGGGCGAGGGAAACTGTGCCTACTATATAATTACACTAGACCAGGACCATTTATCAATTAACAAAAAACTGACCCTGCCAATTATCATAGCACTGTGTCAATAATGTCAGTGTCAATTACACCATGCCAAATTGGCTGTGAACCAAACCACATTCACATTTATTAGTTAAAATACCAAAACCACACCTATGTATGGACAAAAGACACCAGGTCAAACATGCTTTTCTGTGAAGACACTCACCCAAATTCTGACGATACTCTGACTTGATGCCAATCTGTAGCAGCTGATTCTCAAACAGAACCCCGTTGTTCTTGCACACAAACCTGTAGGATGAAGGCAATTGAAGGGTTAGTAAATACTGAAACCTCATTTTGGCAGCTCATCTTCTACAGTTTCCCCTATATGTGCACAGATACAGTACAGTGCTGTACCAAATTACTGACATCAGTTAGGAATAATACTGAACCTTGTGCAAACACTGCAGCTCCCTGAGGCTGGCACCCCATATGTTCAGGATAACAATAAAACTACTTAAATTTCTTTCTGTATACAGAGTGAAGATCTGTGCTCAAACCATCTTTGAGAAATAAAAATTTTAAGCACAAAACTATGTCAGCAAGTGAAAATGAATGCACAAATGTGCAAAAATCTAAATACAGTATTTTATTAATATCTTGATCATCTGAGGTGCCAAATTCAAAGGTTCAACTCATACTAAAACTTGTACAACTGTGCTCCGTGCACTTATCGTGTTAATCACTTTTTTTAAAAATTCCAGATGAAAGTAAAAGACTGCCTCATTAACAAAAGAAAGGATGATAGTGAACATGGAGGAACTGAGATCAGTAAAGCAATGTAGAGATGCAAACTAGTCACCTTTTAAGTTAATTACTGGCTGTTTCTTTGAATGTTAATGTGCAAACACTTGGCAGTAGGGATGGTTTTTTTGATAGCCAGTTTCTGTGATTAATCCAACTTTTCTAAACTGTTTTCAAAATACAGTCAGTAAATTAGCCACGCCTACCACCTAGCAAAGGTTATAAGAAGTATCTTCAAATCCTAAGGAGTCATTTCAACCAGTCAACCATGGAGGGTCTCTCATCTGCTAATAGTCCAAAGCAGTGGCTGACAGGCTGAAGTGGCTATGTTCTCTGCACAGGGCAAGTGGGACAACAGAAGATCTAAAAGCCAGGGTTAACATCAGTTTTGTGTTTTGAAAGGACTCAAATTTCTTCCTTCTGGATGTGTTAGCATCTAAAGGTAATGTGCTTGTTTTCATCACAATAGTGATCTGGCACTGTCATGATTTTACCTTTGTATTGAATAATGACTTTAATTTGAGTTTTGTGTCACATTATCAGTAATCAGAGCGCTCTACTGCTTTGCCAAATTTATTTAATTATTTAATCAGCTAAGGCCAGCTTTGGAGTGAAGCTGCCTTTTGTATAGTTAGTCATAAACAAGCAGTCGTAGTTTACGTCGTTGCTAGGAAACGGGACATGATGGGAGGGGAAAAAAGAGGGTAGGAGCAACTTGTGTATTTGTTTTTTGTTTTTTTTTACCCCTGAATTTTACTATACCTTGTGGCTGAAAAGAAATTAGGTAGAACAGCTATTTTAAAGTATATTTTTTATTACACAAAATGGTGTAAATTTGTTTTGATGCTGTGCTGAGTAAAATAAAAAACTACTTAAACAGATTTGATAAGAGGACTGGATTCAGATGATAATAAATGCTATCAAATCCCACCTCTACTTGGCATCTATAAAAGGGGAGTGAATAAAAATGCCGTTTTGTAATGACTGTGCAGCCAAGTGACAAAGTGTGTTCCCTGAATAGACAGGAACTAAGGGAAGAAAGAGAAGACAGAGGTCAGTGAGGAGGACATGAGAGAAGAAACATGCGTTACTATAGCTATCCCGGCCTCCAAATGTCTAAATCTCATTGTAAATTAACTAAAACATGACAAGGTGAACATGAACAATAATATCCTGTCTACAATGATTAAATGGTCGTTTTAAAAGATTCCTCCACCGATGTGCATAAATATTGGTCCAGCACTTGTGGATGCATGTACAGCGGCACCACTGATGACAAAAGTCCCAGGGGAAACACTGTACTATCATATCAGGAAAACATGTGAATGAAAAACATAGCACCACATTTGACATCAGTACATTACCACTCCAAGCTAGTTGCTCTTGTTTCAGGTCTTTGGTGCAACTGGAGTAAACGGAGTCAAATTTTTAAAGTGATTTTATATAACGTATACAGAACTGAGATTTTTCCATAGTGCTATCAATAATTAGGAATGAACATGAATTAACCTGTGTGCAACAACACAAATAAGATGTTATGGGGAAAAACCTTTGGATTAGCACAGACATTCTGACCACTGTTCTTAAAAGATATCCAGAATGTGACTCTTCAACTTGGATTTGAAGGAACAAAGTCTGGTGAAAGAGTCCAGAGATGCCATTGTGACATGGGACATTATGAATTGGTGCATCTGACACCACCAAGTACCACCACAGACTGCCCAGGAGCTAACTGATGCCCTGATCCAGGTCTGGGAAAAGATCCCTAGGACACACCATCCACCGACCCATCAGGACGATGATCAGACATCATCAGGAGTGAATATAGGCATGTGGCGGCCACACACACTTCTGAAATCACAGGCTCATCTAAGCTGTGATGAAATTCACACAGCTTAGATGAGCCTGTGATCTCAATTTTTTTTTAATTGCGATTCTGAAGACAGCGCTCCATGGGCTGATGAGTTTAGATTCCAGTGACAGTCATTTTGTTCTGAACAAAATATATAATGTGCATTAAGTAAAGGTTAACTTGGAAAATTTGCTCAGTAAGATCCAAGGTGTGATTTAAGTGTTCTTATTTTTTATTTTTATTTTTTTAACAGAGTACGAATGGGTTGATCTACCTGAAACCAATTAGCTGACTGCATGAATCAAATCAAAAAAATTATTTTACATATTTTATTGGTGAACTGATTTTTGATCATTAAGGCTGTTTATTAGGGGTGCACCGAAATTTCGGCCACCGAAAATTTTCGGCCGAAAAGGCCATTTTTATTTCGGGCTGGAATAAAAAAAAAAAAAAAACACGCCGAAAATGCACCGCCCCGCCCATCATATCCTCGTGCAGCACAGTATAGGTTTCACTCACGCTGGAGCTGTTATATCACGCGTCTCCCCATCAACGACAAAGCATGTCAGCGGTGAGAGACTCTTCAGTGCAGCATCTCATGTGCTTAATGAGCCAAAAAGTGGAGCAACTTTTGTTCCTAAAGAAAAACCTGCCACGTTTGTTGAACTAAACAGCAGTCCAATTTTGCATAGTTGCATTAAAATTTGTGTTGCACTGCTAGCTACCTAGGCTATGTTGTTTACAGTTTAATGAGGAAAAAAATGAACTTGAATGATTTTAGCATATGGCTGCAATATAACAAAGAGTGAAAAATTTAAGGGCGTCTGAATACTTTCTGTACCCACTGTATATACACACACAATTATAGAGTAAGCGTGTTTTAAAAATTTGAAGTTTTTAAAAGAAGCCATTTTCGGTTTCGTTTCGGTTTTCGGCCAAATGCATCCTAAATTTTCGGTTTCGGTTTCGGCCCAGAATTTTCATTTCGGTGCATCACTACTGTTTATTATGCAAAAATGCCCAAAATTCACTGATTTCATCTTAAATATGATGACTTGCAATTCCTCTGTTTAGCTTGAGTGTAAATGCAGTATCCACACAGTAGCAACATAGATGGTCTTTTTACTACTGATAGGCAAAACTAAGAAAAAACCTTTGGCTTTGTAAATGAAAAATTACCAAAATGTTTGAGAAATGACTCTGTAATAAAAAGCTATTATTAACTGCAGCCCTATTCCAAATGGAACTAAACATAACACAGTGGGACTTCAGGCAGAACAGGTCTTTTGTGGTATCACCAGGTCCTGTGGTTTATTGACAACTGAAAATGCCATAGTTCTCAGTTGTACCAGGTGTCTCAACAAAGTGTAAAATTTGAAGAATTTTTAATCTGGAACCCACCATCAGTCAGCAATTTATTATCTCCCAAGTTATTATAGCACTATGTTGGTCACTTGGCTACACTTGAGCAAAACTCAAACCAGTGGATGGCAAGAAGACAAACCCATCATACAGCAATCATGCGGAGCTGCAGCCAGAAAAATCTATGACAAAACTTACACACACATGCATGCACACACACACACACACACACACACACACACACACACACACAGAAAAACCTTACTTGTTAAGAAGTTCATCTG
Organism: Monopterus albus; assembly: GCF_001952655.1. Taxonomy (NCBI): domain Eukaryota; kingdom Metazoa; phylum Chordata; class Actinopteri; order Synbranchiformes; family Synbranchidae; genus Monopterus; species Monopterus albus. The sequence goes on along the minus strand of NW_018127972.1, from coordinate 1,262,528 downwards.
CCTCAGACAGAGGAGGAGCAGGATCCTCAGAGGGAGGAGCAGAGCTGAGAGACCACAGGACAGCACAGGGATGAGGACAGCCCAGGCAACAGGCAAGAGGACAAATGAGGAATGAATGGGCAAAGAAGAAATGGGAGATAAAAAAGCCATCCATTCAACACAGTGACAACATGATAAAGTTTGGTTAAAATAAACATGAGAGAGGAAGAAAGAAGAATAAAAGGAGAGGTGGTTAGTTAAAGCAGTTTCCACAAAAATGATATTATACAATACAAACTATTTGCTAGATAGTTACACTGTGCAACAAATACACATCCAGTGCAGGCACAGCATGTAGTAGGACAGTCTGTTTTTTACTTGTTTAGTCAAGTATATTGAAGAAAATAAAACATTAAATAATAGCTAGATTTTCTTTTATGTGGCTAAGCCCCATTGTGGCAGAGCCTGAGTGGATTCTCCAACTTGTGAAAGTTTTCAGATCAATGGCTCAGACTTCTGATGGGCTCATTTCATGCAAACGTGCATTATTTTTTGGTCAACATACAGTAAATTGCACCTAATGTGCTTCATGTACAAGTAATACCAGTGTCTTTATGTAATGTTAAAATCTATTCTTTAGAGAATCCAACTGTCCTTATCATTGCTATGACAAATTGTCACATACAGTATATTACTGACACAATTTGGTAACAAACAGTCAAACAAGAAGCATCAGAATCTTTCAATAAAAACACTGACTGGTGAACATAGTACAACTTTAGTACACTGTGCATCCAACTCTGATATTTCCACCTCACTGTACGTTCACACATGTACATTTGATATATTTTCTTGTCAGGGAACAGTTTGGGATCCATTTTGACCCAAACTAGGGAAATGAAGAAAAATGTACTATATAATCCAAAGCATACGTACATACAAGATACTTCTTCATCCTTTCTAATACGGTCATTCCCAAAATGGGGGATTACAGCTAAATATAACTGACATGTATGATGGTGGGGCCAGTAGAAATAGTCTGGGGAACCACTGCACTATGCCATTCACCAGCCTAGAGCTACAACTATTAGTCAATTCACTGACAGAAAATTAACCAGCATCTATTTTGAAGCATAAATTTTAATGTGAGGAATGGATACTTTTTTCTGACATACTGTACATAAGAATCATGTGAATATCTTTGGACTTGTTGGCTGGACAAAATAAGACATTTGAAGATGCCACCTTTGACTCTGGAAAGTCAAAATGATAATTTTACCAATTTTTGACATTCTGTGAATAAACTGATAAAGAAAATAATCAGCAAATTAGAAATCTCCTGCATTTTTATATAATTGTTACCCATTTATCTAGGATTTTCCTTTAATTTGTCATCCATTTATATACGCAGAGCAAGTCAGGTACTTTTATGTAAACCAAAATGGCTCGAAGGCATCAAACTACCCACTCACTCTAGTGTAAGGCATGTTCAATTGAAGATAAAACAGCATTTTCTAGAAAGACAACATGGAAGTGCAATATATGCAGGTTTCTAGCTAATTCTGTAGTTTACTACTGGGCCCTTACTCCAAGTCACCAGAACCCTCCACCAATAGGGAATCAGAGGTCTCGGTGGGCTGTTCCAGATCTCTGTCAATGTCCAATCACGGTAGAGGACAGGAGACAGACACGCATTCAAATCATATAACACACACAGACACACACACAAACACACAGGGAAATGGAGAGAAGGAGAGAAAAAGACGAAAGACAGTCACATACACAGCAAGATAAAAAGAACAGACAAGTGCAGTAGACCTGCCAACCATGGAGAAAAGTCTACACTAGCTTCAGCTTCGTTCATGTGTGGAGTCAACATAAGCCCCTTTTACACTGCCCATTCATTCAATGCAAGAGTTCACTGTTCTGTGTAAAAGGCACATTGCCGGCGTGGGGGGTGTCAAGGCCTTCAAAGCCCGGGAACAAGGGGTAGTATTTTTGTCAAGATGAGTTCGCCCTTCCTCCTGTATAAATGGGACAAGGTAGAATTGGGTTGGAGGTCTGCCGGAATGAGAGAGAGTGAGCTAGAGAGTGAACGAGGAAAGAGAGCTGTAGTAGCGAGAACAAAATAAATACAAGAATTTAACCATTATTTTGTGATTGTTTCACTGTGGTTATGTTCCAAAGCAGGAATAAACACAGCTACATCTCTGCACAGCCCCGTGGGAAGGATTTTGTGTGAATGCAGGCAGAACACATGCTTCTGTCTGTTTTGCTGTGCAGTGTGCGTGTGTGTAGCCCTGACCTTAAACTCGCACACAGACCTGAAACTGGATGCACATCATAGTCTACTGTTATTCCTGATTTCCATTTATAAAAAACAATCAGATGACAACTCGTTTGTTTCATTTTCAAAATGGCCGTGCCCTACATGGACCGCCAGAGGTCATGATAAGCATCACACCTCTAGTACCGGGATTCCAGCAGCTGTGTAAAATGAACACAGGAGTGGAAGCTCACCAGTATTTTTAAGTTTGGTGTAAAAGGGCATAAATCAAAAAAGCTGCCCTAAAGGAGGGCAAAATCAAGGCGGTTTAAAGCGACTTCTGTGTAAAAGGGGCTACTATTCAGCTGTTCTGCGTTGCAACTGTTAACACTACCACCAAATGTGAAGCTGTACTCATGCACTACCGAGTAGTAATGACATTGTCACTTGTTATTGCCAAACTTTGATGATCAGCTCCTTCCTGGTTGGCACCACTGTATAATTAAGCTTTGCTTCAGCATTACTTATTGAGGGGCTCATTGAAAACACTTGTGCTTTTATCCTATAAACTGTGTACATGTTACTTTTAACACGAGCTGACATTATGCTCACTTCTACACCATAACCTTGTTTGTCAACCTGACATTTCAAACATTAACCTAAACAATGAGTTTAAAACTACTATGACTTAAACCAGGACTGTCTCCACTTGAAACAGCAGCCAATAGCAAAAAGACAAGGAGAGGCCCTGAGTGGCTGACTAAGGTATCTCAACAGCGAATATTTTTAAAAAGTAACAGCATTTCTGCCACCACTAGTCGAATCTGGCAGGTCTATAATAGACAAAGATGGAGCAAAGAATGATAGAGACAACACAGCAACAAGCAACATCGACACATCACAACTAGTAGACAAGCAGCACAAACGCAACACAAACACCAAAATTATTTACATGAACAGTTAAAGACAGGAAGCAACAGTAGGTGATAAATTCACTGTGCTTCGTCATTAAAGTGCCAAGAGCAGACTGGTCCAGTCAAGTATGAGACGCAGTAAACAAGTGTCTACATGCATTTAGATAAGCAGGTTACATTGAGCATTCCTCAGTAAGCTGATAAACATCACGTTTGTGAAATATGGTTTCCATAGTCAAGGCAGGGGATTAGAGAAACCCTATTCCCCTGGTAGATTTCTCTGTTATGTATATGCATAACTGGGCTTCCAATTAGATTTTTACAAATGCATGATTAAAAAAAAAAAAAAAAAAAACATACAGGCAAAGTAACAGCTGAGTGACAGATGAAAGAGATTTTATTACAAAGTTGAACTGATTCTAGTCTTTATAATAAGTCAATCTAAAGTTTGAAATACGTAAACTCAGTGAGCGAAGGCAGCAGTACAGCAGAAATTAGTGACATCCTGAGCTGGTCCTAAGTATCAATCTCTAAGCCAACGTGCATATCTTAATGGACTGGTACTGGCTAAAGTGTAGTGAATCAAGTTTAATTTGCCCTGCTCTTTCCTCTGGCAGCTAGGGAGCATTATTAGCTAGCTTTGCTGCAGCCACTCATACTGGACTTCAGCTTACAATGAATTCTACCTCTGCTCATCAAGAGAAGACCTTTCACCTTAGGAAGCCGTCGTCATTCACAGCAGCAGAAGGTGCGGTAGGCCCTGCCTCAGAGAACACATCCACCAATAAGCTGCCAGCGCTGGATGGAGCAGCACCAACAGGAGCAGCAGAACGAATCCCAAGGAGGTCTGCTGATGGTGACGGGGTGGACTGAAAAACAAAGAAAATTTACAGCTTCTGTTACAACTCATGGTATCTACACTACCAGTCAAAAGTTCTAGCATACTCTCCCATTCAATACAATCGGAAAGTGACTCTAAACCTTTTACTAGTAGTGTATAAAGGCAGCTGAAAGCAACTCAGCAGTTATGCTTATTTGTGAATAAGCCCCACACAGAGTTTGCTTACAGTGTTGGAGGCAGCCA
>NW_018127972.1:1255696-1257174 GCF_001952655.1 Monopterus albus | reverse complement strand
CCCCCCGCAGATTTTTCTTACAGTGTTGGAGGCAGCCATGGCTGCTGTGTCTGGCCCCCGGTCACCCCCTCCATTCAACTCCCCGCCCTCCCTTTTGCTGTCTTCCAGCTCTGTCACAGACACAGCACCGGGGCCCTTCTTCTTCTTCAGTTTAGCCAGAATTGATGACTCCCTCTCTGGGAAGGGAGGCATCTCTTCCAAAACAGTGGCCTAAGGGAACAGAGATAATTGTGCTATGGATATGGACTGAAAATGTTGCCAACAATAAAAAAACAAAACAAAAACATTTAAAGCTAGAACAAGACTACAAGCCTCCAGACTGACTGTTTTTGGAGACAGTGCAACAAATTAGTAATAACAATGTAAACAAATGTTACTGTAGGACTGAGTTGAGTTTGGTCAAACAGGGCTCAGAACTAACCAGGACATCGGTGCTAGCGATGGAAGAAAGCTTCAGATACTCGACAGCTCGCTGCTGCAGCTCCACATCTGAGTTGCGGATCTGGCTATCACAGCGCAGCACCTCTTGGATGGTGGCCTTGGTCTCTGGAAACAGATTGATGAACTTGATGTAGGCTGACAGTAGCAGGGCACGAGTCGGCACGGAGCACAGATGGAACTTTGAGTGCAGAAGGTTGAACTGGACCAGGGGGCTAGAGGCGAGAAAAGTAAAGTTACTATAAACTATTTCAAAGGTCAACTTGGTGTCTTGCCAGCCTAAATCCAACATACCTGGAGCGTGGGTCACCAGCAATTAGGTTACCAAACTCTCCCAAAATATAGCCTCCAACTTTCACCATATTCTCATGGCACGCTGGGGCCTGCAAGGCCTGAAACACACAATGATTCAAGTTACTGTTTTCCAATTGCAACAGAGCTGAAGACACATTTAATCTCACATTATTTTCAAAGAAATGCCTGAGGTTAATATACACCACGATGAGCAGCAATCCTTCAGTCTGAGACAAGACAGGACTTTAATGCACAACACAACTGATTAATATGCCCTGCTGAAATGTTTCCAGGGCCTCTGAGTGCAGGGCATCAGTTTAATTGAGACCAAAATTTTTTAAGACACAACTGCCTCTTTTCAAAGGTCATACTGAGTGTGACTGCAAAATGAAAGGGTGTTAAAGATTAACAACATCCTCACATCCTGCTTGAAGCCCCCCCGATATTGTTACTCTACTATTGAATGTACTGACAGCTATTACTAAATTATTTTTATAAAGAAATTTTAAAAACCTGATAATTATTATGCAAAGTCTGAAGTTTTCCCACGTACTGCCCTCATCATCATCAACTTTATTTATATAGCACATTTAACACAGCCGAAGCTGACCAAAGTGCTTAACACAATATCCACAACACCCCTTAAACAACATAAACGAACAGCAAAACAAAAACATCATACTTAAAACAACCCCCCCATCATAAATCACAAGCTCAACAAGACACAGGATCATACTGGTTCGAAC
>NW_018127972.1:1253611-1255543 GCF_001952655.1 Monopterus albus | reverse complement strand
AAAACACACCGGCAGCCAATGCAGGGAAGCCAAAATGGGTGTGATGTGGTCACTTTTACGCCCTCCAACCAATAGACGAGCAGCAGCATTTTGGAGTCCCTGAGGCGGGCAAGGGCGACCTGACTGAGCCCAAAATATAGTGCATTACAATAATCCACACGAGACGTAATAAATGCATGTATTACCGTCTCAAAATGCTGCCGTGAAAGAAAGGGCTTCACCTTTGCCAGTTGCCAGAGGTGATAAAAACTGGCCTGTACAACTGCATTCACCTGACATTCCATTCTAAGAACAGAGTCTATTTTAACATCAAGGTTAGTAACGGTGGACCGCACGTACCATTCCAAGGAACTGAAATCAACTGGGGGGAGTTATTTGGACCAAACACTATAACCTCGGTCTTCGTATCATTCAAATTCAATAAGTGTAAGGTCATCCACTTCCTAACGTCATCAAAACATGACAATAGTGATGCAACTGATGATGCGTCCCTTCCCCTCAGTGGCAAATACATCTGTACATCATCCGCATAATGCTTCCTGAAAATAGAGCCAAGAGGAAGTAATTGGTTTAGTGGTCTGAAATTTTCTTTTTACATTCTTAAGTTGAATTAACATGAAATGACCAAAACTCATGTTTTCCAGTGTACACCAAACGTCTTTAGTGAGAATGCAATTTTGAGGTCTGAACTTCTGACAGATCTTAAATTTATGTGTACAGTACTTTATTAACTGAAGAGATAGGACTCTGTGCTCAGCTCTGTTAGGTTTTCTCCACTTAACATGATCATTGTATATTTCAGCTGAGTAGTGCAAACCACTAATGTGATTTAGTAATGAGATGGCTTTCAAAACACAAAAGAATAATTAATGATCACTCAAAGGTTTAATTAAAACCAAATTCTGGGATTACAGTGTGCCAGCTTCTCCTTCAGAGAAACATTAGCACAAGAGTTTACTGGTCAGTTTTAGCACCGAACTGTTGAGCTTCTCCATTGTATCTACTAGGTCCGTAGCCCCCAAAGCGGAGCCCTGCGGAACCCCAGATACCAACAGGGTAGACGAGGACTCAGCATCAGCAACACGAACAGACATCGTCCTATCCAACAGATAAGACCTAAACCACTTCAAGGCAGTACCACGGATGCCCACTAACTCCTCAAGTTGAGATATTAGGATGTCGTGGTCAACCGTGTCAAAAGCAGACGTCAGATCCAACAAGACAATAGCCACATAGCCACCTGCATCTGTTGCCAAGTAGATGTCGTTAAAAACCTTTAATAATGCGGACTCTGTACTATGCCGAGATTTAAAACCAGATTGAAAAATCTCCAATACATTTTGCTTATCTAAAAAGGATTTCAACTGTATAAAAACCACTTTCTCTAAAATTTTCGTAATAAAAGATAACTTAGAGATTGGCCTAAAATTACTCAAAATAGAAGGATCAAGACCTGGCTTCTTAAGCAGCGGCTGCACGACCGCATGCTTATACTGTCCAGGGACAACACCAGAGGACACACTGCTATTAATAATAGCCAGAACCAACATTCCTATGCAAGGAAAGACCTCCTTAAATAAGGACGGGGGAATAGCATCTCTAGGGGAGCCAGATGGCTTAACCTGGCTAACCACCTCCTCCAAAAACGGGAGAGTCACAGCCTCAAATGTATCAAAAACAGCCAGACAAGGGGCGCAGTCAGAAGGATCTAACACAGGAGCTGGAACAAAAGCCCTTATAGTGGCAACCTTCTCATTAAAAAACTGTAGAAAACAATCACACATCTCAACTGATGCTTCTATACAGGTAGGCTGTGGAGGGTCCAACACAGACCCAATTACTTTAAACAGAACACGCGGTTTGTGACTGTTAGATACAATAATATTTGACAAATATCCTCGTTTAGCTTCTTCAACAGTCTTCTGGTAGTTA
>NW_018127972.1:1231632-1253421 GCF_001952655.1 Monopterus albus | reverse complement strand
TATCATTCAACTTCAATAAGTTTAAGGTCATCCACTTCCTAACGTCATCAAAACATGACAATAGTGATGCAACTGATGATGCGTCCCTTCCCCTCAGTGGCAAATACATCTGTACATCATCCGCATAATGCTTCCTGAAAATAGAGCCAAGAGGAAGTAATTGGTTTAGTGGTCTGAAATTTTCTTTTTACATTCTTAAGTTGAATTAACATGAAATGACCAAAACTCATGTTTTCCAGTGTACACCAAACGTCTTTAGTGAGAATGCAATTTTGAGGTCTGAACTTCTGACAGATCTTAAATTTATGTGTACAGTACTTTATTAACTGAAGAGATAGGACTCTGTGCTCAGCTCTGTTAGGTTTTCTCCACTTAACATGATCATTGTATATTTCAGCTGAGTAGTGCAAACCACTAATGTGATTTAGTAATGAGATGGCTTTCAAAACACAAAAGAATAATTAATGATCACTCAAAGGTTTAATTAAAACCAAATTCTGGGATTACAGTGTGCCAGCTTCTCCTTCAGAGAAACATTAGCACAAGAGTTTACTGGTCAGTTTTAGCACCGAACTGTTGAGCTTCTCCATTGTATCTACTAGGTCCGTATCTCTTAGTGACGACTGGTTCAAATCTAAGATTCTTAATTATTATGTACATATGCGGTGCTATTAAAAGGCGGGAGGGAGGAGGCTAAACCTCCCCAAAATGAATCGGCCTAAGGAAATATTCTTTGGAAACTTTTTATGATTTGCGTTTTGTTTGTTTATTTTGTTATTTTGGTGAGAGAGGGAGACAGAAGCCTTTAGTTCACGAGTGAAAGCAGCAATCCGATCGTTTCCAGGCCTTGACATTTGCTTTGCTTATCTGTGTATTTTAGTGCCAAGCACAGCGCGCAGGGTGCACCGAGGGTGACGAGGTTGTGGGTGTTGCTGAGCTGAAGAAGAACAATACGTGTCTCAGACCCGCGTCTTTCTGAAGCAACTTAACTCTGCTGGCACTGAATTTATTAACAAGCCACGCTTTTCCGCAGAAATTACGGAATAATCTTTATAATGCACATCAACATTTAATCAAACGCTCTCCGACCAATCCATGTTTATACCTGAATAAAAACAACGTTTACTGTAGTTAGTGGGAAAGATGGTGTCCCTGCAAAGCTCCTCTGATCTATGGATTAATAAGACTGATCCATGCAGTATCTGTACTGTACAGTACTGCCCTCTATACTGCATGAAAAGCTTCTTCTGTCCATTAAAGCCCTGTAGTCATCTAAAGGCAGCAGAACATACAGTATGTGATGTCTACAACCTCCGATTTGAGAAGTGCCGCACCAGAGCGCACTGCCATTACGCACGGCTGTCCACGTTTCCCTTCATTAAATCACGTATAAATAACTCCAGGTTGATATACAATAACCAAACACCAGTCTGGCCAGTGGGAACTTGGCGTGATGCCTGATAAGTGGGAAACGTCAGAATACAGAAGATCATTAATACCTGCGTTTCAACTTTCTTTGTTTACACTTCATGCTGTGATCTGCAGTGACGTGCGGTGAGGTTGACAGCTGGTGAGGCACTAACTCTTTTACAGTCAGATTTACAAATACAAATTGTCTGTTAACAGACAATGCGTTATGTTTTATATCTCATATCAGCATTCTTCACACAAACGTGACCCATATTTAATTTGAGGTTAAAATTTATTCCAATTGAGCTTATTTCTAACTAGAAATAATAAAAGTTTATGGTCTTACCTTTACTTGTACACAAAATCCATTTGTCAGCTGGTATGTATTACAAACTCTCAACTGATGCTTCCAAACAGGTAGACTGTGGAGGGCCCAACACAGACCCAATTGTTTTAAACAGAACACGCGGGTTGTGACTGTTAGATACAATAATATTTGACAAATATCCTCGTTTAGCTTCTTCAACAGTCTTCTGGTAGTTACGCAAACAGTCCTTTAAGATTTGGAATGACACCTGTAATCCATCCTTCTTCCACCGACGCAAAGTCTAATACCAAAACAGTATTTTGGTATCGTGTATATAACACACACACAGCCATACAAAGACTCAAGCTGGCAAAAGAGTTATTCCAATAAGGAAATATCCAATCAAAAACTAAGCCAAACAAAATTATAAATCTGAGCAAACATTTGTAATATTTATACACCACAGATATTTTTGTTGGTACCAATAAAGCATCGTGTTTGATAAGCACCCTCCTCAATCATGATCAACATGTGTCTCTCTCAGCTAGAGAGCAACATTTTTATCTACTGCTGCTGTCAAAGACTACATTTTAAGATTTGACATAGTGGTACCTCAAAGACTGTCTTGGCGGCATAGCCTTGCACATCATCTCGGTTGATGACAATCTGAATGACACGATACCACACCTCTTCACTGACATAGTCGCCAGCAATGCGGATCAGGTTCAGAATGGTGTCCACGTACCAGGAGTAATCAATGGCATACTTCTCTGCAAGTATGGCCACTTTCAGCACCTAAATCAGGAACACACATGAAATCACAGCACAATGACTTGGTGTGCAGTTTTGGAAAATTGTGTGAAGTAAATCAGATTTGATTTATTTTGGATTGTTTTTTGATGCTGAAGAACACAATAAGGAGACAGTGCAAACAAACCATCTTCAACAATTCTCACAACACCAGTCACATGGAGTTAAAAGAAAACATGTTGCAAAATCTTTCTTGGCACACCTACCATCTCCTCTCTGATGGAGTAGTCTGCCGTCTCAAGGTAGCTTAGCATCTCAGCTACAATCTGCTTGGCATTGCTGCGATCACACATGGCATATAGAAGATCAGCTGCCCTCTGTCGAACACTCACATCCCTCTCAGTCTGCAGAGACACACAGAGACAAACACTGGCAAAATGGAAGAGAGAAGAGACAGTCCTAGTGACAGGTGACAACTGTGGGTAGAGGGTCCTGTGCTACTGACCAGTGTGTCATACATCCTTCAGTAATTCAATCAAAACATTACTCAGATGTCATGTCTGTTGAGAGACTGTCTTTAGTTCAAAGGGTGAGGCATCACCTTGAGGGCATTGATGACAGTCTCAATGTGCGTCTTGACAGCTTCATGGGAAAACTCAGAACTGGCCAGAGTACACATGCTCTCCAGAGCCAGGTAGCGCAGGTTAGTCTCTCTGTGCTGCAGGAACTGGCCCAGCTGGTTACAGGCACGCACAAGCAGGTTTGGCTCACTGCGGAACAGAAATCAAAACTTACTTCACTGCTGGCCTGGTAAAACATTTCAAATATCAAAATGTGAAAAAGCATACCAGGAGGCCACAGCTAGGATTAAATAAGACAAAAAAAGAAAACTGAATATAATGAAGAATACAAATCACTAAGTAGCATGATGTCCATGTTTGGCATAGCAAATTAACGATATCCTGGAATAACATTTCTGAACATGTTATGAACATAACTCAGTAAAACCATCTTTTTAAATTAAACTGCTTTGAGAGAAATTTTATTCAATGTCTTCTTTAAATAATAAAACCATCAGTTATTTCATAGCAGATACTCTAAAAATGTTACACTGTTGAGTTGTCACTTTAATCACTGTCACTGTTCATTGTCTGTCAGCTGCCTTTGTGTATATTTTGCTGTACTGTGAAAGTCATGTTGCTGTCCAAAATGCTCACCTGTCATAGTGGATGATAAGTGAGATAGCCTCAAACAAGATTGCATTCTTGGCATTGGAGTGCTGCACCTTCTTGGACTTGGGTGGCTCCTGGGCCTTATTGAGGATGGTCTCCAAACACTCTACTAGACGTCCTTTGACAGCACCATCTTCTGGTGGTGGGTAGCACTGCAGCAGGCGCAGCAGCTTACAGGAGAGCCATGGCGCTGGCACAAAGTAGTAGGTATAATCCTGCAGGTCAGTGGAGGCTGACGATACAATCTGAAGAACCAAGAGAATTCTTTAGTTTTATTATGGTCAGTCAAAACTTAACCCATTAAAGACACTAAATTCTCAGGAAAATGCTACCTAATATATAAAGGAAGCCCAGAAATGCACAGTATCTACAGTGTTGGAACCATAGCATTGAAACCAGGCTTCAAATGTTTTGCAGACTTGGCTGTAACATTGTTTCAAAAGGTGTTTTTTGTTTTCTGCCCTGTACTGATGTGCAGAGACATCCCTCTCTTGGTAATGGGCTTAGCAATGGTCTACACATCTATCTGGAAACCCTATCTTTGTAAGCCATTTTGTCAGTAATGTGTCAAAGTGTGTTCCCTCGTTGAGCTGTTTCTGCTTAGTAACTTACCGTAGCAATGTGAATCTAACCTTATCGTAGCCCTGACCACTGATGGGGCGGTAAGGGAAACAGTGTTTTCTTGCATTTCCCTCCTTATGAACAACTACTTTTGGTAGCCAATAAAAGCTTTGCCGGTGTAATTGAGTTGATGACTTGTAAATAACACAAACTACTGGCATTTTGAGAGCTTGTAATAGTACTACCTATGTAGAAAACTACTTCCTGTCCTCAATCTGCAGTTCACTCTACAGCAACACAGTGGCATGACGTCATATGCAAACCACCTATTGACTGTTCATGACACACACACACGCACACACACTCACTCTGCTGAGTCGAGAAACAGCCAGGGAAACGCAGGTCTTGAACTCATCTGGATTTTTCTGGCTCAGACAGGTGATGAGCGAGATTGCTGCTGTCACCACACCCTAAACACCAGACACACAAAAAAGAAGAATGAATAATCTCACTGGTGAGATACTGAAGTATTACATGGGACTTTCACTTACATGTACCCTGACCATCTTTTAGCATCTGAAATTTATTTCTATGTCTGACAATTTCTTCCTTCATTATATAACGTTCGAGTGCATATTTTATGCCTGTATATCATTAGTGAAGTAGTTTAGATCATTTTATATCAGCATAGGAAAGTAACATTGAGAGTTGTCAAGGGAGCCCATCAGAGGCTATATTTCTTGAGCAAGCTCAAGAAATTTGGCACCTTGAAGAACACTATGGTGTAGTTTTACACAGCTGTCATCCAAAATGTGCTCAAGTACTACTTGGGGTAGCAGTACAACCTCTGGAAAAACACAGGTCTTAGAGAGAGTGGTCAAGACTGCAACAAAAATCATAGGCCAATCTCTCCCTCCATCTCTTCTATTTAATAATCTCATTTTAAGCAAAAGGCAGTGAATATTATCAGTGATGTCACTCACTCAGCTGCCTCAGTATTTCAGAGATTGCTCTCAGGGAGAAGGTTCAGGGAGCTCAGTTTTAAAACAGAATGATTAGGAAGAACACATACCCAAAGACTACTTGGTTGCTAAACGGCAAGCCTTTGGCACTTAAAGGTTTTAGTCCTTTAACTTTAAGATGGTCTTATGAAATGTTCTTTGCACCTGGTTTTCAGTTTTTAAATTACATTTGTTGGTATTTAAATTGTGCTTGTGACCGAGTAATTGTGTTGTTTTTTTATGTGTGAATGCATACACCAAGACAACTTCCTCACATATTTTTCCATCCATCCCTCCACTTTATTCCACTAATACAAAATCAGATCACAGTGCCAACAGGTTCACCAAGGTAATCCAGACATCCTTCTCCCTGGCAAAGTTTTCCAGCTCCTCTGGCAGGATTCCGAGGCGTTCCCAGGCCAGATGAGATATATAATCTCTCCAGCGTGTTCTGGGTCTACCCTGGTGTCTCCTACCAGTTGGACATGCCTGGAAAACCTCCAAAGGGAGGCGCCCTGGAGGCATCCTGATAAGATGCCTGAACCACCTCAACTGGCTCCTTTCAATGTGAAAGAGTGATGGTTCTACTTCGAGCCCCTTCTGGATGTCCGAACTCCACATCCCATCTAAAAGGCCAATTCCAGCCACCCTTCGAAAGGAAAATAATTTCGGCCACTAGTATTTGCGATCATATTGTTTGAAATCACTACCCACAGCTCGTGACCATCAGTTAGGGCTGGAGCATAGACTGACCTGTAAATTGAGAGATTGCCTCTCAGCTCAGTTCCTTCTTCACCACAGTGGTCTGCATTACTACTTATGATGCGCCTATCCACCTGTCGATCTTGCTCAATTTTACCTTCACTCGTGAACAAGACTCCAAGATACTTAAACTCCATCACTTGCATATTTTTATGCATGGTAAATAAAGTTGAATTGAATAGCTCGACACTGAGAAAATATTGTTTCATACATATATTTTGTATAAATGCAATACAGTATTTTTCATCACTTCCACTGAGTGCCAGTCTACATCTGTTAAAGTCGGGTCTACACAGAATTTAGACAGGTATGTTTACCCCTTAAAAGCCACTAAAAGAGACAAAGAACGCGACTCTGCTCACACTGTTAAACTGTTGCTGCTCTTGCTTTAAGTTCAGTCAGACAGTAAGCATCAGCCCCCAAAAGAGCAACGTTCTAGGATGTCTGCCTGTAGTTTCATCTCAGTAGCAGATAATAATAATGTAACTACTTTCCTGGTGTCTAAGGGTCTGGAATGTACTCTCACCATGTGTTGGTCGTTGAGCAGGTGCACCACGCGGGACGTCCACTCACCCATCAGCACCAAGTCAGGAGAAGTCTTATAGAGCCGCAGCAGACACAGCGCAGCTGATTGTTTCACACTGTCCATTGTATCGCTGTGGTGCATCAGTCACATTAACAGCAGTTAAATAAAGTCAGTGATGTCAAGTAACATGACAGAAAACTGTCTTTGGTGACATGGTTCACAGCAATACATAAAAATAAAATCAGCACAGCTGAAGATAAATTTATTCATCTTCAACACTACAAAGCACAAGTCACACTCACCCAGCAACCAGGATCCGAGGGATCTCACTAGCAAAGGCCTCAGCCATCTCGCGGCTTCCCACATTTGCAATACAGTGAAGCGCCAGGCACATGAAGGTGGGGTTGCGGCTGGACAGGTCATTTTTGATAGCATTGTTGATCAAACGGATCAGCTCACTGTTGCTGTTTACCAGTACTGAGATGAACAGGTAGCCCTGGAGTACCGGACATGAAGAGAGGAAATTTAAAAACAGAAGAGGCATTAAAACATATAGAAGGAAAACAAAGTACTATAATCATAGTGTTGATGATAATACTGTATATATTCAGTGTCCAGTTTATTAGGTTGACCTAGCTCAAACTAATATAGTATAGTATCACACAGTCCTATAACAGTTCTTGTTGAATTCTTCTGACTTACGGTATACTGAAAGGTTTGTACCCTCACTGGGGTAGATTAACTTCACCTGATGCCAGCATACGTCACATCTACCCTTAATCACTGCAGTCATATCATGGGGCCTATGCTGACTGGATCTGCGTGAAGTTTCAGGCTAATTCCGCATTAACCAGTAGGTGGCACAAAAACATTTGAAAAAATAAAATCTAAAAACATGTTTTCACTTTGTGGATTGTGGGTATGGGTTGTTAAATGTAGACTGATGGGCAAAATGGCAATTTAATCCATTTAGAATTACAACTACAGACCAAGTTTTTAGACAAAACCAAGGCTCAGAATTTCACAAACATTATTTATTCAAACCAATTCACTTCAAATTACATAAAAACTGAGAACATAGTATACACTACAGTTCCACTGACATGGCAAGTGGTGCAGTTTCTTTGTGGTGTAATTTGTTCTGAAAAATAACAATGTAGGTCATGTCTGGCTATGTCAGGCAGAAAGCCTGTAACCTACACCTCTAGTTTAGTCTAGTTTAACTAACTTCACTTATTACCAACTATTATTTTAAAAAATAAGTATAAAATTTAATTAGATGTTTTCCTCAAATCAGTCAGTTTAAACTACTGCAGGCCAATAGTGTTTTTGCAGCCATATAATAACAAACCCAAACACAGGGATTCTTTATCATTGAGCTCTGTGGAACATGTAAGTGATAAATAGCAGCTTCTCCTTGACCCTGACATGTGCCAGTGCCCGCCCTACCTACTATCTCATATACTGCATGTCTTAAAACAAAAGAAGCCCATTATTCAGTCAAACATTTTACTGGGTCATTTATATACAGTAATCACAGGGTCAAACCTTCCAAAAACTCTTATCACCAGTACATTTAGTTTATGGTTGCTGTCCTAAAGTCTTATATGCTGTCCACATTCCAAGGCACAGACATAGAAAGATCTTGTCTGAGGCGTAGTTCTATCTTTGGTGGTACAGCAGTCAACTGCCACACCACTTAGATCCTGACTCAACATTATTCTGCTTACTCAACATTTCCTGTTCCTGAGAAAATAGTGGAAGACAAAAAAAGTCAGTTGTTGCTTTAATGTCTAGGCCATTAAACTATGGTTATATCTTTTATATGGCAATCAAAGGGACCATCTATACTTGACTCATATGAAAGGTGTGGACTGCTAGTAAATTTTGTTTGCACCTACAGTTAGAGAACTAACTTTCTTAAAGCTTATTATTTCAAATCAAATGTATTAAAATCAAAAGTGTCAGTGTGGACATGACATTATCCTCTATTCCGCCCCATGTCTAACAGACTGCAAGTCACAAACTAAGAGTTTATTATTACATTGGATACCCCAGCACAGTTGGTCACTGTGTGAACCACAGGATGCTTTTTAAAGCTACTGAAACAGGTTAGACTCTTTTTTAAATAATATTTTGTGTCTGTGGCTGTTATGATTCAAGCAATGCTTCAAAATTTTGTATTTTACACAGACTGAAAACTCGTAGCAAGTAAGTTTGGACCTAAAACCCAGTCTGTCTACTGGTTGATACAGAACAAGATACTCTGAAGGTTTGCAATTCAGGCCAGTATGTGGGTGATGGTTCATGGGTCACTGATCTCCAGTTCTGTCAACACTGTCAGTCAGAAACCTTGGATCTGATGTGGTTCAACATGGGAGGAGCAGAGTGTTTAATTTGCTGTTCTAACAATGATAGCAACATGATCACATAACATACAACTAGCAATCAATAAGCTTGGTGCTCTAAGTACTAGCCTGTCAAAAACCGGCAATGAATGTATGGTTAGATTCTTCAGCCCCTATCAGAAATCTGTAACATTACTGGCTTCATCTATTTGTTCAAGTACTGCTTTTCAAGCACAGGCCTCTATTAAGCCATAATGATTCTGCACAACCTCCTCTACTGCCAAGCTAAATCAACTCTTCAGCTGAAAGCAATGAGAGCAGCAGGAGGATTTTACAAATGAACTATGACCAGGACACAATTATTTCGCTGACTGTGAGAAAATCTAACGCCATCAACTGATGCTGTACACATACAGCACAACCAGTAGAAGACTTACAATCTGCTTCTCTGTGTACTTGTTGGAGCTCAGCAGGTTGACTGCCTCCATGTGTCCAAAGTCAATGTCATGGCCAAGCAGGAAGATGAAAAGCAGCTTGCAGACATACTTCTTCTTGCTGTAGCCATCCAGAGCCTTGTCTCCTTTGAACTTGGAGCGAATGTTGGCCAGCTCTTTATTGATCCGTTTGATCTCAGCTTCCTTGCTCTTACCTGACAGGGAAAAGGAAAAAGTATAATGACAGCATTTAACATATGGACATTTTGGACCTGGCTAAAAAAAAAACTCAGTATTTTTGAGTTCTTAAAGATGTGCTCTTTGATCATCTTCTAGATACTGCAGGATAAAATCTAGCATATTTTATGAATTCATTTTATTATAGTTACACATCCCAAATTTTCTTCCAATTCAGATAATGTGTGCTAACATAAAAATGTGCCTCCTTTGCCAAAAACAGAGGAAATAAGGTTGAAAAGGGTGAAGAGGAAATCTCTTCTAGCTCAAATGAAGGGCTACCGGTGCCACTAGACTGAAATTTTATTTGCACCTATTCAGTAACATCATACACTCTGAAACAATAACTGCTCTGATCATTGACGTTCTCTGACAGTTTAGTTTCCCCAGCTAAAGCCTCTTAGACAGAGCAAGAGTAATAGCTAGTGCAAAAGCTGGTTTGCTCTGCAACCTGACATAAACTCTGGATCATTAAAGATCACTGAATATACCATGGAAGAATGGTGGTATGTACTGAGTAAAATGAGAATTAGGTAGCTTTCAACAGAATACCATTGCCAGGATTTAAAAAAAAATGGTTCAACTGCAGCAAACCTAAAGCTAAATGGAAAGATGATTTTTACAGCTGGCCTGCTGAATTTTACTTTGTATTATCAGAACAGTGAAATGATCACTTCAGAACAATACTTTGAAAACTAGTGATGTTATTTTCAACAACACAGCTGAGGGCTAGTCATTTAGGTTTTGAGAAGAAAATGTAACTACAAGCTTCGAAAGTGCTGACATTTCTTAGCCCTGACAGGTTTAAGTGATTACTGTGAAAATAAAAAATAAATAAATCTGATAGTGGCCAAATCTCCACTAATAGCCAGTCTCACTCTGAACAAAAGAAATACAGAAAGACAAATATTTCCATATGTTCTAAACAACGCAAACACTAAAGTTAACCATCTCAGCTAAGTTAATGGTATAATAAAGTGTTATTATAAATAATTACCGAGTGCATTGTTTAAAAAAAAAAAGTAATTATTGGGGGCACTATGGTAGGTAGCTACAGTAAAAACTGTTTATAGATAAATAGGAAGATGAAGGGTTTGGTTCCAGAAACAAGTACCATTTTGGATCCGATTCCAAGTATAAATAAAAACTGGATTTGTTGAGAGAAGTCTAATGATTACTTGTAGAATTGTTGAGTTCTTCTCACAGTTTTGTACAATGTTTGGTGTCGTGACAATACAACATTGTCAGTCAAAAGTTTGGACACACCTTCTAATTCAATTCAATGGGCATGTGCATCTGGTAGTGTGTACTGAGACTAGAGGACATTGACAACACTACCCATAAATGCCATCAGCTGACAATTCATAATGGCAATCCATGACCCACCTTATAAGTCCTAATGACTCCATTAAGGCCAAATGAGTTTATGATGCTATGAGACTTGACAAACAGAAGGGTGCCAAACCTCTTATACATGCCACAATTAGCTTACCATTTTAATTTTTCTGATTTTTCGATGCATGAAATAAAATGTAATAGTGCATTAACATTTAAACAAAGGTTCTTTCCTTATGTGTGTTAGGGCAGTCATGATTGGTCAATAAAGTTGATTAGTCTATGTCAACATGTGTTGACATCAGTATTTCTAATTGATGCATCTCTTGTTTTATTTGTATGAACTTTGACTTCTAAAGAGTTTCAATCATTCATTTAAACTAATGTTATTCTTCACTATCACTACTTGCTAGTTTTCAACTGCCAGCAAATCCAAAGAAGAATATTACTATGGAACCGTTGCATGCATACATGCTGTTTTTGACTCCAGTCACTGGTCAGCTTGAGTACATGCTACAGTTTTAAAATTTTATGCTGGCTTCAGCAGAGTTGGCAGATGACTCATTGGCAAAAAAAGTTCAGTATAAAAATTTCCAAAGACCTTAGGCTTCAAAAGTATGGGAAGGTCTACAAATTATCAGAAAACTAAAAGTTGGTCTGTATGCTGTGAAAGTTTCATTTGCATACCACAGCAGCACTAGCACTATGCACAAGCACCTGAAGAGAAAACACACGGGAACTATTCTGAATAATAAACTACTAGAAAAGGCAAAGCTACTGCAACTTTTATCTATTTGTTTATTAAGTTAGCAGGGAGAGCTTTAATACCTTTTTTTCTTGTAGTAACTAAATTCATTAAAACCATAAAGGCCTCTGCCTGCTACAAAAGTGGTTGTTTTGATGTGTGCCAATGCTCAAAACAAAAAAAAGGAGAGAAACATGACATGAATGAATTTTAAAACTTTTATAATACATCCATCTACAAATCTGATGCTTGTCATATTTTTTCCTTTAGTTTGGGAGACTACTGGTGCTTGTCTGGCTACAGACTAATGTGATAAATGTGCACATGGCTTTTTTACCTTTTAGCGGAAGTGACACAGCGACAATGACAAAGTGGCTGTCCATTTGTGTTCAAGATGCATTTTACAACCAAGTCTAAACAGGGCCTAATTGTACGAGAAAAGGTTTAGGCTGAGCTTATTCTACGTTGACTGATGGTGCCAGTGTGTATATGTACTGTTTTCAAGCCTTCTTTCATAACAATATGTGGTTTGCACATGGTGTGTTTGTTGGGCCATGTACTATTAATCGATTTAACAGTAAATTATTTGACAGATTAATTGACGGCAGCCCTAATGTGTGTTTACTGCTGAATTTTTAACAACTTCTTTTCACATTAAAAATCAACTAAATAGTCATTTGTCAGAGGGTGGCAAAACTTCTGCTTACAATTGTACAACTTGAAAATTGGTACATTTTTAAGTAAAGGTTGGGTCAAATATACAAACACAAAATGTACAAAAATGTGGAAATGTCAACATATTAAATAATCACCTCAAAATTTCACATAACATCAGGTGATTAAAAACATTTGGCTCACTGCTAAAGCTGACTGTTAACCTCATGCCAACGGTTAACTTAGTCTCAAGCAAAAATAAAAAGATACTGACATACCATCAAACATTACAAAACAGTATGAGACACTTACCGCTGTTGCAGTATTAACAGCAAAGCACACATACATGACAAGGAAGAGTAGGCTTGGCTCACTGTTGAACCAAGTGCTGATAGCTTGCTCCTGTGTTAATTACTAACATTAGATTAACGCTACATCTTGGGTCAGATGAGATAAGATATAGTGACATACTGTTTAACATTATGAGATGGTATGAGCCATACGTTAGATGTGTAGAGTCATGGTGTTGTTGGAATATAATATTAACAGATACGTTTGACTGCTGCTAATACAGCAAGGCAAGCTCTTGGTTGTCTGGTAACTTTCCTAGATTACGTTTCGGATCATGTGAGAAAATGAAAAGATACTGATATACTGTCAAACATTATGGGATGGTAGTAGACATGCTGGAGCATCAACAAGTTAAAACTCTATGTTTGGCTCACTAATGCTAAAGAATTACTGAACCGCGTGCAAACAGCCTGCTGCTAATAATTGATTCTCCCTGATAGATTAAGTGGTGGACCAACTGAGAAAATAAAGACATAATGTCAAACTCTCAGACAAATTATAAATACATTTGCACATTCAACTTATATCTCTTTTATATAGTATTGCTATGTTATGGATGAATGAGACTCAAACTTTTACATCTCTTCAGTTTTCACTCCTGCATCTCATCAATACATCGAGTTCACCAGTCTATGTGAGGGAATCCACAGTGGGTGGTGGGGGGCCGTGGGCATATCTGCATATACTTGAATATTCATAGGTCCTGGAATGCACAATGAGGGGCAAATGTTGAGGCCCATTCCAGAAGTTCACTGAATTTTTTTTTTTTTTTAACTGTGTTAGACCATATAATGTTTATAGCTGATAGTTTTTTATAGACAAATATGAATATTAAAATGTCTCTGGAGTGGAACATTAATCTTTGTCTCTGGACAGAGATGGTCAGTGAATTGCGACAGGATGCGCAGTCTAATGAGCGGCCAAGTTCTCAGGATCCTTTACGATATCAGCTTGACCAACGACACCGCAAACACTCAAAAATAAAAGGCCTAGTTTTCTGCATCCAAGCATCGGATCCCTGGTTCTGTTGCACCAAGTGGTGGTAAAACGGTCATATTAATAGCAACATACTGACAGGTATTAACTTGTTACACTACCGAGCAGCTAGTGCTATTTAAAAAAAGACACATGCTGACGACTACCGCCGTTTGATTTGCCCCCACGTCATTTCACTACAGCATATCAAAGGCTACAAGCACTGACACCACGAACAATATTAGCAGATACTATTGGCGTTAAACAACAAATTAGCAAACAAGTTAAAAGTAAATGTCACTTACAGTTTCTAATATCCGAAATGAAAACAGCCAATCCACGCATCCCATCTCCTTTCGAGACAGCCGGCATTTTTGCAGGTTTCTGTCCTCACTCCGGCCTTGTCCGTAAAAATGAACTGACGCTGGTCAGCTTTTCACACTGGACTAGAGTGGAAGATGTCCAACTTCAGCAGTAGCTAGCTACTTTGCAGGTCCGACTGTCTACTACTACTTTAAGATTTACTATTACCTACCAAGCTCACTGTATGCTTGTGGGTGGCTAGCTCAGATAGCATTTGCTAGATTAGCTAGATGGCGGTGGATCAACCAACAACAGGATAAGTTAACGTTATCCCTACCCTGTTAACTAGCTAGTTTCCGCTGGCTATAGCGAGCCAACGTTATTTCATTCAATCCGTATATAACGTTAGCTAGGATATGAAGCGACGCGCATTACAGCTAACGGTTACAACAATAATTCACTAATAATAAAACCACCCACTGTGTGTACGTTTCTAAGATGAATGCAGTCAGACGTGTTAATGAAAATAACGTCGGAGAATATAATAGTAAGTTACTTCGAGTCACGCACCGTAAAGCTAGCTTAACAGCTAGCTAGCTGGCTGGCTGACTGACTGGTTGGTTGGTTGGCTAGCAATACACATAGGATATATGTATACATATATATAGGAATACATCACCGGTTGACCGGAATAACTCAGCAAAGAGTCTTAACTGCTAACCAGCAATATGAAATTCTAGCCTGGCTCTTATTATTAGCCACCAAATGTTGTAAATAAGATGTCCTGTATAATTAATGTCCTTCTACTTCTCCAACCCCCACTCCGCGGTTCGAATAAGGCTCGTGACAGCACAACCAGCAGCGTGAGCGCGCGATGTCGACGTGCACGTGTACGTTCGTTTCCTCCGGCCGAGTGCAGTCCGTCGCTGATTGGTCGATCCTACAGCTGTAAGGCCCTGGCTGAATCCACCTCCACCCTCTTCTACAAGTATAAATTACAGTAAATGCCTCAGAGGTAATTCATTCACGTGAAAATGGAAAGAAACTGTTCACCAGACCTCATACTTCATGAATTTCTTTAAAATATATTTTGACTCTCTGACAAAGTGTTCCAAGGCACAGATAAGCCAAAAATATCTATGGCCTGATGTTTTAGATGGCAGGCCGTTATTTTGAGGGTTAATGTCTGTTTTCTGTGCGCTTATGTTGCTCTTGTGTCTTTGGCATGTAACAGTTCGTTGTTATTTTTGTTCTTTCATTCTTTTCCAACTGTATCAAGAGATTTCTTCTGTTGCCTATTCTAAAAGCTACTCCCCAATCTGTGCTGTATATGTCAGTGACTAATGTTACATGGTTAGAACGTAGACTGAAATTTAACTGAGGATCCTCATACCGCAGATGACAAACCTCATCTTGTAATTTTGCTGATTGAAAGACATTTAAATCATTCAGCGTATTCATACTCTGTATGTGCTATATCCAACCTAACTTATATTACAACAATAAAGGCATACAATAAAAATGAAAAAAGCAAATACAAAAGCTACTTTTAGGCTATTTCACCTGTTTATTTTTTTCATCATCCATATTACTATTGATTATGGGTAATTTTTTGAGCACTGTTCAGCGAAGTCTGCACCCCAAGCAGATTTTAGATTATTTCCTGCAGATCCCTGGTTGCAACAGACAAACACAGCCTCCAGTCCAAAGCTAGCATCAGCTGATAAACAAGTAAATCTTTGTCTCCCTCTTTCTGTGTCTAGCAACCATTGTTTTTTTTATTTCTTGTTCAAAAAGCACTTCTTATAACCTTTACTAGGTGGCATGTGGGGCACATTTATGGAACTAAGGACCTTTTCAAAATACAAGCTAGAGAAGCTGGAATAACAGAAGGAGTGTAGGCAGAAGACTGTTAAAGAGGGGGATTAGTATTGTGGATAGACATCACATCCTGTCCCATATACACTTGATTTATCAGACTGTGTAAAATCTTAGTTAATGCACCATTAAGGCTCAATGTGGACTTGATGAATTATGGATTTGAACAGCCCTCACTGAGGATTCTGTGCCTCTTAACGCCATGAGTCTGCATATATGGTAACCTATGGGCATTTAGATTAAGTCAGAAAACAAAAAAACAAATCTCATTGTCTTCTCATTAAAGTTGCCCAAAACACTGCTGGACCTTTTGTTTTCCTGCTTGTTTTTTTTTCTTTGTCTTTGCACCTTGACAATGGGTGAGGTTGTGCTAGAACCTTCTGCTGCATTTAGATCTGGCTCCAAATTAATTTTCCTCATAACTGATTGGTCAGCCAGGACTTAGTTTTCAAAGACATGAAATTGAGTATAAGGGAAACAGGCTTATTACAACAAAGGGATACTAGTTCCATTACATTTGTTTTGGGGCTGTGGGCATGTATCAATAATATCATTTTCTATTTGACTTTATGAGATGTTCTCTGTACAGGTCTACATCCACATATCAGAAATCCCAGCCTTCAAGCCAGGTAACACATGACTGTTTTGATTATTTGGTGTTTTTGGATGACACCAGAGTTTTGTGTAATGTCTGTCAGTCATGTTTGACAAAATATTCATTTTAAAAATTGGAAAAAGAGCTTTTGCTTGACAAAAAGGTCAACGGTCACTAACAGTACATTTATATCCAGTGCTGGGGATATTTGAACAGAGAAGTGTTAGGTTGTTCAGTCCTCATTGTCCCAAAACCCACGTCACTGTTTAGTTGAGTTAAAGACATAAATAACTGGGTTTTCTAAACCACACCGTATTCTACTCAAGACCACTATGACATAGGGTAGGAAAAGCTAGGATTACAACCACCATCCAACAAAGAGATACAAACATTAAACACTGCAACAGTGCATCAAAAAAACAAAACAAAAAAAACAGGATTCATACAAATAGAAAAACCTTGTACAGGCAAGGGGAGCCTAGAGTCTCTTAAATGCATGAATTAAAGTTTACTTTTTCTATTTCATGTATTTTAAATTAAGTTATACCCAGTCAAAATACTGAAGGTCTTTGTTTCTCTTTTGCTCTTCACATTTTTAATTAAAGTGCCATATTGTTTATGTTCAACAATAAAATGATGAAAGCAGGGCTTTGAGCCAGTCCATCTCAATTTGTGGATGTAAAATTTGCCTAAAGTTATGAGTAATACTCATTACATCATCCACATAATACAACATTATTAAATATATCTATTTGTACATCACTTGTTATGTTTTGTTTAATAAAGGTATGCATATATTCCCAAAACAAATTAGAATAAACACAGTGAAAAACAGATGAAATATCTACTTTTATACAATTTACTGAACTCACAAGAATAATCGATCTTCCGACTGAATCTTTTCAGCACTTATTTTGCAGAGTAAATATGATGTAAATAAAACCACCAGCTCATCTAATGATGCCTAATGTGAAGTTTACATTTCTGATGTAGCTTTTTAACAAGATAATATAAGGTGAACTGAGTGGGTTATTTTGATGTGGTAGTAGGCGGGGGCCGTTCTGATCCACACTCCAGTCTGAAAGGTGGCGGTAATGCACCTAAAGCTGGTTGCCAACCGCCATTAAAACAAACAGAGGGAGAAGACAGAAGAAGAAGAAGACAGAAGAAGAAGACGACGCGAACAGAAGAAGAAGAAGACGAAGACGACAGAAGAAGAGCATGGCGCCATTACAATGGAGACGACGTCTGTACTCTGGTCCAATCAACTTGCCGTCGTGGGCGGAGTTAGGGAAGCTTCGGTCCAACACACGTAACTAGCTAGCATCCAACCAGGCAGGCAGAAAATCGAAATGGCGGCGCAAGCAGAAGTGATGGAGGTAATGCGAAGGTCTTACCTTAGGAAACCCAGTAAATTCCTTTCATTTACCTTTATCTCATTTAGAATGTTTTAATTATTCCGAGAAACATGTTACGAATTGTCATGCAGTCTTAATGTTTGGTCTTGTAGTTAACATGTACCAGTCAGTGATGCATCCATCTTAACTTAGCTAACATTAATGCTATTTAGGAGAAGCATCTGTCTTCACCGCGCATTCACCACAGTCAATTTAACTGCTAATCTATTTGTTGGGCAATTTAATGCGATGGCTAGTGTTGCAAGTTTAACGTTATACGAGTGATGTGAGCAGGAACGTTGCTTTAGTTTGTGCGACAGCGGCCGGCAGTGGGACCGCATGGGCACTAACGTGCTTAGCTTCCGAGCTAGTGTTACTTCAGGAGTGGATGCTGCCTCAGTCTTTGTCACGCTAGTTTTACTCAGTTTAGCTGTTAGTTCGTGTTGGGCATGTCGCACTCAAGCGAAGATCATTTCCCATTGTGTTTTAGTTAATTGTTCCGCATCACCTTCATTTTGCTGACTTGTTACATTGTCATTTCTTTGTTGTTGGCCAGTTAGCGTTACATATATTACTAGCTTGACCGTAAAAGCCAACCGGGTTTGTAGGTAGCCTTAACGCCAACCTTTACCTGTTAGCTCTGAGTATAACCAGAGATCTGGCATTTCAATATAATTCTGGTACTTTGAGGAGACGGTAGGTGCTACTGTGTAGATTTAGAAATGTTGTCGACGAAGGCCAAGATCACAGAGGACTACGAACCATGTGCTCCTTTACATTGCACACTGGTTAACAGTCATTGGCCCTGCCCAGTAGAAAATGTTATACTGATTGTGTGACTTACAAATTCTGCAGTTGATTATTGGTCGTTTTCAACGCATTCCAAAATCTTACAAATTGATTAATTGTATTTTCCACACAACCTTTGGTTTTATGCAATTAGCATCCAGATAAAATAGTTGCCACTGTGATAATATTCTAGTTGTAAAATCCTGTTACAGTTGTTTACTGTTTAATGGCTGATAAACTTTAAATAATAGTCTTTTTCATATTCTCACCAGTACCTTAAACAGTGCATCCCAGTCACTACCCTTTACTTCAGTAGATGGCTTCTTGAAGAAACCTTTCTGCTTCACCCTAACTTTTTTTTTTTAAAGCAAATGGCCCTTTGGACAGATTTAATTTTGACGGCAGACATTATCATGGCTCTTGACCATGGATGGCTCACTGAACAGGCCAACTAGGCAGAGGCCCCCTGGGCCATAGACCTGAGAACTGTGAAGGGACTATTAATCTTTTCATTTGAAATGTCAATCACATATCTACAGATGCAAAACAACCACGAAGATGTACCAAATCACTAAAAAGCGAGACAAAATGATTAAAATGTGACAGAAAAGACCATAAACGGCAAATTTACAATAAAAATCTACAAAAAAATAGACCCTATATAATTACCGGGAGATGCAAAAATTTTAAAAGAAAATGCATAAAAATAGGTGCGAAACAACTGCAAACGGGCCCAAAACAAATTAACTAGGTTGGACCAACAGTCATTAGACCATATCTAGGGGGCAATTTACACTTCCAGATTCAAAACGTTCTGGTCAGTGGTTGTGAATTAACTCTGTAAGTCTTGCCTTCCTTGGGCCCTCTCCCCCTTGCATCTCTCAACTAAGATGTGAGAAAAAGATGCATGCTGAAAAAGGTAGCCACAGTAGCTGGTCTTTATGGCCATTCTTTCTTTACATTCAGTCAGACTCGGAGACAGATTGTCCTGATAGTTGTTCTTTTGCAAGAGTCCATTGAGGTGTTCTTTGTACATCACTAAACAGATCCCAGATCATATGAAAACACCTGGATTTTCTAAATGCCAGCTAAGGTTATCTGGATTTTTTTTTAGTTCTTCAACCCCCACCTATGTGGTGGATTAGAAAAACTGGATTCAGTCATACAAGATCAGTGCGTGCTCTTGGCCTCAGTGACTAGACTAGCTGAAACCATGATCTTCTGATTGGCTGCACGCAAATGTCTAAGGAGCATAGTCCATCACGGCAGCAGAGGGAGAGCTTCTGCAGGAGTGCAATGAAAAATTTACACATTTTATTTGCACATAACTACACAAGAGAAACTGCAAAATGCAGATAGATGTATGGTAAAATGGCTGAAAAATTAAACACTGAAGCATCCCATTTAAATCCTTAATGTCACCATGACTGCATGTCCACCGCTTTGATATGGTGGCTCAGTGTGTAGTAAGACATGTCAAGTAAATATGTAAGTAGTAGCCTAATTGTGTGCACAGCTCTATGCTCATACAACTTACAGTAACGGTACATTTACAAAATAAAAGAAATTCTAGCGCGCACAAGAGATGTCTAGATAATCTACATATATAAATAATTGTTTAGCTGATGAACCTGTGTGCGCTGGTAATCCTATTAATATCTCTGCATTATAGATAGTCTGCAGAATATTCTTGTACTTTAATTAGCCTATCAGTGTAATGTAGCCTATTGCTCTTTCTTCTACATTTTCTTCTTCTACATTTCCGTTTTGTCTCAATAATCAAATGGTTTTTAAATCAAGTTTGATGTTCTCTGCAGTTAGTTTTTTCCGCAACATTAGAGCACTTCTTAGTCTTTCCTTTTATAATAATTATCTAACACATTTCAACAAATACTTGTCTACAATTTTAACATCCATCAATTGTATGTGTCCTTTTGGTCAAAATAGATCAGTTTTATTTATTTATTCCAAGCACTTTTTTTCAAGTCCAACATGAAATTACAACAGAAAAATTGTACATGAAATGTAGGGATGGGAGTCTTTTCTGAAGTGACTGCAGCCTTTATACTCTAACTTCTGCTAAACTGATAACTTGGCCACAGCTATTGAGAGAAATTGTAATAGTAAGCTTTAGGTCCTATTAATTCCCTTTGCTTTTGAAGCACATAGGAAGAAGGCAGACTATAGGGGTTTTTCCATTAAAGGAACCTTCCGAAACGTCACAGTAATGCTCATCATGGTTTCTGTGTTTGTTTCCACTATGGTGAGCCCACCCTGAAGGTGCATTCCAGGAGCTGAATTTCAGCACCCCCTCAGTACTAAAATCAAGTACCAGAAATGCAAGGCTGGAGGGGTGCATGCGTGCATAGCAGTTGTCTGTGATTGTTTAAATGTTTGTCTTCATACCTCAAGCATTAGTATTACAAGCACCATGTGCAGACACAGTAAATACACAGCTGACTGTGTGTGTGTGTGTGTGTGTGTGTGTGTGTGTGAGAGAGAGAGAGAGAGGAGCAGCCCCTCCTTCCTTTAAACAGACCAACAGAAAAATCCTAATGCTATGGATTATACCTGCACAATGTTCAGGAGGAATTTTGGACCATTCTTCCTCACGGAACAGCTCAGCCATGTTCTTAGAAGTTTGGTCTGAACGGATCTCTTGAGGTCATTCCACAGCATCTCTATTGATTTGAGGTCTTGGCTCTGACTGGGCCACTCCAAAAGGCAGATATGGTGTCTCAGGAGCCATTCTCTAGTAGATTTAGTTTGATGTTTTGGGCCATTGTCCTCCTGCATCACCCAGCTGGTTCTGAGCTTTAGCTTGCAGACAGCCACCCTGACAATTATCCTGTAGGATACCTTGACAAAATTGAGAATTCGTTTCCTCTCCACAGTGGCAATCAGTACAGGTCCAGAGGCAGCAAAGCAGCCCCGAACCATGTTGCTCCCTCCACCATACCTCACAATTAGAGGTGCACCGAAATTTCGGCCACCGAAAATTTTCGGCCGAAAAGGCCATTTTTATTTCGGGCCGGAATAAAAAAACACGCCGAAAATGCCCCGCCCCGCCCATCATATCCTGGCGCAGCACAGGTTAGGTTTCACTCACGCTGGAGCTGTTATATCACGTGTCTCCCCATCAACGACAAAGCATGTCAGCGGTGCGAGACTCTTCAGTGCAGCATCTCATGTGCTTAAT
>NW_018127972.1:1221648-1231477 GCF_001952655.1 Monopterus albus | reverse complement strand
GCGGAGCAACTTTTGTTCCTAAAGAAAAACCTGCCACGTTTGTTGAACTAAACAGCAGTCCAATTTTGCATAGTGTATATATATATATACATATACATATACACACACACACACACAATTATAGAGTAAGCGTGTTTTAAAAATTTGAAGTTTTTAAAAAAAGCCATTTTCGGTTTCGTTTCGGTTTTCGGCCAAATGCATCCTAAAGTTTCGGTTTCGGCCCAGAATTTTCATTTCGGTGCATCACTACTCACAATTGTGATGATGTTTTCATGTTGGTGCACAGTTCTCTTTTTTTATGCCATACAAAGTGCTGTGTGTTCTTCCCAGACAATTGTACCTTGGGGGCGACTGTGGTTCAATGGGTAGAGTGGTCGTTTCCCAACCCGAGGGTTGGAGTTTGAAATCACAGTGCCTGCAGTCCACGTGTCGAAGTTTCTTTGGGCAAGACACTGAAACCCCGATGGTCAGACCCATCAGTGTGAGTTGACGCCGCAGATGGCTGCCTCGGTTCTGTACCAGAAACAAATTCCTTGTGTGTGTAACATACTTGGCCAAATAAAGGTGATTGTTATTAGTCTTTATTTCATCTGTCCACGGGACATTTTCCTAGTAGTGTTGTGGAGTGTCAATTGGGTCTTTGGCAAACTTAAGGCCTGAGGCAATGTTTGTTTTTGGAGAGGAATGGCTTCCTCTGTGGTGTCCTGCTGTGGATACCATGCATGTTCAATATTTTGTGTAGAGTTGACTCATGAAAAGATATGTTAACCAACTCCAATAAATCCTTCAAGTCTTCAGCTCTTAACTCTAGGGTTCTTTTTTTTAACCTCACTGAGCATTCTGCATTATGCCTTTGGAGTGATCTTGGATGGGCACCAACTTCTATGGAGAGCAGCCAGAGTACCAAATAATCACCATTTATAGACAGTATGTTTAACTGTGGAGTGATGAATATTCTAAAGTTACAGATGACTCTAACTCTTTCCAGCTACACACAAAATTAACAGCTCTTGATCGTAGGTCTTCTGAATCTCTTTTTGCAAGGCATGGCTCACCTGAGCTGCTGCTGCTTGTGAATAGTACACTGACACAGAGTGTTTTTATAAGTCAAGGTTGTTCTAAACCACACCTCCATTCCCATTTCAGTGATTGGACTCCAGGTTTGCTAACACCTGACTCCAGTTGATGTTTCGTGACCTCAGAAGCCTAATGTTGCCGTTTATTTTTTTTTCACCATCACTTTCTATGTTTAAAGTCCCCATGCATGCTTGTTTCCAGCCATTTGTTTAAGCTTGGGTACCTCTAGATTATCTTGGCACCCCTCATAACTCCAAATAGTCTTTTTTTTTTTTTTTTTTTTTTCAGAACAATAAAACCAAAAAGCCAATAGCTAAAAACGAGAGGATGGTTTGTGAACATTCTAACAGGTTGCGTAGCTCCATCAGTAACAATATGGGTCGTTAATCTGCTCGTTAACCAGAAACACACAACATGCAGCAGACAGGTACTGTCCTCCGGGGGGAATGCAGCATTGATGAGCTGATCACTAACCGCAGCAGTGGCTTCACTGGCCGGTTAGACCCGGTCAGGTAAAACAGCGAGTCCCTGTACAGGAGTGTTCCCGGACATGCAGTAACCTCAAGCCCTGTGTTTTTCTCCACATCCTCTGGCCACAGTGCAAACTATATCTACAAAACCGGGTGCAGTTGAAAATTTCACCTTTTGTTCCAGAGAAGATAGTTCAGTGCACTCTGTGGATTATCCTCAGCAGTCGTTGTTTACATTGTGTTGGAACAAACATGTTGCTGTTGAATTTTTAAACCTTTTTTTTTTCCCCCCCCATTGGCTTGAGCCCCAGGGCACTTCAGGCTGTAATTGTGTGTGTCTTTGTTGAGGTTTCTCAGGGGGAGAGCTCAGCCAAGCCTGCAGCTGAGGATATGACATCAAAGGACTACTACTTTGACTCGTACGCCCACTTTGGCATCCACGAGGTAATATTGTTAAAGCTGAATGAACTACAGTACCTTAATATTCACATATCAAAATATTTGAAGTTTATTTCTTTGTGTCACAAGCTCCTTGAACCGCTTGCACTTTTTTCCCTGCCACTGTAGGAGATGCTGAAAGATGAGGTTCGCACTCTGACCTACCGCAATTCCATGTTCCACAACAAGCATCTGTTTAAGGACAAAGTAGTGCTGGATGTGGGCAGTGGGACAGCCATCCTCTGTATGTTTGCTGCCAAAGCTGGAGCCAAGAAGGTTATAGGGGTATGTCTGGGTTCAGTCAGATCTCAATTCATTTTTGTTTTTCTGTATTGGCCTCTTTATGGTGTCAGCATAAGTAGGATGAGTGCAAATTCAGGTGTGGTTCTTTGACTCTGTCTAAATAGATTGAGTGCAGCAGCATCTCAGACTACGCTGTGAAAATCGTCAAGGCAAACAAGCTGGATGATGGTGAGTACATGATCTAATCACATGTAGGATGTCTGACTCATGGGGATCTGGATGAAAGCTGTGATGTATCTCCTGACCTCTTCATGTATTTGCAGTTGTGACCATCATCAAGGGGAAGGTTGAGGAGGTGGAGCTGCCTGTGGAGGGGGTTGACATCATCATATCGGAGTGGATGGGCTACTGTCTCTTCTATGAGTCCATGCTCAATACTGTCATTTATGCCAGGGATAAATGGCTGGTATGTATGTGTGAGCGAGTGTTTTCCCCACTTTACATTTCAGTTTTAATGTGTCCTCCTAATGATCTCCTTACCCTCAACACAAAAACACAAGTTTTCTGGATACGTTGCCAACACTATTTAATACCTCCATCTTCACAAACCCTACTGTACTCTTTGTGGGTGCGCAGACCATTTGGTAGGCATGTGAATTGTCTGACCATATTTCATATCATACAGGTACTATGAACTCTGATTTTGTGGCTGTAATGGGTGACTGTTGTTGCTGTTGTGAAGGCTGCATGGTCTGTTGTCTCACACCTGTTTAGAAATGTCATAAAACTGGCTAGGCTGTTAAAGTTCTGTTCTGAGTCTTCTTTTTTTCCCCTTTCACCCTGACAGAAGCCAGATGGTCTCATTTTCCCAGACAGGGCGACCCTTTATGTCACTGCCATTGAAGACAGGCAGTACAAGGACTACAAAATCCACTGTGAGTAGTCTATTACCTTACCCAGCCTAAATCCTGAGCTTCAGTACCTCATCTGTGATACTTTCCTCAAACCCCAGTAACAGTCCGTTAGTGTCTGGCTCCATAGACTTCATTAGACCCCTTTTACTGGGGCATGTGTCCCAGTCTTGATCTGCTGTGCCCCAGTAAAATCACACATTCAATTTGTAACAGGATCCGATATTTGGCAGATTTGTTAATAATGGGAAAAAATATTCGATCTGTTTGTTCTAATGCAGAATGTCAAAGCAAAATGCAAGCTGAGGTGCACTGGCCAGGGTTCGTACACCACGGTGCGCACATACATATGTCGTAGTTCATGCACAGCTGTTTGTGTATTAGCATGTAGACAAACAACCACACAGACTCGCACTCACCCCTACAGGCAATTTAGAGTGGACAGTCAACCTAAGCTACACGTCTTTGGATGAAGCCGGAGTATTGGGAGAGAACCCACATAGGCACGGGGAGAAGATGCAAACTCCTCACAGAAAGGCGACAGGTTGACCATGCTCGAACCCAGAACTTTCTTGCTGTGAGGCAAAAAATCGTGCCACTTTCCTGCCCTAAATATTTTCATAAAGATTGATCTCTCTACATTTTTGCTTTTTACCAGTAGTTTCAGTAGCAGCAGTATGACAGTGGAACTGTGGGCTAAACATGGGATGTTCTTATACCACACATTTCATTCATGCAGCAGACATTCAAGAAAAACAATTGTAATTTGAGTAATGGGGAGCCTGTGCCCCAGTGGAGCTTATGTCTAGCACCGCCCCTGTCTGGCTCTATGCTATGGTAGAACACAGAGCTGGGTTTTAGTTCTGAACATGTGGAAAGGGGTGAACTAATCAATCCAATGGCTTAGGACTGGAAGCTTGAAAACCACACAGGACTGGACGCCACTGTCTATAATGCACATGTATTGTTATCAGTGACCTGACTGCTCTGTGGTCCTGTGTGTGTGATTCTCACAGGGTGGGAGAACGTGTATGGGTTTGATATGTCGTGCATCAAGGAGGTGGCAATTAAAGAACCCCTGGTTGATGTGGTGGATCCCAAGCAGCTGGTTAGCAGTGCCTGTCTCATCAAGGTGGGTGGATGTGCTGGAATGACACTGGGACAGAAATGAATAAGTTTTTTGCTCCAGAAGTGTTGAATCTGCTTGTCTTTTCTGTACTAGAATATCGGACACTGAACATGCTGTGTGTGTGTTTTTGTATAGGAGGTGGACATCTACACAGTGAAAGCAGAAGACCTGACCTTCACCTCACCGTTCTGCCTACAGGTGAAGAGGAATGACTACATCCATGCTCTAGTCACCTACTTCAACATCGAGTTCACCCGCTGTCACAAGAGGACTGGCTTCTCCACCAGTCAGTGTAACACACACTACACCTGTAGTCTGTACACAGACTGATGATACATTAATACTTCAACCTGTTCATGCTTAGTCACTGTTATGTGACTTTCTCTAACACTGATAAATGGGTATTCTGCCTGGTACTCTAGTAAACAGACATGCATCTCTGTCTGTGAGGCATTCAGATCATTTGTTACAGATATCACAGAAATGCCTTGAGGGAATTTCTTCAAATTTGGCACAAATGTCCACTCAAGGATGAACTGATTAGATTTTGGTGGTCAAAGATTAAGGTTACTGAGATCTCACAACCATCCTATTTTTGTTTACCAGATTTTCTACATAGGCAGTACTATTACAAGCTCTCAAAATGCCAGTAGTTTGTGTTATTTACAGTTGATCAAATCAGTCACACAGACAAAGCAGGCGAACCGTTTGAGTACCAGAAGTAGTTGTTCATAAAGGGAGAAATGCAAGGAAACACTTTTTCTTAGCCCCCCCCCATCAGTGGTCAGGGCTAGGATAAGGTTAGATTCACATTAAGTTACTAGGCAGAAACAACTTAACAATACACAATACTGAACTGAACATAATACTGCCAAAAATGGTTTTCAAAGCCTTTGTGCGGGGTCGAGAGGAGCAGAGTGGGCTAATGCACCGCTGCACCGTGACCACTTATGTATCTGGCTAACTGCTACCCTGCTGTGCAGTCACAATGAGCTGTTTTGGGATGATCATTTGACATCTTTAGTGGAGTCACCGGACCTTTGAATCTTTTCTCCTAATATCATTTAAACTAGCACAATATAGACTTTATTCCCTCTTCATTGTTTTTCACTTCCTGCCCTCCATTTCAGTTTAACATGTCATAATTAAGTGTTTGCAAACCACCTATTAACAGGTTTCTCATGTGCATTTGAACAACAGCTGAAGTAAATGTTTAGAAATCCAGATTGCTCCCTTATCACTTATTTTTTTGAAGAGGTAGGTGATGCCAGAACTGCTCCTGCTAAACGGTGCCTCTGAGCTCTCGGTTGCTAACAGAATGAGTGTGTTAGAGCTGACTGCAATGAGCTGCTGTCTTGCTAAATCAGGTGCTACATTTATGCAGATTGTGGCTACAAAAAATGAAAACCAGATTTTCCTAGTAAATCTGGTCCCAAGTGTCTGTGATGGAGTTTTACTTTGAACTGCACATCCACAACTTGAAGAATTTTGTTTTAGCAGCAGCCTAAATTTATAAGCTTCCACCCTCACAGGCCCAGAGTCTACCTACACCCACTGGAAGCAGACCGTCTTCTACCTGGACGATTACCTGACTGTGAAGAATGGTGAGGAGATCTTTGGGACCATCAGCATGAAGCCAAACGTCAAGAACAATGTGAGCTGTGTTTTTAGTATTCAGCACAGCAGTGTGGTGTTGCTGTTTACTAATTGTTGTTTCCAACCCTGCATTTGGTTGTTGTGTACATCTCATCTGACTCATTGCCGTGTGCTGGTTTGCAGAGGGACCTGGACTTCACCATAGACATCGACTTCAAGGGTCAGCTGTGTGAGATGTCGAAGACGTCAGAGTACAGGATGCGTTAGAAGTCTCCTTCCTTGTGTTGTCTTTAGTAGCGGACAGAGTGCGGTGTCACTGGGAGTCTGTACAATAGTTTGCTCCCCTGCAGCAACATTTTAAAGACTTTTTTTTTTTTCCAGACATTAACAGTATTTAAAAGGTTTTCACATCCCTGGGGTCAAAGTGCATTGACGTGTTGGTTCTTTGTGCAGTAGTTAATTACTACACTTGTGTGACACATGCTTGGTGTCTTGTGTTTTACATTGGGGTTTCTTGTCTTTTGCTTATGCGAGATCCATGTAGACACAAACACAACAGTTCTGACATCTCTACATGTATGCATAGTATTACTGTTTGCCCACTTTAGCGTTCTGTGTAGTTATTACATGACAGCTACTGCTCGTTCCTTAGTTTGGATCCTGTTGAAGCTGTAGGTGTGCAGCTTTTCAGATTCTGTATATTTGAGAAACTGTCTACTCCATTTGTGTATGACTTAATAGAAACTGGAACTGACAAGAAAGACTGTTCAGACCTCAGATACCCATTTATTAAAAAAAAAAAAAAAAAATGCACAAGGTCTGTGTTTGTGTGACAGCTGTGCACCAGGATCCAGTGAGAAGGCAAAGTACAAACCAGGAAGTTAGCTTGTAGGCTCACTGAGCCTCTGAGGCACAGCAGCTTCTACTCTGAAGTGATCACAGCAGCATCTCAGTATACACTCCCTGGTCTTATGCCAGCAATAATGTGCTCACATGCTTTTCATTAGTCAGCACACTGCAGCTGAATAATAGAATAAATTTGGATGTTTTTCTGACAGTGAACTTGAGGCAATACCAAACTTAATTATCAAAATAGATTTCAGATGCTGAATTGACCTGTTATGCAAGGTTGGTGTATAATGTCACTGCAAGCATTGTGACCTAACTGATAACAGCTGCAGTAACCCAAAGCCATACTATATACTAATAATATACATTATGTACTACATACTAATTGTCATAGTTTTCAGTTTTAACATGTAGTGTATAAAATAATGTAACTTTACTATGCTTTACCAGCAGCCAATGATGAAATAGATATGGAATCAAGCTGCAGCTTTGGAAAAGCTAGGAGCAACACCTCCATTTCACACTTAGTGGACCGCAGTTTGATATGCATTGTCCTTTCTTTTCTTTTTTTTATTTTTTTATTATGTGAACCATGTGATAATGGTTATCAGTATGTAGTGTGGGTTTGGGTCAAGCCATGCAGCTTACATTCAGCTGCCCCTAACCATAAACAGAAGTGCACTGTTGCACTCCTGTGGCTCTTCATTAGTGGGCCAACACCATGTAGGTTGCAGTATCTTGAATGCACCAGTGGTCCTTCCTTATTTGACTTTGATCAGGTCATACCCTTTTTTGGAAGTAAAAAAATTTTCCCAAACTTGAAGTGTAACTTTGTGCTGGATCTGAAGGGACCACATCCTGAGGCCCAATTCCAGTCAGCTCCATCAGGTGTCGTGTTAAGATACAATGTCTTGAGTCGGTGTGAACTGTAGTAAGCACGTTGGCATCCTGTCGAGACAATTCTGACTCGCCACACTGTCATTTTTCTATTTTGTATTTTTGTTTTTGTTTGCTGCTTTTTAAAAAAAATAAACTGTAAATGTAACTTTGTGCATCTGCTGCAGCATTGTCAGAAGTGTATTTTCCTAACAGCATCTCACTACATGTTTCTTTTTGTTTTTGTTTTTTTACTTTTTAGTTGCTTCACTAAGTTAATAACGTAACAGCTAAGAACACATTCTGTGACATACACGCATATACGTGTGAGCTAGGAGTTGGCCCAATGTGAATCTAATGAGGAAATGACATTGACACATGTAGACAGCAATGACAAAATCAGCATTAAATAACCTAACTACCCCTGCAAGTCGGTATTTTATTAGGACCAGAATCAGTGACAAAATCATCTTTGCTAGATTTTAAAAAATACTTTTCTTTTAAACGCTCGTTTTCAGCATGTGCAGTGAGGCTGCACAGAAGGAAAGCCGACTGTGCAATAATAGACATACAGAGCTGATGACCACACTCTCACCTCCAGTCATGTAATACTGATACTCCAGTTAGGAAATTACTAATAAAGCTGCTTTGATGACCATGGCCACTAGATGTCTCTAGAGAACATAATCGAATTCAGAAGCCATCACAAGTGTTGCTGTTTCCTCTTAAATTATTCATAACCAAACTGGATTAACACACTATAGTACATGACAAGCTACTGTTTGAATTCTCAATCTTATTTGTGGGGTCACTTAGAACATTGCAAATTTCTGTTGGTAATGCTCCGTGAATTAATGCACTTCTCATATATACTTGGGTACAGTTCGTCTGTCATCACTGACGAGCTTGACAGTGAAGAGATGGTCTCGCCATCTATCTTGGATATCTATTTCAGGCGTGCTGTAAAAACATTTGTATGTGCGATCTGAAGTACGTGCACACTCCAGTTCAGGTTGCACATGAACACTGTGGAGAAATGGCACACAGTAACAGAAAAATAAGTCCATAACCTCCTTCAATTCCAGTTTAACAAGGTGCTGTAAGTGCATGTCTTTCTACCAAAACTAGCTCCAACAGGAGCAGCAGTTCTTCATGTCAAATGAAAAACTGATTTTTGCATATGAGTAAGTGTGCATGATTAAACAATCTGGCTGTACATGAACTAATTGTTCCATTTCAATTCACTTAACTTGTGCTATGTTTTTAAGTTGATCCACTTTAAATTTATTTACAATTCATTATTTTAACTACTACATTTTTACAGTTTATTGTTTGGTCTATAAATGCTCAGAAAATAATGCCTAATATCCATTGAAAGAGGTTTATTGTCTTAATCACACCAATCTGAGATTAATGCCACCATGAAATTTAACCAACATTATTTCTTTCCATTTTGACACATTGACCACTTTTGTTAAACACGTGAAAGTCATCACTCAAATTCAAAAACAAAATGATCTGCTGAAGTGTCTTTTGCTTCTTCATTGTGTGGGAACTCAAATCAAATTTCTACTGTTGTAATGAATATGAACAAGCCCTGAATCATGTTACTGACTTCTGTCCCAAAGCGTTCTTCATATGTTGTGATACACCCCGAAGAACAAGTTGCTCTGGAAAACGCGGGTATTGATCCCGCTACCTCTCACATGCTAAGCGAGCGCTCTACCATTTGAGCTAATTCCCCTTGTCAAACTTCCCACTGGTCAAGCTGATGCACTGCTAATCCATTGTGGTCTGCACATGTGGGTTTGAATCCCATCCTTGTCGTTAAACCTCTATTGCACTGTGCTGTGAGGAAGCTCAGTGACTTAGTAAATACTGACATGTAAGAGAAAAAAAAGAGAAAGGTCCTATGGATAGAATGTATTTTGCCTTCTTAATGGGTTTTCTGAGGCAAGAGGGTCTAAAGGTCAAGACTAGTGGTCTAACATAGTCATGGGCGACTAAAATAGCAAGTGCAACTGTGAAGGGAATCAAACCTACATGTACACAAAACAGTAAGGAACACTTTTCACATATTGTAGTTACATGACATCTGTACCATCTCTGCGATGGGGAGTTATTCACAGAAAAGCAATCTTCACGTGTCCAAAAACACCCTGAGTCATCTGTCTCAAAGTACTCTTCATAAGGCGAGATACACCCCAAAGAAAAAGTTGCTCTGGAGAATGCGGGTATCG
>NW_018127972.1:1206736-1207301 GCF_001952655.1 Monopterus albus | reverse complement strand
AGTATCCCACTAAGCTGATGGCTGAGGTATCTCTGATACCATCAAGGGTCTTAAAGATTCTGGAGTTCTTATTCCCACGTCCTCTCCTTGGAACACCCCTATTTTGCCCGTCCCCAAGCCCGGTTTCACTAAGTACCACATGGTCCATGACCTAAGGGCCATCAATGACGCTGTTACTACACCTGTGTTGCCTGTTCCTAACCCCCAGACTGCTCTGTCTCAGCTCTCTCCTGATCAGACTTGGTTCACTTGCATTGACTTGGCGAATGCTTTCTTCTGCCTCCCTCTTGCGGAAGAGTTGCGCCCTATCTTTGCTTTCACATTCAGAGGCTCACAACATACCTATATGCGCCTCCCGCAGGGTTTTGTTTTGTCACCAGGCCTCTTTAATCAGGCCCTCAAACAGATTTTGTCTGACATTCAGCTCCCAGAGGGCTCCACCCTTGTTCAGTATGTAGATGACATACTCATTGCCTCTACCACCTCTCACTCATGCCTACAAGTGTCTTTGGCTGTGTTACAGAAACTGGCTGAGGCTGGTTTTCAGGTCAGCCGCTCTAAACTT
>NW_018127972.1:1194912-1201689 GCF_001952655.1 Monopterus albus | reverse complement strand
TCTGCCATGGGCAGCTTTTCACAAGTGTTGCGACAAAAGATGAACAAACTCTGAGCCAACTTTCCGTCTCAAAGCACTCTTCATATGTTGAGATGCATCCTAACAACCGAGTTGCTCTGGAGAATGCGGGTATCGATCCCGCTACCTCTCACATGCTAAGCGAGCGCTCTACCATTTGAGCTAATTCCCCTTGCCAAGCTTCCCACTGGTCAAGCTGATGCACTGCTAATCTATTGTGGTCTGCACATGTGGGTTCGAATCCCATCCTTGTCGTTAAACCTCTATTGCACTGTGGTGTGGGGAAGCTCAGTGACTCAGTAAATACTGAAATGTAAGAGAAAAAAAAGAGAAAGGTCCTATGGATGGAATGTATTTTGCCTTCTTAATGGGTTTACTGAGGCAATAGGGTCTAAAGGTCACCACTAGTGGTCTAACATAGTCATGGGTGACTAAAATAGCGAGTGCAACAGTGAAGGGAATCAAACCTACATGTACACAAAACAGAATGGAACACTTTTTACATGTTGTAGTTACATGACATCTGTACCATCTCTGCGAGGGGGAGTTATTCACAGAAAAGCAATCTTCACGTGTCCAAAAGCACCCTGAGTCACAGTGACTCAGCAAATACTGTCCTGTGAGAAAAATAAATGGAAGGTCCTGCGGTTTGGCCTAAGTCTAATGCAGGCCCTTTTCTACCTTCTTATTGTGTTTTCTCTGGTAAGAGGGTTTAAAGGTCAACACTACTGGGCAAACATAGTCATGGCAGGCTAATATAGTGAGTGCACCAATGATATGGGATGAGGTGGCCGAGTGGTCAAGGCGATGGACTGCTAATCCATTGTGCTCTGCACGCGTGGGTTCGAATCCCATCCTCGTCGTTTAAATCTATTTCTTTGTGCTGTCAGTGACTCAGCA
This sequence comes from Monopterus albus, assembly GCF_001952655.1. Classification (NCBI taxonomy): domain Eukaryota; kingdom Metazoa; phylum Chordata; class Actinopteri; order Synbranchiformes; family Synbranchidae; genus Monopterus; species Monopterus albus. The sequence goes on along the minus strand of NW_018127972.1, from coordinate 1,200,771 downwards.
AATACTGTTCTGTGAGCAAAATAAAATGTCCTGCGGTTTGGCCTAAGTCTAATGCAGGCCCTTTTCTACCTTCTTATTGTGTTTTCTCTGGTAAGAGGGTTTAAAGGTCAACACTACTGGGCAAACATAGTCATGGCAGGCTAATATAGTGAGTGCACCAATGATAGCAATCCAATCTGCATGTACACAAAACAGTGCAGGAAACTCTGCACATATTGTAATTATATGACATTTGAACCATCTCTGCCATGGGCAGCTTTTCACAAGTGCTGCGACAAAATATGAACAAACTCTGAGTCATCTTTCTGAGTTCTGTCTCAAAGTATTCTTCTTATGGCGAGATACTCCCGGAAGAATACATAGTCCAGCCGGTCTCCTGCACACACAGTATATCTACCTTCCTTCTCTCCATCATGTCTGCCAGCTCTCTACCTTTCTCTGTCATTGTGCCAACATTAAGAGTCCCTATTCTCAGACCTATACTCCTGCCTTTCCTTTTCTCTCTCTGTCTACGACTTCAATCACAAGTGCTGCGACAAAATATGAACAAACTCTGAGTCATCTTTCTGAGTTCTGTCTCAAAGTATTCTTCTTATGGCGAGATACTCCCGGAAGAATACATAGTCCAGCCGGTCTCCTGCACACACAGTATATCTACCTTCCTTCTCTCCATCATGTCTGCCAGCTCTCTACCTTTCTCTGTCATTGTGCCAACATTAAGAGTCCCTATTCTCAGACCTATACTCCTGCCTTTCCTTTTCTCTCTCTGTCTACGACTTCAATCTCCTCTCCTTCTTTGACCAACAGTAGTCCAATTTCCGCCAGCACCCTGTAGGTCAACAGCACTGGTGGCGGTCGTTGTTAACCTGGGCCTCGACCGATCCGGTATGGAATTCACACTGATGATTCGAATGTTTAAATTTGGCATGTTTTTACACCGGCTGCCCTTCCTGACGCAATCCTCTCTATTTATCCGGGCTTGGGACCGGCACGGAAGTCACTGGTGTTAGGTTATTTCTTAGTTAGATAGATATTCAGAGATTTGATGTTTAGAAATGTTTAGTGGAGACGGAATGTCTAGCTCAGGCTGTTAAATGCTCAGTTTAATTTCATGTGCTTGCAGACTGCATCTAGGCCAAGGCTGCAGGCAAGGAGAGTTGTTAGTATTAACTGTAATGCTAATCTTAATATTTGTCTTAATGTGAAATGTCATGTCAAATTGTTCTAGATACACACCACAAATCAACAGCCACACACCTTGACTTTTCCTCATGTTTTGACTATCGTTATGGTCAGCTGCAAGCTGGCATATCAGGTGACGTCACGGTTTGACGTGCCTGCGTAGTATGGGGTTAGCCCAGAATGATTAAAATTATCTAGGTTTCTTGGTCCAGGGTCTTTCATCTTTCCAAGCTGCCTGCGCGCGGGTTGGTGGTGAGAGAGATCTGGACATGTGATGTTAATTTTACCTGTGATCGTGGCTAGATAAAAAAAAAAGTCCCTTTCGGCTTTTCCCTTTTTTAGGGGTAGCCACAGCGAATCGTCACACTGACGACTCGCAAAAGATACTTAAAACAGTGTAAACAGTAATACAAGAAAAGGCTAGTGAAAAATAAATGTTTCAACAATGACCCAGAGTGGTGAGAGAAATAGCAAAACCAGAAACCAACCATCTAAGTATTAGATTTTAATGAACAAACGATGATTCTCTTTTTGTTAGAAATTAACCCAATTCTTTTGTTGGAAGCACGAGAAGTGACAACAGGAGAGGACTGTTTAAAAACAACAGAAAGTTTACTGAAAGTCTGATTACAAGCAAGTCTTACAGCGCTGGATTCAGAGAGCCAGAGCTCCCACAGGAAAACCAACTTCTGAATCTCGAATCATGTTTTACAATGCATTTTATCTTCTTGGGCTGCTCTGCACTAAACAAAGGTACAACAATTCATGCATTGTAATCCTATTGGTCATTTGGTGAGCAGGAGCTCACACCTCCTTGCTGGAATGTGATCTACACCAGGTGTGTGTGTGTGTGTGTGTGTGTGATGCTAATTTGTATGTTAAACTGGCCAGGTGGTCATCTCAGGTTGTGGGCCCCCGGTCTCTGCAGGACATCCCAAGATAAAGCAGAACTTGGATAATGCTAAGTGGGTTGATGCAGACATCAAAGGCAGCTGGAGAAGGTATGCGAGTTGTTAGATGTGAGACAACGGTATGAGTTTTATAGGTTTTCTAGTCTCTACACAGAAGTTACAGCATTCAAAGTAAGCAGATTCTGCTTCATTACAGCTGTAGGATATATAAGCAAGGGAAACAAATGCATTAAAATAACCAAAGCTCAGTAGTTCTGGACAATCATCAATACAGCTGTAATATGCATAAACAAGTAAGATAAAGTTATGAAATGTAACTAAAAGGAACTACAGGTATGAGAAGTAACTAAAGCTGATAAAGTAACTAGGGTCTATAAGACTCAAATCTTACATAAGGAAGAATCAATGGTACAAAGACATCAAGAGAGCAAACAAACCATATAAGAACGAGACGGTTAATGTGCGCAGAAACAGTCCAGAGCAAGAGAAGAGAGCCTGAGGTGAAGTGAAAAGAAAATCCAGAGCCAGGAACAAAAACATAAGTTAGACGAGTAGCAGAGAACTGGTAAAGGAAGGAGAATTTGTGTAATTAGTATTGTGGGCTGTGACATGCAGTGTGTAGGCTGAGCGTGGTGGCGGCTGTGGGCGGAGCTTCGGGATGTAGCCTACAGGTGACCCCTGAGCTCCAGGACCACACCATACCGACACGGCGCAATATGAGGGAGTGGGAGCGAGCGAGGGACGGTGGAGGTGGAAAAGCTGGAAGGAGGAAAGATAAAGATCAGGTATGTGCGCACTATGACAAGTCTGTGGACGTCCAGATGAATAAATGACGCGTATGCACAAAAACCATGCACACGCCATCTCCCGCACATAAACTGGTATTTATAAAAGAAAGAAAGAAGCTGCCTCCGGACACTTCAGACCACAGTTTTCTAGCGATATCTAGCCTATGGGTGAAATAATTATGAAGAGAATAAAAATATGTGGAAAGACGTAATTTTGTAGTAAGCAAAACACTGTTTAGAGGCGATTATGTTTGGTTTTTGAAATGTACGAAGCAATCTGTAAAGTTTTGAACAAAAGCGCATTTATAAGCTTAATAATAAGTAGTTTAACTGTCTAATCAAACCGAAAGATCCTCAACATTTTCTTGAGTTCGTCACAGCTGAATTCTGATCGCCGCCTTCAAGATGTCGCTCTGCTCTACCTGTTTGTAGAACTGAGTCCTTTATCTGTTGGACACCTTGAAATTCCTGACACGCTTTTCCCCGTCATGTCTTTCATTAACTTGTGTATACTTTGTAGACTATTGTTAGTGATATGTTGGATTTACAGTCATTTATTATTATATTCATAACCAATTCCGCATATAGAACTGAAGCGAATTCTGTCTTTGAATGTTTTATTTATTTATTTATTTTTTGCGTGGTAATCAACAGTCTTTCTTTCTGCCCTATGCTCTCCCCTTCTCTCTCTCTCTCTGTGTGTGTGTGTGTGTGTGTGTATGTGTGGCTAACCTTTGAGGTGGATAACCAGCTATAACATTTTATTCCCAAGCAGGGATAAAGAAAGTTGAAATTATGCTTGGTTTACAGATGCTTCTGGTAAAGTGATGGTAAATATTACAACCGTGCGTAACAGTCGCGCTTAAAGCAGACGCACGTGCGGCTTTAGGAATCTGACGTTAAAAATGGCTGTGCGTAATTGTACCTTGGCGCCTACACACGTGAATCCACGTAGTGGGCTGCGTCTGGCCCCAGGTATGTGGGTGAACCATACTAGCGGTAGAACACTGGTTGCTGATCAGTGGTGGATGTGTGAACACAGTGGTAGGCCTATATATTTTCTCAGCTGGGTGCAGACAAAGTCCAATGAGAGAAGATTGGATTTAGGATTATGGAAGGGAGATGTACAGATTCTGTTGTGTCTGATGAGACTTGTGAGTGTGAAATGCTTCACCCTGTCAGTACAGAATCAGCGTAGGCCAGACTGACTGAAGCAAGTCATGTTTTTGACTGACTGAATTAGAAAGTTCCAGAATAGAAATGGCTCAGAAAGAAAAGTAGCCCAATAGATTAAAATAACTAAAAATAACAAGCAGTAAAGGTTTATTGGGTGTGTAATCATCACAACAACATGGCTGTATCACGGAGCGTCATGTCATTCACTACCCATCAGTTGCTGCTTCTGGCATGGCTTGCATCCCTATACGTTTGGCGTCACCTCCATTTTCTACTGGAAAGTCCAGTGAGTAACCTTAAACAGTACACAGCTAAGAAGTAAACAACCAAACAAAAAAGTTATCAAAAACTAAAAATGTGTGTGCATTTCATATAAGGCAAGGCCTCGTTCATGGATCAGGTAATAGATTAACTTCCTTCTTTTCTGTAGTAGCAGAGGTAGATTAAATCTCAAAAATTACTTACAGGAGCTCATTTTGTCTGTACAAAGGCAGTATTGAAAAAGACTGTGTTGCACCCTCTGAAGCATATTTTTGGAAAAAGGTCATAAACAGAGGTTTCGTCCCATAGCAGGATAAAGAGCCAACAAACACCCCCAGGGTTTGTAGAAGAAAAGAACAAGACGGTGATGAAGAGTGAAAGCAAAGCAACACATCTTTAGGAATGCCTGCAACAGTGCTGTCTGTCCCAACAATATTTGTAGAAACAATATCACAAGTGTGTTTGGCTGTTGAATTACACTAAAAACAACTGGAAAAATAGAGGCAACATCAAACTTTTGATCGGTAGTGGATGTTTAGAAGTGTTTATTTGTCATATGCCATATATGTCATTTGTCATAGAAGAGTCTGAGTATAGTAGACAGGTTATGTGGTAAGACTGGGTGTGGGTGCAGACCAAGTCAAGTCATGGCAAGTCCTCCAATCCCAAGTATGGAAGTAGCTGGTTTGGTGAGATTTTTATTTACATTTGACTAATACATCTGAAATACATCATGCTTATACGCTACTGATAAAATTGCAAAACAAAAGAGCAAACATATTGCTGTGAAGTCAGAAGCATGAAGCACACATATCACATTTGTGGGTGTGACCCTGACCTTTGTACACATAAGTCCGGTGCTCACACACCCACTTACTCTTTGAACTGAAATGGTAACAGACAAAACCTGCCTTCGCTAGGTTATGATTCTAGATTTACTTTCATTCATAAGTCACTGAAATGAATACATAGAAAAACATTTATTGCCGTCCAGAAGAACAGGAAAATGCTGTCAACACACCTTATCACCACAACAAAAAATAGTATAGAGATGGCACTGGACAGCTAACAACATGGTATCACATATAACCAGATACAGTTTATCTGTGGGGTTGACTACAACGGAGCATGCACACTGAAATAATTAAAATCAGTGATTTTGAAAAAAAAAACAAATTCATGAAGTTAAAGTTGTAATTTTATGAGAAGCCATAATATTACAAGATTCTCTGAATCCCCTCCCAATCTGACCATTCAAGTGCTGGCTATTTGGGTGGTGACCAGAAAATGATGTGGGCTTCATAGACAACTGGGAAACATTTTGGGGAAAACCTGGTCTGATTAGCAGAGACAGCATCCTCCCACTTTGGATGGGGCAGCTCTCATATTTAGAAATATGGATGAGTTTATTTTACAACCTAAATTATGACAACCCAGAGTTGAGACCAGGATGCGGAGTCGCAGCCTTACACGTCTCTCTGCTGTCTCTTTGTAGCTGCTACCCACCCAAAACTCCCAGTACCCCATAGAGACTGTGTCTG
>NW_018127972.1:1190132-1194613 GCF_001952655.1 Monopterus albus | reverse complement strand
TTCTGTTTGTTATTGTATACCGTCCACCTGCTCCTTATTCAGAGTTTTTAAGTGAATTCTCAAACTTTCTGTCTGATTTAGTGCTTAGTACAGATAAAATAATCATAGTAGGCGACTTTAATATTCATGTAGATGGCGACAATGACAGCCTCAACAATGCATTCTGTTCATTATTAGACTCAGTTGGTTTCTCTCAAACTGTAAATAAACCCACTCACTGTTTAAATCACACTCTTGATCTTGTTCTGACATATGGCATCGAAACTGAACACGTAATAGTTTTTCCCCATAACCCTCTTCTGTCTGACCATTTTCTAATAACTTTTGAATTTCCATTAATGGATTATACTCTATGTGGGAAACAATTCCACTACAGTATATGTCTATCTGACAATGCTGTTACCATGTTTAAGGAAATAATTTCATCATCAATTACTTCAGTGCCATGTACCAACACAGTGGAGGGGTGCCACCTTAACTTTACTCCCACAGAAGTTGATAATCTTGAGTGCTGCAGCCTCCCTGCGTATGACACTTGATACTGTTGCCCCTCTGAAAAAACACACTTAAACAGAGGAGACTAGCCCTGTAGTACAGCTCACAGCTCCACTTTCTAAAGCAGGCATCACGAAAACTGGAAAGGAGGTGGTGTTCCACAAAGTCAGAAGAGTTTTTCCTAGCCTGGAAAGATAGTTTAATAATATATAAAAAGCCCTTCATAGTGCCAGAACCACATACTATTAATCACTGGCTATTTAGGCTGCTTCTTTCCCATAGATCTCTCTGAGTTGACCTCAACAATTGCTTCATCTAAGTCATCAACATGTCTCTTGGATCCCATCTCAACTGCTCAAAGATGTTTTACCCCTAATCAACATGAGCTGACCAACCTCTCTCTATTAACAGTCTGTGTTCCACAGGCTTTTAAGATTGTTGTAATTAAACAGAGTGGACTTTGATTTATTCAGCAAAGATGTTTCACTTGGGAGAAACCCACTGCACAAGATGCAGAAATAACTGTTTTTTTCAGATGGCCTTTGTAAACAACAATGCAGTGTAGTCACGTGATGTTGTGTAAATCAGGGGTGCAGGTCTCTGTGGAGAATGAAGCACACTGGACAGGATGGGGAAGCACAGCACCTGCAGTAGAACATCAGCAGGTCTAACAGCAGAAAAACATATGCAGCTTGTGAATGTGGAAAGTGGAGGCCAATAAGAGGAAAATGAGCAAACCACTCCCGCTTGAAAGCAAATAGCCTCACAGTTGAAAATGGACTGGTTGAACCAGTTCACAGTGAATGAGACAAAACGTAATCTTTCAGTTGTATCTACTTCCCCTTGTAGCAAGTCCAGCTAATAGGTTTGAGGGAGGTAGAAAAGAAAGGCTCTGTGTTGTTGACAGTTTCATCACATAAGCTTGAATGCATACACGCATGCAGAGACATTATTTACCTGCTAGTTTCTGAGTGCATGACTGGCAGTTTCCCTTTATGAGGTTGGAACCCCTTAAGTCTCAACCTGAATCACTTTTCAGTGATTCCTCTCATTCTCTACTTGGCTTTCATCTTGCGTCTGCTGTGCCAACCCCCCCACTACTTGTTGCTCTTTGTTTGATGCTCCCTTAAACCGTAATTTTCCACATGTAACCCACATGTTCCCCCCCACACACAGTGAAAAAATAATTAATACAAAGCTATAATTACTACAAACGGATGCAAAAATAAGCAATTCAATAGCAGGAACAGATTTGATCATTTTGGGGCCTGAGATAAACTCAGACACGGGGCCTCCACTGTGCTTTACTGTCAGTGATTGTTGAGCTGAGAATGTTATTCAGCCCAGTTTCATGAAAATATAAAATAGTTATGCTGGTCCACTGTGTAAAACATAACACAGTGTCACAATAATGGCTGTAAAATTGTGGCATGGCAGCTCTATTTGGCTCTATTTCTTGCCAGTGCAATTTCTGCATCGCCAGTACAATTTCTGCATCGCCTCAGTCACAGTCCTTATGCAATTTTCTTGGAGGGCATGTTAGTGTGTTTGGTATTTTAATGCCATGAATGAATGTGCTTATGCTGAGGTGTGAGGAGGGGTGCAGCTGAAGCCATGTGTATGCTAATTAGGCAGCGCAGTGCTTGTTTTGATATGAAATAGTGATAGTGATAACACTTGCTCAGACCACCTCTTATCGCAAACACAGGTGCATTTGAAGTTTTCCTGACAGGCTCATGGGCTGGGTAGAACAAGATCAGGTCCCCAGATGTACTTTAGTGGACACACCAACTTGAAATCAACCCTTAAATCCACAACTGATCTGTTAGAATTCACTCAAACTAATCCATTGTGAAATTATATTTCATTATCATGAAATATGTGTAATAATTTATAAAGATTACTTTTAAATAATATAAATGAATTAGTCCTCAGTATGTGGCTGTGAATATGAAAATGGTTAAACAGTACTGTGCACTGCTATCACTCTTAAGTTACAGTTTCTTCAAAGTTTCACGGACATAACTTCATTGCAGAGATATACAGTACCTAGTGTATATTTTTGCATTTTATGTCCATTTGATCAGCTTCAAAAACAGCTGTAGGTGGCGATAAAGTGGGTGATACATCCACTAGTTGTGTGCTCTGGTGGACCACAGTCAGTTTCGCCATAAACGCAGTGATTACAATATGATTTTATTGTGTTATTTTAAAAACTGTGAAATGTTAAAAAGTGCTCTGCGTCTAGGTCACTGGAGCTGCAAAACACTGTTGAACATGTCCATATGTGCCTTGCTCCTGGAATTTAGACATGTGCTTTGCACTGTACCCTTTTTTCAGGAAAATAGGGCCCTCAGTGTCCTTTGTGTTCTTCTTCTTGGTGTTTTATGGGAGTTGGCAAACAACAATATGGTGCATTACCATCACCAACTGGACAGGAGTGTGTATCGAGAAGCTAACATTTAATGTCCATTGAACGTGTGTGGTTTTGAACTACTGTTAAAAACAAGAAGGTGGTGGATGGGTCCAACAAACACCTGCTTTCACACAAACAACCAGATATTGAGTTACATGCCCCACGCTGTGCGATATTGTACTTTTCATTTGAGAATGTTGTAACCACCCAGGGGCTTTCCCTAACCCTAGCCATTTAGTCTCTCTGCCTAAACGTAACCATATATAAGGAAGGTCAGCCATTGTCCTTCATTTTTGCTGCCAGATGACATTGCCATGTCACAGTTTTCGAACCAGAAAAATGTTGCAGTGTTGCAGTTTCTGAGGTATTATTTTGAGGCTAATACATTGTGCATTGTGGACCACTGTAGCTATTACATATTTTGCTGAGACTGGGTTGTGTTATTGGTGTCATAGGCTCTGTGAATATTATGGTAATTGAAAGTTTATTTTAAAAACTGAAATGAAAAAGTAAAAAGAAAGTAATATTTAACTGTTGTTTTTAAATCCAAGGACATCCGTCCATCCATCCATTATCATCTGCTTATCTGGGGTCGACGCGGTGGCAGAAGGTTCAGCAAGGTAGTCTAGATGTCCCTCTATCCAAGGAGAAAGCAAGCAAAAAATAAAACATTATTTTTATACTTTAGTCAAAAACCTAATGTTATAGACTTTTTGATTTAAACAGTGAGTGTAGAATAACTCAAAAACTAGTAAACAGCAACATTCTCATTTTCTGAGGCAGGTGCTAACACCATATTCTGTGGTCACCATGGAGTAACTGCAGGGAGCGCTGTTGCATGTTACTTTGTACAAGTGCTTGTTACTGTTTGTGTAATTAAGTCTTTAAAATGTGTGAAGGAAAAGTGACGTGCCCAACAGTGTTTATTTTGTACAGTGTCCAAACAGTTGAGTCACATTTTCTGATGACCTGTATCAGAAATCAAGGCTGCCAGCTCTCTTCTGGCACGACACACCCATTCTCAGGTTCTGGTTTGCGGTCTCACATTTCCTAAACAAATCTCATGGCAAATAGTGTTTGAGACACTCATTCTTGAAAAAAATAGAACATACAGGCCAAAGTGTGAACATCGAGGATTTTTTAAATATTTCAGCACCAACATAGATCCAGGTAATTACTGTGTTGTTGGACTCCATGCTTTCTACCCAGGCTCCTTAATATGACCATTTTCTCACCTCTGGTGGTATATCTGTATCCAGGAAGTCTTTGAGTTTATGAGATGAATAGAAATTGTGATCCTCATAGTTTTTTAAAGTAGTGCTCAAAATTCAACATCTCTTTTCTCATAAGAATGATCATTGTCAGTGGAAGCACTGTGAAATGTTACCATGATTTCTTTGCACTTCCTGTTTTAGCCTTTTATTCTAGTACACTTCTGCTTCTGCGTGAAGTTGTACCAGAGGTTTCTGCTGCCACTACTGTTGCCTTTATGGTTGCCTGGCCTGTGAAGCTGTGTTGCCTGTAAATACCCACAAAGTGACCACTCACCTGTTTCTCACCTTCTTGAACC
>NW_018127972.1:1134107-1190084 GCF_001952655.1 Monopterus albus | reverse complement strand
TTATATGCTCCTCATTTATCAGTCAATATCTACTGTGATTTGCGCTTTATTCTGCCGCCTGCCATCCTGTGTGTACTTCCACCATTTCATGTGTTTAGCCATTAAAATCTGCACAGAATGTTTAATCCTGTCTGTCTCATCTTCATCTGGGTTCTCTTCGTTTACAAAAAATGATGTCTATATTCAAATATTATAGGTAGTTTTTCAGTCTGTCTGTCTTATGTTCATATGATCTGAATTTACCTTGTTTCTTTCTGCTTGCCTGATTAAGATCTGCTAACTGGACCTGCATGTTGCTGCTTCTGCAGTATCTGTGGTTCTTCTCAATGTAGCTTCCCTTCTTCTTCTTCCTTTTCAGAGTCCTATTACGATTATTCTGTTTCATGTGCTCTATACAGCTGTCAGCATACCTCTTAATATCCAATAAGTAAAATCACATTTGCAGACAGAATTGCACAAAACTGTATGAAGAAGTTACCATTAGGACATTGTAAATCTCACTTTTACCCCCTGCAGGAAGTTGTAAATCCTTTATAGTAATGTTTTGTCAAATAACAATAATAATAAAGTGTGCACTTAAAGGAATTAATTAGAAATAAAGATATGCATGTGTTAGCCCTGCGATGGATTGGCGACCTGTCCAGGGTGTACCCCGCCTTCGCCCGATTGCCGGCCGGGATTGGCTCCGGCCCCACCCGTGACCCCGTTCAGGGACTAAGCGGTAGAAAATGAATGAATGAATAAAGATATGCACTTAAAAGTGTTTTTAAGTGATGCGTTTCCTAATTCTAAGCTACAGATAATCATGCTGTAAAAGTTTAATTAATTTTAAAACTTTAAAAACAAACAGTGAATTGCTTGCTGTAATTTTTTGTGTAGTGTTTGTTTTAAAAAGACCATAATGCTTTGTAAACTAATGGGAAAATATTAAAGAAATACTAATCACGACAAAACTGTTATTGTAACTCAAATCTAGTAATATTGTAACTGTTGAACTGAAGAAAACTAAATAACCAGTTGTTTCACACACATCAGTGCTCAAATAAGAAAACAGCGGTGAATGGTATCTTTGTGAAAACCTCGTAAGTGGTTTTATAAACAAACTTGTTCTTAAGAACAGCTGGTGAATGAGACCCACTGTCTGGGGCAGAGGACAGCTCATTTTGATAACAGCTTGTTGTCTACATTACAATGAAACAAAAGATGCATAATTTCTATTTTGCTTATGCTTTTTTGCTGCTTTACAGCAGTCGTCTCCCAACCACAAGGTTGGAGGTTCAAGTCTCGGTGCCAGCAGTCCATGTGTTGAAGTGTCCTTGGGCAAGACACTGAACCCCCCCGTTACCCCCGATGGTTAAAGCCATCGGTTGAGTTGGCACCGCAGATGGCTGCCATCGGTTCTGTACCAATGGCGCCGCAGATGGCTGCCATCGGTTCTGTACCGGAAACAAATTCCTTGTGTGTGTAAACATACTTGGCCATATAATTCATTCTTATTTTTCATTGCCACTTGTTTCTTTCAGTGACATTCAGATTTTTTGTCAATGTCAGTGTTTTTCAATTTTATTATTCATAGTTTTCACAAATTTGAAAGTGGGTGTCACTGAGTGTTAAGGGTTTTTCTATAATGTCTAAAGCCCTTTCACAACATTCAGAGATGTAAAAACAAAGAAAATGTCACTCTGTATTGTAACGTCTCCTTAAGCTGTCAAATCAGAATTCATTAGCCCTGTTCCACACGGTGCAATCTAACATTACTATGTGGCAGACAGTCCCAGAAGATCCCACAGAAAGTCTCAGATAAGCGGCTGTGCACTGCTGGTGTTAGTTAAAGCTAACATTAGCTATATTAGGTATAGCATACCTGTAGCTAACATTAGCACTTGCTGCAATAGACCTCTGCCAACCAGCCAAATGTTAGTTATAAGTGAGCTTTAATATAGCTGAATTCTGGGACTAAAGACACTGGTAGAGAGAAACAAACAGCAGTTTGAGAACTCTAGTTGAATTTGCGGAAGCTGCTGAAGTAACTATGCAGCCATGCTCGGCAGACAGAAGCCTCGATGTGGACAGCAGCTCAGGGGAGAGGGCTGTCCTCTCCTCATGGAGCTCAACCAGGGTATGCAAATCACACTTTCCTTAGCCTGCCCCTCAAAGCCCTCCCCACCATGCCAAGACTGTGACACAGAAGTGAAACTGAAAGAAAAAACTTTGGCATTGGAAAAGCATTTAAGGAAAAATTTGATGCTTGTCATTTTTCCAGTAGTAATGCTTTACTTTAATGCCAGTGTTTTTTAATACAAATACTTCAATGCTAATATTTGCTTTTTTTGGTGATGGTTTTGTTATTTTCAGTTACAGTTTTGTTTTCAATGCCAAGCTATACTTTTCAGTGTCAAAGACTAAAGTCATGGATCTGGTGCTATACGTTTCACCCGGTTAGCCATATTGGAATGATCTAATATGACTCCAAAGATCATGTGTATTGGTTTGCTCAAATATTGGTAGCGAAACATTTGTCCTCCCAAAATATGTGCCTACTGTCCCTACTGTCCATATGCAAAGCTACAACCTTGTTCTTGATATGTCTGCTTTGTTATGGTGCTAGTAAAGTGTTTTCTTGTTCACAGAGCTGGATTCCTAAGATCATCAGGAAGCGAGTATGCACCACTTTTGTGGAAAACTCTTCCAGGTAATGTCTCCTAATTTTTTATAAAATAGAAAATATTGGATTCATTCATAAAGAATTAATATTTTAATGACATGATTCTGTTTCTCTGATCACAACCCCTTTACTGAATCTATGATCTGTCTTTGACTCAGCAGATCATATTTTTGTCACTTAACAGTCATAGTGAGCAGAAACTGCTCTTGTGAAGTTTATTTTCTGCCTCTCGAGCAGAATGTTTACCATTATGTTTGATAATTTTATATCTACTTCCCATCTGAACTATGGAGTACCACAAGGTCCTGTCCTTGTTTCCCTTCTGTTTTGTATCTACATGTGCTTTCACTTGGTCAAATATTACACAGATAAAAGATTTTTTTTTTCGTTGCTATGCTGTTGACAAATGTCATTAAAATCAGGATTTGAGTCTTGCTTTTAGTGGCCAGTGATGCTGGCTATTTTGCTACCAGTGTCACAGTCTTGTATTGTGTTTGCACTCAGTGTTTGTCTAATTGTGTTTGTCTTTTTTTATCTAGCTGTGTGATTTCATTTTGTTAAAAGTTGTATTCTTTTCATGTTTTATGTCAAGGCATCATTTAAAATTAGAACTTGCATGTGTAGCCTTGAAAATGAAAGTGAAGGCAGCTTTTCCACCAGCACATATCTCACAAAATGTTGGTCTTTTTTCTAAACAAGATTTATTTACAGCAAGAAAAATAGAAAATACACCAGAATTAGGCCAAAATGTGCAGTAATGCAAATAATGCATTAAAAATGCCATGCCGAACAAGTTCAGTTATGTTTATATGCTGATTTTGCCCAAGTTCTATCCAGTCCACAAAGTGTTCCACAGCTGTAAATATCTCGAGGAGTTTGGGGGTAGATAGTGGATGGGATTTCCTTCCTATGTCCCACAAGTTAACTTCATGGTATTACTGTAAAAGACCTGGTTAATGTTCAGGAAGAATACTGGTTTTGTTAAATACTGAAAAAAATTAACATGTCCCGCCTTGTGCTTTAAGTCAACAATGACTTTTTAGTATTTAATCAAGACAACAATTTTCCCCTAAACTTTATCAAGTGCTTGAGCTAAAAGAACATTATATATTAATCGGGCTATGGTTGGCTGGAGTAGATATTGTAGAAAAATATTTTTAGTGAATATTTAAACAGTGAACATTTTGTGCATACTGTATGTTCAGTTTAAACACTTGTAATTTTGTAGATGTTCATGAAAATGTTTACTTAAGTTAATAGCATTTTATGTTTCAGATTAGTAAAAGATCAACTTTAATTTTACCAGTGAGATGCTTGCTGGTTCACAGTTGGTACTGCCCTGTCTCTCAATAATAATGTATCATTATGTGCCTTTGACATGAGTATGTGCCATTGAGCCACTCACATCAACCACAGAATAACAGGTTTGTGGGTTTCTTGGTTTCTCTGTTGTGTGTCAGTAATGGAACATTGTGTCAATGTGGTGGTGTGCGGGAGGGGCACATCTCTGTGGCAACTGAAGACAACTTTGGAACAGCTGTTGTCACCAAGTGGGACAGCAAACATCACACTTCAGAGTATCCCACTGACGCCTTTGGAAAGGTGGAGTTTGCCGGTGCTGGACGCAAACAGAGTCCTGTGAGTGGCAGTACTGAACACACTCCCACACACCAACACACAAAGAGCCCCACATGCACTGCTATACCCTTTGCTGGCGTGACTAGAACCCTCTGATCACCCAACTAAATTATTCAAGCCAAATCCAAGATGAACTCATCATTTATCCCCAACAACCTTGCTGGTGCTGTGTGTGCAGCATTTCATAATTTACAACAGCTACAATCTGAATAGCAGGTTGACACATTTGACACTCGGTGACCTAATTAACAGTCATTACAAAGGAAACAACTGTGAAATGATGAACACATTTTTCTGAGCATCACAAACCCTCCAACATGACTCTTTCCTTTATAAACGTTAACTATTACAGCACAGGTGCTGCTGGTAGAACAATCTGTAATTAGTCCTAGGGGACTTAATTAGCACTGTCTCTTACAGCTGTACCAGCTCCAAACAGATGACAGGAAACACTGAATGCCTTTCGTTGCCAACAACAAATAAAGATGCAGGCTTACCTGAATTCTGAATGCTTCCACCCTTCTACTATAATGTCACTCATTCCCTGCAGCAATGACTCACCTAATTGGTGGCTGTTCTTAGGTTAACAACCAGTTTATTTACTTCAGTTTATTTACATGAAAAAACTGATGGCAACAGTAACAATACTATGGGTGAGGGGTTGTTGTACATAGTCCATGGTCTCAACAGGAGTTCTTCACTACCAGCAGCACACCACCCTCCTCTTATCTTCTTCTGCTCTCATCTTCTGGCATCTGCCCTTTGACCTGATCATGTTAGATAAGTCAGAAAACCAGAATAACTTGTGAGCTTGATATGCTGTATGAAAATATACAGAGATCTGAAACCAGGGAATATTGTTTTGAGTGTGGCGATGTACAGCCAGATAAAAGATTTTGGGACAGCAAAGCAGTTTTCATCAAACAGTGAGCAAGTGAGAGCGAACTACTTTGTTGAACCACACAGCATGTGTCTCCAGAGCCGCTAAAAGCGAAATTAGCTCGCAAGAGCTCTGACCTTATTTTATGAGTTCAGAATATCTTCGATGTATGTACCTTGTGAGCAACTTACATAGGAAGGAATGGGGCAGCAACTTACAGCCGATGACAAGATTCAGTTCTAATACACTCATAGCGTTAATTTTCATCTAGTAAAGATAAAGGTCAGTGCATGAATACTTTTCTCTGCTCAATCTTTTGTCTTAAATATGACAGTGCTGTAGTGTCACTTAGGTCAGATTACTCCAGCATTGTTCTCAGTCTCTTCTGACTTTATCCTCAGAAAATTCAGACACTAGGTCTCAGAATACTTTGACTTGATTCTCATATTAGTTTGACTTTTTTTCAGAATATTTTGATTTATTCTTAGGAAAGGCTATCTTGAGATTAATCTCACAATAGTTATACTTTTTTCTTTAAGTATTAAACAGGAAAAGAACAACTGAAACAGCTAAAACCTGATGTGGACAGTCAAGCTTTCTGAGAAATGACAGGGCAGCATCTTCTCAAAAGGAACATTGCTTGCAGTGGCCCACTGGAGCTCTAGGTTTTGTTTTCAGCTACAGTGAAGTCACACATAAAATGAAGTGTGTTAAAATTTCTTAATGCATTGCATCACTGGATAAATGACTTGACAACTGCATCTCTTTTCCTGGTTATCTCTTCTTGTTTTGTCCTATCTAGTTTCTGCGGCTGTCATATAGCACACCACCTCAGGTTGTCTATAACCTGATGACGGGTCAATGGGGCCTACCCATACCCAACTTGGTAGTATCGGTGGCAGGGGGTGAAAGCCATGAGAAGATGAAAACATGGGTGAGAGATATCCTGAGAAATGGGCTGGTTAAGGCTGCTCAGAGCACAGGTAGGAAGTCATAGTCACACAGAAACCACTGAGAATGCAACATGGAGAAATTTTGTATGAAAACTTTGAAAATAATAAAATATTGTTTGCATGGTGTTTCAGCAGAAATAACCTTATTAAATTATACACATAGAAGATTAACACCAAAATACGACAATATTACACCAAAATGTGTAAGACGTGTTTATTAAATTATTTATAAAAAGTAACTAAATAAAGTTAAATTCCATACAAACAGTTTGATATCCACTCTCCATGTGTAGACAAACTCTAGAGAAAGCAAAGCAATTCTGTAAAGAAAATTTCGGTAATGCTTTATTTTACAGATTGTGACTGACAGGGTATGTAGCCTGCATTTAGAGCATCATTCCGTGTAGTAACGGTGTACCTGTACAATACCTATCGATACATATATGTAAGGTCAGTGGACCAACATGCAACATTTTAGGAATAATGGGGTAACAAACCGGAGACTTCACATGTAATTATACTGTATTTTCTAAGTACAGAATATCTATTCTAAAATTACGTTGTATGTATATGATAGGTGCCAGGCAAAAACCTTTCATTTGGAAGAAACATCCTGAATGTACTGTAAGTAGTTTCTAATATGGGGGTATCTATTCAGATACTATGATGTATGCATTGCTTATTATATGCACCATTCATCCAACAAGCTTTCATTTGGAAGAAACTTGGACTGAATGTACTGTAAGTAGTTACTAAGTAATGGGGGTATGTTCTGATATTATGTTGTATGTATATGATACGTGCCCTTTCTGTTGGGAGCACTTTTTACATGGTAATTAATTTTTAACTACAGGGTAGCTATTCTATAATTACAGGATAAAAGATTAACAAAATTTAGCAACAACACCTGAAACATAAAGTCATGTCTGATATGATTTTATGCCAAAATTTAACATATAGACCACCAGATAAAAGTGTTTAGCACGTTCGTTCTCAGGACAGTGTCATCTCACTTCACCAATAAACGGTGGATGATTAATTCATGACTGTTATATGACTCTCCCCCACGCAGGCAGCAGTGGAATACTCACCTTTTCAACTGTCCACAGAAGCAGGCCCTCCATTCAAGGATATAAAATGTAAAATGTAACATGATAATGCAATACTTGGATCTACAAAATGATTGTATGTTGTACTTACACTACGTGCAAAAATAAGGTATACTTACCCAGTATTTACAGAGAAAAATGTCACAACCCTATTTGCTTCCCTTTAAACATAGAAAAACAAAATAAATCAGTTGCACTTTTGCTGTCCAAAAAAACCCTATCATAACGTAGATCCAAGTGTTGTGTTAACATGTTACATTAAATAAAGCATTACCAAAATTGTTTGCTACAAATGCTGTATTATTTAAAAAAATTTTTTTTCCAAAGTTTGTCATTCAATGTTTACATGTCAGTTTGACCTAAAACCTCCAAATGATCTGCATTCAGAATACAATAGAAAGAACAATCGAAATCATGTTTTCCAGATTTATTTCACAGTTTGACTTTTGACTGGAGCCTTTTAAATTATGTCATCTTGTTGCACCCTCTTTTTCAATGGTTTAATGGTACTGTCTGAAAATGTATCTCAACAACCCAATTTTACTATTTACATAACATTAGTGGACAGAGGTCCTCACAGGCCCAATCAGTTTTGAGGAACCAACCCAAAACCCAGGTCCAGATTCTGCTCAGTTTAGTTGGTCTGGGGCTAATTTTACTGCCACAGGTCTCAGGTCTCTGTGAAAATGTCCAATACCAGAGTGGATCTGAATGGACCCAATACGTGGTATTAGGCATGTTTGGAGGTGAAAGGAGGAAGGAGAACTGTAACATCAATCTGATTCAGAGATAATAAAAAGATTAGAACATTTATTCTGTTTTTTGCCAGTTATTCAAAATTTGGTTCAAATTTGGATTGAAACCACCCACGTCACTTTTCTCCCCACTCTTGCCCAGGGGCCTGGATCTTGACAGGCGGTCTGAGAGAGGGTGTGTCCCTCTGTGTGGGCGAGGCAGTGAGGGACCACAGGGCTGCAGCTCCAGCTCTGTCCCAGAAGAAAGTGACTGCTGTGGGACTGGCACCGTGGGGTAGGGTGCACAACAATCAGCAGCTTGTCAATGCCAAGGTACTCAACATACAGCACACAATCCATGAGCTTGTTCTTAGGGTGTCCACTCTACAGCCTGCACCCTTTGCTTGTCATGAGCGATTGACCAAATAAACGATCAGTTAGTTCTTGCAGCCAAAGACAACACTAACCTCTGGTCAACATGAAGAAAAATACTGATGCCAATTTGAACAATGATGTATCATTTTAGAAGATGAATTACACTTTACTGCAAATTGCCTTCTGCATCTGTTTTACATAGTATGTACAACAAGCCTTTCATCTCCAAAGGACAACGTGAAAAGATCTTATTGAGTGCTCAAGGTTATATGAACATAGGTTTAGATACTTTGATCAGGTTTTTCCCTCTGAAACATTTAATATTAACGCGATGTATAAAGCCCACAAAAGCTGAACAGAAGGGAGAAACCTGTTTACAAATAAGTACAGTAAATGAAACAAGCAAGGGTCATGTTTATAATGCAGCAAATAAGCCTAAGTCAAGTGAGATAGAATTAAATAGGGGACGGTACACAGACACATTTCAGAAGATTGGACACAACAGCTACTGTATATATCAGGCACTGACATTATGTTCAGCAGCAATATTTACATGGGCAGCGAAAAAGCCCAAATATATAATGTCCAACAATTAAAGACTCCAATGTCTGGTGGAGAGAGAGTGTAGAGGACTTCCTCTAAATCGGAAGATTAAACAGACTTGAGTTTTGACATTGATCTGATAGTTCCAGTGGAAAAGTCACACTTATGAGACAAGCCAGAAGTCTAACATTTATTTCACAATATTACAAATGTAAGAAAATGTATTAGAAATTACATAATGTATGTCACTTGTATATAAGCAAAACTTTGTATGTGTTTTAACTAATCACTAATCATAAATGTAGTGCTTTTTTCTGTGTTTGATTTGCATTAACAAGAGTTGTGTTGCTTTTTCAATGAAAGATAGGTAGATACTTTACTGTCATATGTGCACTTCTGTACGATGAAATCCTTATATTGCACGATCATCTCAGAGACCAGGGGTAAGGGGACAAAGGGCAACAAACCATACATTATAAATTACACATTATACATACATTTATAAAAAACAAAAACAAAATATGGCAGCAGATACAGGATAAAATCTTGTCATTGTGTCAAGATCTGTTTATAAGTCACTCTAAATTGTAATTTTCTATAAATGAACGTGTTTCTTGAAACTATCAAGAATGATACTCCACAATATACAAGACAAATACATTTAATTTGAGAAAGTATATGGAACACACCTGTTTAAGAAAGTAAGTCTTCAAGCAGTCTGTTGCAAAACGGACTTAAAATTATTAAGGTGAGAACAGAGAGAGAGCAGAGTAAAGTGGAGGGCAGAGTAAGTGGTGCTTTAACCAGGAAGCAAACACTGTAACACCCTAAATGCTCAGTCTCATGCAAAAGTTTAGGCACCCCTTGATAAATAACAGGTTTTGGTGATTTTTTATTTGAACAGATGTTAACACAGTCTTTCTTGGAAATGGAAAAAATGCACAATATTTTCAGCAAACAGTGATGCATAGTTACTTCTTATGCCATAAATTGAACAAAAATAAAAAATAAAAACAGTTCCTGTGCGGAGGATCGCGTGGTATGTTTTGTATTAAGTGTAGCGAAGCGGCATTAGACTTTTTTTTCCGCTGACAGTCCCTGTGCGCTTGTTTTTTCTTTTGTCGTTCACCACTCTTTTTGTTTTTTCGCCTGTCCATCCTTATCTTCCTGCCATCTTGGTTTTACCCCGTCAGTTCTTGGACTCACCTGTTTGTTCCTGTTTTTTCTCCAGTCATCTCCACCCATCCCGGACTGTTCTGTTGTTACTTTGTGTTCTTTTACCGGTAAACCGACATTTTTTCCCCCCCTAGCACCTGGGTCTGCACTCTTGAGTCCAACCACAGTTCTCCCTCACCTTCCTGGTGAGGGGGGAACCATAACAGACGTTGGATTTTATGATGGGGACACAGGTAAAGTTTTCTTCTGCTGACTCTTCCATGAAGGTCTTGTCTGTGCAAGCATCGCTGCACAGTGGAACGGTGCACCACCACTCCTGAGTTTGCTAAATCTTCCTGCAGGTTTTTTGCAAACTTTTGCACTGTGCCATAATAATGTTTTTATTTTTTTATTTTTGTTCAATTTATGGCATAAGAAGTAACTATGCATCACTATTTGCTGAAAATATTGTGCATTTTTTCCATTTCCAAGAGAGACTGTGTTAACATCGGTTCAAATAAAAAATCACCAAAATCTGTTATTTATCAAGGGGTGCCTAAACCTTTGCATGAGACTGACACACCAAGTCCTGGCGCTTGCAAATCACTTTAATTGTCACGTTTAGTAAAATGAGAGCCCAGATGAAGACCAAAGACAAGGTGGGCCAGGTGGACAGTGAATTTAATGGTCCTAAGTGGAGTACAGGTTACTGGTAGAAAGGCAGGTAAACACAGCAGACAGGTATGATGTATAATGGCAGGAACTAGGCAGACTGGTACACAAGTAAACAACCATGCAGTTATGATGGCTGGCTAAAACAATACAAGTAATATGACTGGCTCTAATAAATACAATAACACAGATACAACAATACATGTAATATGAAACAGGTAAATATGATGGCAGGTAAGTGGTAAGCAAACAGTAGTAATCACAGAACATAAATGAGACATGGACATAAAAACAAGCTAGAGTAAAAAAAAGCTGTAATGGTGTTCACAATGGCAAACCATTTTACTGGTTTGCGAAGAGTACTCATAAATAAGCTAATGCTGGCTTCAGAGTGGAGGCTACATTTTGTAGTTTGTTACAATCAGGCATCTCTAGTTGATGTTGGTGCTAGGAGATAAGATGGAGGAGGAAATGGCGGGGGAAAGAGCAATTAGCAGCAGCTTATGGTGTCAGTTTGTTTTGACTCTCACTAGAGCCTCTCGGCTAGGGGTAGGCAATCCCAGTCCTCAAGTGCTGCTGCCCTGCTTGTTTTCTATTTCTGCCCTACCCAGTGCTGATTACCTGGATCATGTATGTTCAGTCAGTCAGAAGCAGTAAGATACCAATTTACTTTGTCTTTCCTCACTCCACATCTGAACACACCTGATCCAGGTAATCACCAGTGGGTAGGGCAGGAATATTTGGAAAACAAGCAGAGCAGCAGCACTTGAGGACTGGGACCTCCTACCCCTGCTCAAGGCTGAGAAGAAATTAGGTAGAGTAGCTTTAAATGCAAAGTGGTTGATTACACAGATGGAAGTGTGGGTGAAGCTGGTTGGAGCAGTTAGTAAGAGCAGGAAAAATGAACAAAAACAGGGGCTGGGTCTAACAGAACATGTAAACATAGGGCTTACACAAAACAAAGACTAGGATCCTGACAATGAACAATGAATACTGTGTACTAAAGCATGGTGATGATGACTGTTGTCATCTGATGTCAGGGTCGGCGCGTAAAGCTGCCGATGATGTCGAGGGTGAACTCAATTATAACGCCAGATGAAGACAGGTAGAGTCTAGACACTTTACTGGCAACACAAAACAAACAGAACAAAAGTCCAGAATCCACATCAGGTCACTAATACAATCCAAGGTCAGTGCCGGCAAACACACACATCCGAGGAATCCACAATCGCAAAGTCAGAGAGGAGATATCCGAGGGTCGGTACAGCAGGCTAACAGACTCAGGGGGGATAAGGCAAATCACGGTGGTCAAAAGCAATCCAGGGTCAGAACAAGTGAATCATGCACAAGAATAATTGCTGGAAAGTCAGAGCTGGGGTCTAGAACAATTTGGCAGCGTCCTGGTGGGAGGACGCTGCCTAAATATGGGTGAAAACAGGTGTCAACAATAGAGTCCTGATTAAAATAAAAAAGTCTGTGACTAAGCTATAGCTAAACAGGAAGTTATGTCAAAACAAAAGCATACAACCGGAAACAGGCGGAACAGAGTCATGACAGTCTGATGGTAAAATTGACCAGAAACTCCTAGCTGTCATCAGATAAAAAGTTCAATTATACATACCTATCAGTAAATTAGTTCTGACTGTTCATACTGTAGATACTGCGCACTCTGCACTGCTGTTATTACACTTCTGGTTAGATGCTAAACTGTATTTCATTCCCTTGTACTTGTACATGGGTAATGACAATAAAGTTGAATCTAATCTAATAAGAAGAAGGGTGGCAGAGTAGATTTCATCACATTCCTGTAATGCATTCACCCACATTTACTCTTGTGTTGTCTGATTGAAGGGGAGTTTCCCAGCTCATTACTACATGACATCACATGACTCATGCTGCCTAGACAACAACAACCAGGCTTTCCTTCTGGTGGATGACGGGAGTGTTGACTGCCAACAGGGAATCCCCAGCTTTTGTGCTAAACTAGAGGACTACATTTCCAATCAGCGCACTGGCATTTGTGGTGAGACATTGGAAGTAGGGTCACTCTTGCCCGAGTAATCAATAAACAGTTTATATTATGGTATATTATTGTTGCTAAGGTGAACATATGACCATCAAAGGTAATTTATAGGGGCGTTTCCACTGGAAAGTTACTGGTACTTTTCTTTCCCAGGAACTAATGTCCAAGAACATTCCCTGGGGTAAAAGTCCCTTGAACGCATTGTAGTTTGTTTTCTGAGTGGGTAAAGTACTTACCTGCATACTAGTGATGAGGGTCATAGTTGTAGAACTCATCACACTGTCAAGACAAGATTTAAATGCCTTTACAAATTGGTGACTGTCAGAGAGAGAGCACATACTGGATGTGACTGTATATAAAGCTGGATGATATGACAGCACTCCAGAAGTGAAACCTCCCCCTGGGAGTTGCTTGCAGTGCAAGTTGTAAACCCCACCCCCCTCATTTTAGTGGCTTCTATATAAGTCAAACTAAAAATTCAAAGGTTAAAAAAAGGCGAATACTGTCATTTTACTAAGTTGTCATGCTTATTTGTGTACAAGTCATCATTTTTCTCTAAGTTGCTTTTAATAAATCATTTAATGATATAAAAAGGCCGTGCGCCACCTCTGGTTGCTGCTCCACAGAATCTGGTTCCAAAATGAATCGCAAAAACAAGATGGCTGTGCTCCCATATTTATGATATTTTGGCTTCACATTTGCATAGTGGCATGAAGTGGTGATGCCTTGTCCATCTTTACATACAGTTTATGGATCAGCTGTGTGAGAGCAGGGCACAGTGTTCTTGTCTTGTGCCCAGGAAACCTACTCTGGATTAATAAAGGCCAAAATAAAGGAATGCTATGAGGTTAAAGACCATTTGGATGGAAGTTGAGAGGTTTTAAAAACTACTAATAATTTGACTCCTAATAAGACATATAGTACACTTTTATTTAAAGGTTGCTGGATATTATGAGAAGGTATTTCTTATCTTTTTCTGCACCTCATGCATTGTTTCTGTAAAGAAGCTGCCTTTTTCTTCTAACTTCTTATCTTGGCCAACAACAGGTAGTGGCAGTATTGAAATACCAGTGCTGTGCATACTCGTTTCAGGAGACGCCAATATATTGGAGGTGAGGAAATGATCAAATGTATTCTTATTCTACATTTTACCATTTATCCCTACCAATGTTGAGACCAAACCTATGCCTTTGGCTCCACTCATGTCCTGCAGCATTGACCCACATGAGTGGTTGCTCTTCTTCTCGCATCATCACCAACCATGCAATGATCTCTGTGCTGGTTTCAGTTTATTTAGATGAACAAAGGGAAGCCAGCTGAAACTAAACTACTTGAGGGATGAAGGGCTGTGGTACATGGTTGATCACATACTAAACAAAACAGTCCCCCACAATTAACAGCACACAGTAGTAGTATTTTATGCAAGAAGGTTGAGAGCACATGAAAAATTGAGATCAATGCCAAAACTTTAAAATATCTAAATCAAGCTGTTAGCACGATAATATATGAATAACAAAATTTATACTGTATGTTTTGCTTGACCACAGAGGTGACCTTTTTTCCAATTTTGAGATCAATCTGACCAATCTCATCTACTGAGCACTGAATATAAAGTGCTGTCACAGTTACAATATTTCATGGCATATGATATTTGTAATCATTTAGAGTCCATGGCATGCTTTTCCTTGTTTTCTGAGTTTTTCTACAATGTTACAATGGTGAATTATAATCTTAGATGTGACCTAAATATCAAAAATTGAGGTGAACACATGTTCTAGTATTTCTACGCAGAAGCAACTCAGTTTATACACATCTTGTAAATTCTTGCTTGCGAGACTTTTTTCTACCTAAGTGAAGTATTACATGATAGTTTAAGGATTTCCTTGAATGGGCATTAAATACAGGCCATTGCGCGTTCATGTAAATTTGCCTGACATCCACCGGTGGCCCCACTATACTGGCAAAATGTTATGTTGCCTTGTTCGTTATGTATGTTTTCAAAAAAAATTTAGTAAATAAATAAATAAAAATAAAAAAGGACAGCCATTGGTGCCATTGTAAAAGCGGAATTTTTCAACTGTGCCTGGTTTTTTGGATATGTTTTACCTCCTGCTGCTGCACTGTGACCAGAGGATGTGGAGGAAAATACAGGGCCTGAGGTTACTGCATGTCTGGGAATGTTCCTGTACAGGGACTTGTTGTTTTACCTGACCGGGTCTAGCCTACAAGCAGCCGTGTAGTTAAGCCACTGCAGCGGTTAGTGATCAGCTCATCATTGCTGGATTCCCCCGGAGCACAGTAACTGTTTGTTTTGACTGCTTGATGCTAGTGTGTCTGCCTCATGTGATGTGTTGCTGGTTAATGAGCGGATTAACAATCCATAATATTATAGTCAGCCCTACGCTACCTGTTGGAATTCATTTCACTACTTTGGGAATGTACGGGGTCATGTGGGGGAAGACACAAAGACCACTGGTTGGATTTACCAACCCTGGACCTACTTTAAAGGGAGTGATGTTTCCACTACTCAGTGGGAAAAAACGCACATAGCATGTCTGTTAATGTGTTGTTTTTTTAACGTTAGAGAGAATTGTTGTAAGGCTGGAGAAATTACTACATCTGCTTTTTTTTTCCTGTTAAAGCATGGGGTTTCTCAATTACCTGCTTTGTTTAGAGTGTTACACATCTCCTTTCATCAGTACATATACTGTTGTTTACCAGTCTATGGAGATGAAATTCCAATTAATTAATGCTGACACGGTTCGTTGTACTGTCCACTTGCAACACAACACCAGGAAAATGAGTTGTGCGTATTCATGAACTATCCTCTTGTTTTTAGGAAGAGGCTCTTTGATTTTATTATTTTGAAAAAATTATAGACTCTTTGAAGTTATAAGGGGTGCAACGCTAATCTAGAGGTACCCAAGATTAAACATTAAATGCCTGGAAACAAGCAAAATGAGCATGTCATGGAGACTTTAAAACAAAGTGCCCAGGGAAGCTTCTGTGTGTCACAGGTTTTTATGCTTCATCAGCTATGTGGATAATTTTTAGTTCACAGCTTTGTTAAAAGACAGATGTTCATCTCACTGAGACCCTCTGATTAAATACAGCAAATGAAAATGTCCTGTCATTTATTTTGTGTACATATTTTCTGGCGTAGAGAATTGATGCATCTCTGAAGAAAGCTCTTCCCTGGCTGGTTGTTGCTGGCTCTGGTCCAGCTGCAGACCTCATCAGTGAGCTGCTGGACCCTTCCCATAATTCCACCTCTGCTACACCAGAGGTGGAGGCTGTACAGGGTCACAGCCCAGAGCAACGTGACAGGATCTGTGACAAGATCAAGAAACACTTCCCAGATGAAGCTGAATTTGAGAAACTAGTGGACAGAGTGAGTCAGCACACATGTGTGTTTCTGTGTTTGTAGAGTAGCAAAGTGATCGGTGTTGCAGTGGTAGTCTGCAGCTGCCAAGGATGTGCTGGTATAGTTGACAACTGAAACCAGTGCTTGAAGTCAAAAAAATTTCAGTACTCCTCTTATCCCTTTTATGGGTTGAGGGTTAAATAAAATTTACACAGTATAAAAATACTAGTAATAATATCATAATATTTATTTATTTATTATTGACAGCAGGTAAAGTCAAATAGCTCACGTTAGGTAGTGGAAATGGTATGATCCAATGTAGGGGTCTTTAAAGTGTGAGTGATATTGTATTAGATGCATCTTCAGGGCACGAACATTGCCTCTGTTCAAAGTACACAGTTCAAAATAAACTGCAGCCTTAATTGCACAAGTAAACCTTAAAACATTTGTTGTTGCTCCTGGGGGAGCTCAGGCCTTTTGGTTCCCACACTGTTGCTGGCAGAAAGCTCTTAAACTGTCCTAATTGACTGCAGCTTTTTTGTCACCGACCCCTGCTCCCATCATCTGCAGTCCAGGTGACAGGCAGTGCATCTCAAATGAGCGAATAGAGAGGGCAGAAAAGAGTACCGGCAGCTTGTGAGAAGTGCTTGTAGGCAAGAAAAAGTCACGGTACATGAAGGAGTAAAATGTAGAAGTGCTGGTATGATGTACTGGTGCATTCTGCCCCACTTCAAGCACTGACTGAGACACATGGGAGAAAAGGGTTTATGACACAACTACAGATAGGCACAGGAAACTGGATTAGAACAAGGCATGGTGGTTGTTCCTAAACTATAATAACTTTATTTAGTCATATGGAAATTTGACATTTTGTAGCAATGCTCTTTTCGGACTCATTACCTATCGAAAAAATATTATTTGGGGGATTTTTTTGTGCCCACTCCCTCCCAGTATGGAATGCTTAGTTTTTGATTATTTTCTTTCATTACATCTTTGTTTCTAGGTTCTAAGTATTTATCAGAGCAAAGAGCTCATCACTGTCTTCCACGGGGAGCAGGAGGGTTCTGATGATTTTGATACAGTCATCCTCAGGACCCTTGTGACAGGTAAGTAAGTAAATAAGTTTATTTACTGCATATTGTATTGTACATTTAAAGAGCAGAATGACACTGAGTGTTATGACACACAAAACAACCAAAAATGCTAAATAAAAATTTAAAAGTAACACACTGGAAAGTCACCATTTAGGATCCTTCTTTTTAAAATTTAGTTTATATGATAGGAAAGGCCTTTAACTTTAAAGACTGACCAAGAGGAATTGTAGAAAAGTCGAACAGAATAGGACCATAATACAGGGGATCAGAAGGACACGTAGTTAGCAGCAGTAACTGCAAACCTCTGTCAGAGATAGAACAAGAACCACAGGTGCCCATACCCACGATCGGACATCGACTTCTATATGGTGATTTCTTTGCTCAGTGTAGTTCTGAGCTTGTTCAGTAAAAATATTTAGCCAAAATGTGAAATCAGTGGGGTATTCCAGAAAGTGGGTTCAGTGAAAACACAGTTTGTTCACCCTGAATTTAGGGTAACTATGGGTTTTCATTTCCAGAAACAGAGATCACTTTAACTCTGAGTCAGTTACTGTGGTAACTTACTCTGTGAGTCTAACCTGGACGCTGACGGGTTAGAACATTTAAATTTTTTTGAAGTTTAAAACAGTAGAAGAAGATACAAATCCTGGTTAGTTTCCCAGTTGTTCATTACCCAGAACTTATCCTTACTGACTTGATCACTTTTATGATCAATCAGTCAGTGTAAAGACGGCAATCTTTCCTCTCATTAGGTGGCTGTGGCTCAGGAAATAGAGCGGTTGTACCTCAACTGGTAGATCAGCTGTTCGATTCCTGTTTTCCACAGTCCACATGCTGAAGTGTCCTTGGGTAAATCACTGAACCCTAAGTTGCTCCCAATGGACAATGCCGCCATCAGTGTGTGTGTGAGCTGATGTTCCAGATGGCTGCCTTGGTTTATCATTTAAATATGGGTAGTCTATTACACCGTGTGGATTCGTCACCAACTCAGAATAAAATCTATACACTGTCCATCTCTCATGTCATGTCTCTGTGAACATGAAGACAAATGCCAGGTTGTCAGTCAGTTCCCCTACACTAAAACCTCTACTGTACATTACTGTGATCACTGTCAATAAAAAACCTGTGTGACACTTTAGGAATGTGAGACTGACCTATGAATAGGCCTAATCATTTCTTTTGTTGTTACTGGTTGCACTGATGGAACATTTCTATAATGATTATTGATCAGATTAGCGATTATACGAATATTTCTGAGTAAGGATGATTATAATGCAGCTTAAAAGACTTGAACATTTAAACATTTGTCCCAATTAGCTTGCAGCTGAATAAATAAATCAATGTGACAAACAGCAGGATTCCAGCACTTTATCATTCATCAAAGAAATCCATGTCTGCCAAACAAACAAATGAGCGGACTATTCTGAATAAAATGTGACAGTGTTTTGCTAAGCTCAGACTCTTTCAATGCTGTTGCTGTGTTTTTAAAGATAAATATGCATTAAAGTCACCCATTATTTGTAATTCTACTGGACTACAAAACGGCTGTTTTGATGACTTTTCATCATCCATGTGCTTTATTCTGAGTGAATCACTTCCTCTGATCCAGTTTCCCTTATTGTACAGCACATGTAAATTTTTCTTTCTCTGTGTGTTTGTGTGTTGAGCTTGTAAACGTGTCTCGAATGATGCCAGGGAGTACATTGATGAGCTGAAACTGGCCGTGGCCTGGAACCGTGTAGACATTGCCAAAACTGAGCTCTTCAATGGAGACGTAAAGTGGAAGGTCAGAGTCAAACTGAATGACAGTTTCTGCTATATAACTATACACCTGGCTTGGGGCTATCACAGTGTACCAGGAGAAGACTAAAAGTTTACATTGATGACTTGCTGCTTTTTGGGCCTCATCAGTAAGAGCTAAGAATATAAAGTTATGTTTGAAAGTTGTGGTGTATGAAAGCTCATGTACTGTACTTAAACAGTTCAGTGTTGCACTTGTATAAGATTTGAAGACAAAAACAGAGCAGAGACATGCTGCATAGCATCTTTCATCAGATGCCTCCTGTCTGATATAGAGCCACACCTTTCAGATTTCTCAGGCACTCTCTCAAGACAAGCAAACTATCTTTGTTGTGTAAGACTGTTGTAATTCTCTTATAATACAAATTCAAATAATTACAGATGTTACCTGATGTTGCCCCGACCTGCACCTTAAGACTTGTTTGCAGGAAGAATGGGACAAAATTACACCTGACATACTTAATCACTTGGTGTCCTCAGTCCCCAAATGTCTTGGTGGTAAATGCTTTACTTTCCCAACATTTTTTGAAATGTGTTGCAGGCATAATAATTCAAGTGAGTGTTTATTTTTAACAAAGAATAAAATTATGTGCTACTGTATTGTTCCCAATGTTATACATATCACAGATCATTTACACATCACTATTTTCAATTTTAATTCTGATTTTACAACCTGTCCCAACCTTTTCTGATTTGGGATTGTATGAATTATGCTACAAAAACTCAGCTCTCAAAAACATTTGGAAATAAGAAAAATGATCTGCCAAAAGGAAACAAGAAAAGGGAATTTTTCACTAGCTAAGATTTTTAGAAGCAAGTAAAAATAACTAGTCGCAAGATATCTTAGAATTAATGCAGCTAGACTAAAAACAAGTACATTACTCTGATATAAAGCATTTTTATATTTGTCAGTGCTGATCAAACTGCTTCATAATTCTGGTAATTCAAATTTCAGGCATTAAAAAACTCACAACCAGTATTAACATTTCAGTAGCAAGTTATAATATCTTATTACAATTATTAATTAAAAAGGAGCTTAAAACAAGAGAAATGTTCCAACATAAAAACTGCCTGGTTAGAAGAATAAAAAAAAACAAAACAAAAGTATCTATTATCCCGATTTAATACTTAGATTTCATTTTTTGCAGGGCAGAATGTGGTCAGAAATGTATGCCTGCATGCTGCAAACACAATACATTACATTAAAGTGGAATGTGACTTAAGTAACACTTTGAATGCAGGACTACTAATGACTGAGTATTTTTACACTGTGGTATTTCTACTTTTACTTAAGTAAGGGATATAAGTGTTTTTTTGACCACTGCACTTATTTATGATGTATATTTTCAGTATGAGGACCTTGAAGACGCCATGACAGATGCACTGATCAATGACAAGCCCCAATTTGTGCGTCTCTTTTGTGAGAATGGTCTGAATATCCTGGACTACCTGACATACCGGCGCTTGGAACACTTGTACTGCTCGCTGTCAGACAGCTCAGCAGCCTACATTTTACTCCAGAGGTATCTGACCGAGAGGCAAAGCCGGGCTGGATCCCTGTCCAGCCTGGATGGGGCTGTGGCAGAACCTCTGACGAGTTCCCCAAATGCACTAACGGGACCTGAATCAGTTATGAAGCTCAGTCTATTTGAGGTGAGGAGGGGGTGGCAAAAAGGGTAGCAAGGTACCTATCACCACAATACATAAAGTGAGCATAAAATAACTGGATAAGCCACGTCACTTCTGGTGACATTGCTTTTAATTAACACCTCTGCCTCTTTTACATGAACACACTCATAGACTGATAGGAAAACCCAGATTTAACAGAAGCAATGGATAACAGGCTTCATAGTACCAGTGATCTGGAAAAACAAATGCTAGGCTCAGTGAAACCAGATAACCCCAAAAGAGCCAGACTAAGTTGAACTTGTTTCACCCCAGGGGCCTGTACCATGAAGTGAGGTTAGTGTCTTATCCGGCTAACTTTGTGCTCAGCTCAGACATTTTGTGATGCTGAAGGTTTTGCTCAGTGCACAGCCATTACGGTAGAAGAACTATGACACTGAGGGTTCAAAAACGGTACACTGTGACATGACTCATGCTTCAAATAGTTCCAAACAGTCAATTCAGATTCATTGTTTTCTGTAGGGAACAGCGGGATTCATCAGTAAATGACTGCTTTTAATGACTTGAACATTTTTAAGAGAGACAGTCAGAAAAAACTGAAAACCGTGTACTGCATAAGTGTTTTGACACCTCACTAATTTAAAATGTCACAAGTATAATTATTGTTATTAATTTCAAGTTCTTACTTTAGAAGACAGCAGCTAAGTCAGTGTAACTCTATGGCACTGCTCCGAATCTTTGGAACTATTCAACATTCCCATGATCCCACCATTATTGTAGAAAAACTGTCTTTAGTGGAGATGTTGCCACTTTCCTTCTAAATCCACTCTGGCTTAGTGAAGCTAAATAACCCCAAAAGAACCAGACTTACTGTATGTGAACTTACTTTGTGGTACAGACCTCAGTAGTAGGCAGATCCTTGGTATCAAAAATCATTATTCATGAGTCCGAATCAAGTCTTAGGTCAATTATAGGTGAGTTGTGAGTCAAGTCAGCAGTATATTTATGTGAGTCTTGAGTGTGTTTCAAATACGAGTTAATTCAGTGCCATCTTTGTCATATTCCTTAAACCATTGAAGTTAAGTTTCTACACTACTTTATTCAGATTTTTAATTTATCAGCCAACTATCTGCAGGTGATTTTAAACTTGTCACTTATCACTTTTCAGAAACCAAATTGCCAAGAGATTTGAGATGTCATGAACTAGCAACAAAGTCAGGCTGAGCATTATTTGTTGCTGTTTTAGTTTCACTTCACTCAGTCTTCTTTTGCTTTTGTTTGTCTGCTTTATATCATTACATGAAAGCATCCTTGCTCTATATGCAGCAGTAATGGCGTGAGTGTTGATGTTGCAGGTATCCCGCCTGCTGTCTCACCTGTTGGATGATGTCTGTCACCCTTTCTATTATAAACCTTTGGGCTTACACAACAGGACCAGAACCAGGAAAGCTGTCGAGGTCAGTGAGTGGGGAAATCCACCTATTTTACACATGAAAATCAATTTACACGTCTTCCAGAAGTAAGTAAAGAATTACTTTTATATAACACATTTCAAAGCAAAAAGTGCTTCACAAACAATATAAAGCAGATATGACTACTGTATATGTGAAAAGTAAAAATAATCTGGAGGTGTGGAGTTAGAAAAAAGTAAGATTAATAGACAGCTCTAGCGTATTCCCATAAATAAAAGAGAAAAATGACATGAGAAATAGCCAGCTATAAGCTAAATTGATTTATTTACATATGTACAAGAAGGGAGAATGTAAGCGCGATGTAAAATGCATGAAATAGTACAGCGTAACAAAACGGATGAATGGATTTGGGAATGAATGAATGAACAAGCTATTAGTCAGCCATGGTCCAAAATTGGTTAAATTTAAATTTGGATCTAAATCTTATGCTTTAAATGATAATTCGCAGGGAAAAATAACTAAGTTTCTGTAAGTTACTTTAACCATGTATAAGGAATGTCAGCCATTGTCTTTTGTTTTCACTGCCAGAATGTCAGGGCTTTAACTTAGGAGCGACTAAAGTTTATGAGACATCAGCTTAACCACGAGGTCACTTATCTGTTAGCAGAGCTGGATCTGCACCTGGCCAAAGTAGGGAGAAGCTCATGGTTCAGGGTCCCTTTCTGGGCCAGAGCTGGGCCTAGCTTGTAGATGAGAGATGCAGATGAACAAACACTTTGGGTTCAAATTTTGGTCTGCCCAAAGGGAGGAGGGATTTGTGTAGTCATTTTAAAATTAAATGGCATGTCCCCAGAATACTTCACTGAACTTGTGCAGTGGCATAGGCACCCGAGCGCTGTTAGATCAGTGAACCATTTCCTGTTATAGGTCTCTAGGTCTCGTTGCTCAACATGTCATTGTTTTTAAAGTGCTATATATATACATTTTGCTTTGATAAAATTTTTATGTCCACTGTGAGTGAGAAAGTGAGTGCTTTTATGTGAACATGAGTATCCTGGTTTTTATCATATTTGGCATATAGTATTTACATGGAACACAGAGAAATCTGATTATGAATATGCACAAATATAAAAACAGTATGCTTCAAAAACCTGATCATAACCAGGATACTCATGTCCATGTGATAATAGATGGTTGTAAAAGAGACAGTCCCTCACTCATAACTATTGTCTCTTCAGCATGTCAATAAGATGCTGTCGAAGGAGTGCACTTACCGGGACCAGCACTGCGAAACAGCCTGGCCAGCCCTCTTCATCTGGGCTCTCCTGCAGAACCGCATGGAGATGGCTATTTACTTCTGGGAGATGGTGAGTCTCACCTGTAAATTTTTACAATCTCAGTGAAAACATTTTATTTCAGAGAGTTTAGGCGCTGTCTTTGTTCAAATGGCACTTTCGAGGCTAGTATACAGTTTAAACTTGACTATTTTCAGGTGATGATACTTTAAGGTGCTCTGAGAAACAGTCTGTGCCTTCACACACACAAACACACACACACACACACACACACACTCTTTTATGTGAGCCAGGAGGGTTTGTGTGTGTTTCTGGGGTCAGATCGGGATCAGTGCGAGTTCTTTTGTGCTTCAGAGATTAGCAAATGAACAGACAATGTGGAAAATTATTTTGATAGCCAATTTTATAACCTACATTTGGGATTAAAGTTATAAACAGGACACATACTTTGACCTGTACGGAGAGATGGTGTTCTCGCAGGTGAAGTGCGTTTTTGAGATATCCAGAGTAATCCTGATGATTGAAATGTATTTTTTGATGGATGGAGTTTGGTGATTTTATATTGTGCCAGATTGCTTGAAAAATAAAGCTTACCATTACCAAAACAAAACCATAACTGTAAAAGCAAACACTGGCACTGATGCATTTGTTTCAAAAAGAAAAAACATTGGCATTAAAACTGGAAAAATGACAATCTTCTGATTTTTTTTGTTCATGTCAGTGTTTTTCAGTGATGCCAAAGTTTGTTCTTTCAGTTTTGCTTCTCTGTCACTGTTTTGGCAGGACTTTGAGGGGCAGGGATAAGAGAGTGTGATTTGCATATTCTGGTAGAGCTCCATGGGGAGAGGATCGCCCTCTCCCCTGAGCCGCTGTCTGCATCGAGGCTGCTGTTGAACTCAGGGAAGCTGTACGATGTTGAAGTTGGCTTCTGATTCGACAGTTAAGGGAGACATTACAGTTACAATACAGTGACATTTTCTCTGCTTTTACACCTCTGAATTTTGTAAAGGGTTTTAAACATTCCAGAAAAACTCAACATTCAGTGACATCCACTTTCAAATTTGTGACAACCTCTGGCATACTTGGCAGACAGAAGCTTCAATACGAACATCTGCTCATGGGAGAGGGCTGTCCTCTCCTCGTGAATCTCAACCAGAGTATGCAAATCACTCTCTTTAGCCATTAGTCTGCTGCATGTGTGTGTGGCATCCATTGCCTGATACGCAGTGGGGGGAGGAAAGGTGCACACCCGTTGCATTTTTTCTGCAATACTGGTAATAAGCAAATATGCATGTTATGATAGCCATCAATTTTCATACCTTGCTATAACTTAAAAGCTGTATGCCGCTGCAACCCTAAAAACTGCCATTTTTCAAAGTTGCTCTCTAATTTGGTTTTATTTGAACCAGCTTTTATTAGCAGCTTGTGTTTGTGTGATTGCTTGTCAGGTAGGGGAGTCAGTGCTGAGTGCTCTGGTTGCCTGTAAAATACTGAGGGAGCTTTCTAAGCATGACACTGACAATGAGAACAAGAGAGCCATGAAGGAACTGGCACTGAAGTTTGAGAACCTTGCACACGGTGAGTCACTCCACAAGCTGCTCTGTTCTCTATGTATGTGGACTCAAGCTGAGTTCA
This sequence comes from Monopterus albus, assembly GCF_001952655.1. NCBI lineage: Eukaryota > Metazoa > Chordata > Actinopteri > Synbranchiformes > Synbranchidae > Monopterus > Monopterus albus. Next base: position 1,165,111 of record NW_018127972.1, on the reverse strand, counting down.
CAGCTACTGTATATGCTCCTACTGTACAGTTAGGCATTGTCCATCAGCTGTAAGCAGAGCTGAAGTTATAACTCACCACATCTCAGTACTCATACTTATTTCTACACTCTCAGCTTCAAATTAAAATGGCCTCCCTGAACACATAACTATGCACATACTGATGACACATATACCCCATCCTTTAAAGGATTTGATCACACATGGCTGAATATGCATGAATAAGTGTATCTTTATGTCTATGATGACAAATCCTTTGGTGGTTATGCCAAGTTTGGAAGTACTGATTGTGGTATATTGCTGTTGCAAATTTTTTCTGGTCTTGTTTTTGTTTGTTTGGTTTGTTTTCTGTGTTTTATTTATACTGAAAAGAATGTTTTTCAGTTGAAGAGTAGCAGTTTCAGCCAATTTATAGATCAAAAGATCTCCCTTTTAATTCTAAAATCCTTGAAAAAGCTGTTGCAATGCACAATAATGATTTGTTTGAAGATTTTTAGTCAGGTTTTAGAGTCCATCATAGTACAGAAACTGCACTGGTGAGAATCACATCATTCACATCTTCTAGCCTCAGACAGTTGACCCCTCTCTATATTTTCTTGCAAGATCTTAGTGCTGCCTTTGTGATTACCAAGTGATTACAAAATTTTATTATAAAATGTGTAACATGTCACTGGGTTTAAAAGAACTGCACTGGGTTGGTTTAAATTTTATTTATCAGATTGATTCCAAGTGAATGACCAACATCAACACCATCACCAAGAAGGCACAGCAGACTATGTACTTCCTGTGCCAGCTTATTAGGTTCAACCTTTCCCAGGAGCTGCTCACACAGTTCTACAGAGGAATTATTGAGTCTGTTCTTTGCTCATCCATCACTGTCTGGTTTGGTTCAGCAACCAAACAGGAACAGACTCCAGCAGACAGTCAGGACTGCAGAAAAGATCATCAGTACCAGCCTGGCCTCCATGGAGGACCTGTACACCTCCTTTTGACTAAAGGAGGGCAGAGATTTCTGCAAACCCCCTACACCCTGGACACAAAACTATTTGAACTTCTCCCCTCTGGACAGGGCTACATGTCACTCTACGCCAAAACAACCAGACACAAGGACATTTCCTTTCTCCACACATCACACTGATGAACAGTTAATTCATGTTTATATGATACAGTGAACACCACAGTATATACCTATATTTATCAGTGAGTTGTATTTTTTCTTCTTCTTGTTTTTCACTTGTTATTCTGTCTTTTATCCTGTTTTTATTCTGTTTTGTTTAGTGCACACTGGGGGCCATTGTACCAGAGTCAAATCCCTTGTTTTATTAACATACATGGCAACAAAAATTATGACTAATTGATTGATTGTTTCATGTTAAAATGAATCTTTCATGCGCACTATATTTAGCCATGGAGTTCCACAGGGTTTTGTGCTAGGTCTAACTCTTTTACTTTATACATGCCTCTCTTAGAAAATAGAAAACACTGCATACATTTCCACTGTTACACAACTGATACCCTGTTATACTTATCTATGCTACCTTGCAACCTTGAAAAGCCATATTTATCTTTAACCATTATGAATAAGAACAAATAATATAATTTCGTGTGTTTGTTCAGATGTGTTCAGTGGGTGTCACGAGAACAGTGAGCCTCGCTCCTTCACTGTCCTTATCAGGAAGTCTAAAGTGTGGGGCGGAGCTACGTGTCTGCAGATGGCCACTGCAGCTGATGCCCTCCTCTTCTTCAGCCATAATGGTGTTCAGGTAGAGATGCTGTTCTCCTGCCAACAGTAGCATTTAACAGACTGGCTAAAAATGCCATGCTCAACAGAATTCTATGGAAAAAAAAGTTTTTAAATATCAGAGGTGGGAATGAAAAAGTTATATTAATGCTGCCAGTGTAAATAAATGTCACCATTGAGTGTGATGTCGGTTGGGAGTTGTTATGACAGTGCTCCTCTCTGCTGCAGGCTCTGCTGTCTCAGATCTGGTGGGGTGACATGAAGATGAATACTAAAGTCTGGAAACTGGTTCTCACCTTCTTCCTGCCCCCCCTCGTCTACACAGATTTGATCAGCTTCAGGTCAATGTGGTGCTATTTTTGTGTATTTTTGCTTGTGATGGTGGGTTAGCAATGCCTTTCCATTCACATTGCTTTAGAGCTCATTTGTAATCGATGCATTGTGTGAATGTGTTAGTGAAATCTTAAAATTTCTACTCACTTTTTCTATAGAAGCATATTATAAACTAAACTAATTATTCAAGTCAAGTAATTTTTATTTAAATTCTGAAATCTTAAAGCAAAGAAAGATTTGCACCCAAAGAAAACTGCCTAAAGACTGCATTTTAAACTACGCCTGTTTTGCACTGGTAGGAAAATAAAGCCCTTAGTTTGTGTTTGAAATCACTCATAAGGTAGCAAATAGTGCTACCTTATACATATTTGCTATGCAGTTACTTTACAACAATTGATTTGATTGTCCCAATTCAAGAGAATTCAAGAAATGTCTGCAGTGTAAACAGAATGTGTGTGTTCTTGTTACAGAGAACAAGAGGAGGAGATTAAGTCTGTGGGGAGGCAACGCAAAGACACTGAGAGTCTGGATGGGAATGATGCCAATGACTTCCACCTTTCTGACATTATACACAGGTAAATACAAGTATACAAACATAAATTAGGGTTGTACACTGAAAAAAAAGGACTCACCGGGTCTTTGGATTTACACAAATTATGCTAGTATATGCAACGCAATTCATTCATGTTTTCTCTGTTAACATAAAGAAAATTATGTTGGTTTTACACATTATCATTGTGTGGGACCGATGTACACATTACAATCAAGTAAATCCAACAAATCTTTTTTTTCAGTGTATGATGGTTTTCTTTTTCAGTTTTAATATAAGTTCCTTGTTCCTTGTTTAATGTTGCAGTGACGAAGAAGCTGAAGAGTCCAGGACTTTAAAACAAAGCGTGAAAGGTGGGTTTGAATCATTATTTTGCTATTGATAATTTCACTCAGTGACTACTATCTTAGGTGTCTCTCCTGTCCCCTACCTTCAGTACAATATAAACATGACAGCATGTTCAGGAGTAGCTCCATGTCAGGTAGATGTTGTGCAATCTCAGTAATGCAGGTCTTTGTATTTTGCGTTTCCATTCTGATGAACTTAGAGGAATAAACTGCATTTGTCATGTTGATGAATGGAAAGAATACACAAACAGTACTTGTTAGCACTAACACTCTGACCTGGCTGAAGTTCAGATAAGAGCTGTGCTTGAGGGGTGTCAGCTGTAGAAGAAGATATCGGCCTGGTCAGAATACTGTTTAGCCTGACAGCACTGTAGTCAGTGGGACTGGGTTTCAGCTGCGTTAGGTTGAGTGGAGACTGTTGTTCTGATCTACTGTATCAACCAATCTTCAGCTGAGCTGGACGCACTGTAGCTGATGAAGGATTCATTTTGCTGTGGCTACACTCCTCTCCGCTGCACAGTTGGCTTGGGGGTAGTGAAGACTTAGGCAGAACCTACATATTTTAACCATCTCTGTGATCTCACATGCAATCCCAAACTGACATGCTGGCTCTCCCACGACATTTAGTAAGGCCCTGTTGACCTTCATGTATCTGTGAGAGTACTTATTTCCACTGTTAGAGGGGAGCCCATCAGCTTCTGATAAGTGAGCCTTGGCTGCATGAAATTTTTGCAGTGGGTGTGGTATTTGTGATAACTCTGCTGGCTTTTACACCTGTTTATGTGCTAATATAGTGTGAGACCATTTGGAGGTGGCTAGTAGCTTCTCTGATAGTCTGTCTGTCATTATTGGCCTTGTGGCTATCACTGCCTGGACATTAATATCATGTTCTGTGTCACATGCACCATTGTCCTGCAGAGGGTTGTGAGACAAGGTGATGGCAACAACAAGTCACTTTACTGGGATATAAATAGCTTCAGCATCTGATCTACTGTATCAACCAATCATCAGCAGTGTTGATCTGTTTCAGTTGACATTCATGAGCAGGAAGCAATTGGCTGGAGTCCACCTCTGTGCAGCTGGTACAGAGCTGTTCCCAGGTCATAGTTGCTTGTATCAGCACTAACCACTGTGAGCAAACGTGGTGCAGTGGTCAGCATGACTTTTACCTGTTTAAAAGCTTGTTCCTCACCTTCTCCACAAATCCTTGTGACATCATTCATTCATCTGTCCAGGGTCACCAGTCTATTGCAGGGCTGACACTTAAGAGACAAATTATACACACCCACACTCAGTCCTAGGGGCAATTTAATTTCCAGTCAACCTAAGCTGCATGTCTTTGGACTGTGGGAAGAAGCCAGAGTACCTGGAGAGAACCCATGCAGGCACAGGAAAAACATGCAAACTCTACACAGAAAGGCATCGGGTCAACTGGGGATCAAACCCAAAACCTTCTTGCTGTGAGGCCATGTAACCTCATGTCTGAAAATTTTCAGTCTGGTTTTAAACCAAGACACAGTACTGAATCAGCACTGTTAGAAATTAGTAATTTTTTTTTTTTTTTTTTGCTCCAGGTGCTGGGGACCTCATTCTGCTGGTATTTCTAGATCTCACTGCTGCCTTTGACACAGTGGATCATGGGATCTTTATTGTTTTGTCTTGCACAGTGTGTAGGAATTCCTGTTTTCAGGACAGGGCTGAGATGTGTGTCATGGAGATGTGTGTTGCAGTGGCTCTATTACTGTTTGTTGTGCTAGTGTGCCATTGTAAACAGTCAGGCCCATGCTGGTTGTAAAAAAGCTTTTCCAGATTGGTGCCGTCTTCCTTGTAAACATCTTCACTCTTCAGGAATAATGCTAATTAGAGAAGGAAGTGCTCTCTAGAGTTGCTTAAGAAAAATTGGCTGTGTGTCATGGTAGATTATTTTGCACCATGGGTCCCTTTTGGGTGCAAGGGAATATTTGTATTTTCTTTATAAAGCATGTGTAACTAAAATTGTGGTCACTGAGTGTACATAGTAATATATTTTGTACAACTGGTTGTTGGTGTATTTAAACCCTTTTTGTTTTCACTCTTTTACTTCAGGCTCTTTGCCATCCAACAAGAAGAGACACTTTATTAGGTCACGGTGGAGGGAGTTCTGGTTCGCCCCTGTCACCTCATTCCTTGGCAATGTGCTGATGTACTTCCTCTTCCTCTGCCTGTTTGCCTATGTTCTGTTGGTAAACTTCAAGCCCCCGCCCCCTCAAGGTCCCTCCAGCATGGAGTTTGTGCTTTACTTTTGGGTTTTCACCTTAGCCTGTGAAGAGATTCGCCAGGTTAGTTGTTAAGGCATCAGCATGCATGCACATATTGGCACTTATTAAGTGATCCAGTCTACTGTAGAAGTATGTTACACATATGCAACCTAAGCTGGAAGATTTTTAAAAGCAAAGTTTAAGTGTAAGAAAGAGCAAAGAGCATTATTGCACATTTTATCTTCACAGCCAGGTGTACAGTCAGCAACAGGCAGAATCATAAATAGCAGCAAGTACTAGCTGTTAGTCAGCAGGCAATTAATGCCTTGGCAACATCAGTTAGGGAAACAAAGAAAATCACAAAATGGTTGGAGTTTTGAGGCAGTTCAGACAATCTTCCACTTTGTCCTGCAAAGTAGCACAGGCAAGAAAAAATGATGCAGTGTGTCCAGAAACTGAAATTGCTGTGCCATCACTTTATTTTGTGTTCTACTAACAGACTCTAAATTAGAGCATTGCTCCCATAAGCTGTTTTCATTCTATGAGTCAGTTATTTGTTTTTGCAAATATATTTATTTAAATATATTTTGGAAATCCTTTTTTGGGGTGGGGCCTTACTGGGGCATAATTTTACTGTTTACCTGAGGATAACTTTATGCTGTGATAACTTTCCAGAGTTGTAAAATTTGTTGCATGGTTATAAACCAGTCTGCAGCATTTCTGGTGCCTGATAAGCCTTCAAACTAATGGACCTGTTAATCAAACTGCATAGTATTTACTTTTGTCTCTGTACCCACCACCAACACCAATATAACACAGTTTTCAGTCTGGATGCTAACTGATTACCACATCACCTAATTTCTCACTGATACAGACGCACGCTGCTGTATATACTGCACAGATAACATTGTCCATCCACATAAAGTATCTTGACTCCTGTCTCTTCTGTTCATAGACCTTCTTTGTGGGCACCACCTTTATGCAGAGGATAAGGAACTACATCCAGGACGACTGGAACAAGTTTGACCTCACAGCCATCTCTCTCTTCACTTTGGGTCTGTGCTGCAGGTGACTCTGACACACTGACAGGAGGATTTGCACAAACCATGGTACTAAAGAGTACCAAGGCAGCTCTGAGGCCACAAGACATCGCTGCTGATGCTGCACTGTTTTGTTTTCCAGAATGTTTCCCTGGTCATATGAGTTTGGCAGAGCCGTGATGGCCATAGATTTTCTGGTCTTCACACTACGTCTCATCCATATCTTTGCTGTCCACAGACAGCTTGGGCCCAAGATGATCATTGTTCGCAGAATGGTGAGAACACACAAAACAATCTGTGGGTAAAATAAATAAATTAAAAAAGCAATGTGAAACAGAAACATCAGTCATAAAACAGAGTTGTTAGCCGAAAGGTATTGTGCCTTAAGGATATTCTTGCAAATACCTGAACACTTTTTCCTAGGAAATAGAGTTGTTCCAGTATAAATTAACTATAGTATGGTGTAATGTACATTTGAGATGCCCTGAGACAATCTTATTGGCTGATCTAGGTATATTTTAATGGATCCGTTTTGGCTACAAATAAACTGCTCAAAATCTAATAAGAACCTCTACTGTATGTGTGGGGGTGAGTTCTAAATTCACTAGCACTGAGTGGATTTCATCATATCGATCAATAATTTATTTATATGGCATCAATAATTTAAGCTTCTAAACAATATTTTTGAACCAGGACCAATATTTGGATCAAGCAGTGCTAGAAAAATAAGAAGTGTCACATTAAGTAGCTGTGTATCATCAGATACTTGTTTAAACAATATTTATATTATAATACACTTTGGATTGGGTTTGGTATAAGCAGACGCCCAGTAGCCTATGAAAAGACTCAGATCAGGATTGAGGCCAAAAAAAAAAAAAAACCTGATTGGGGCATTCCTAATAAACACTGCACCTTTAGTGAGGGTCTGTTTTATTATGTTGTATTAGTCTTTGTCCAACTATTTTGACTCCAAAATGTCTGCCATGTTTGCTTTTACTTGTCTCTCTGCAGGCAATGCATATTTCTTCTTCTGTATCCACATTCCTTGTGTTTAATATTATAGCAGTGTTCTCTTAAAGCATTAAAAAATATGAAAATAAACTAGATCACTGGTACTATATAAAGCTAAAGAAAGTTGTGAGATGCACCCATGTCTTGGTAATGATGGGTGATGGTAGTGCCTGTAATGTGAATAGTAACTTTGTGTGCAAACACCTCCTGGAATACTACCTCTAAAGTTCTACAGTGTGGTCCGGTCTTTTCATCACTCTTAGTGCAATAATCTCGAGTAGTCATTAGATCTGTGACATTGGCACCAAATAATTATGGCATACACACAATACTGACTGACAAATATTCTTTAGTGTTTAATTCCAGTTACTGTACATGCCATTTAAATGCATCATGTGGTGTCTGAACTCGAAACAGTATATCTGCTGTTTGTTATCAAATAACAAAGTCTTGTCCTCACATCAGGCCAGATCCTACATCATCAACTATCTCTGCTCTCTCTCTCTCTCTCTCTCTCTGCTTCCCCTCAGCTGAAGGATGTTTTCCTCTTCCTCTTTTTTCTGGTGGTGTGGCTTGTGGCCTATGGAGTGGCAAATCAGGCGCTCCTCTACAAGTACGATCCCCGCCCTCTATGGATATTCCGCCGAGTGTTCTACAGACCATACTTGCAAATTTTTGGGCACATAGCAACACATGAAATGGATGGTGAGAGGCTGTCTCTACCTGTCTCTGTCAAGTACAACAGCTTTTGATTTCCTCAGTGTATGAAATAGATAAAAAAAAAAAAAAATTAGGTATAGGATATAGGACATATCCTATACCTAAAGTATATAGGATATAAATTGCAGGATTGTTGAAGATAAATAATATAAAATGTGCAAAAATAAAATTATTGTGTAAAATTTCATTTATGAACTCCATGCACCTAAATGGAAGCAGTAAGCAATGTATGTTTTGCATATGCAATCAAAGCAAATAGATTTTAATCCTAATTTTACTCAGTTACGCACTCAGTTGCCAGATTATTATGCATATTTAGTTTAATATAATGGAATTCAGTGTGATGGCATAAATCCTATTTTAATAAAACCTGTTATGATGTATCATGTATTAAATGTATAAAATTCAATTAAAAGATGTTACTAATATTTTACTCACGACTGCGCAAAATTGGAGAAATGCTTGTAAATATGATTTAATACTCCAACATCTCTACAAATAACAGCAACAACATCATCACAGTGCTGAATAAACACAGATAGTCTCACAAAAAACAAATATGCAAGATTTGTTTCATGGCTGCTGCATTGGATCACATAAGATTTAATTATGTCTAATAAACTGGCAACAGCTGGCAGCTGCTATTGTTTACAATCGCATTTGAAAAGAATGCTTCTCTTTAAGTTGCTTGTAAATGTGCAGTAGTGATCCTCACATGTTGCTTTGGGCCTCTGGTGGTCTTCCATCTAGCTCATAAACTGGGAGACATGAGCTGTACAGACAACATCACACTAATTGAAGCAGGAGAGGAACCCTGTGTGAACATCTATGCCAACTGGCTGGTTATCCTTCTCCTTGTCATCTTCCTGCTGGGTACCAACATAGTACTGCTCAACCTACTCATTGCTATGTTCAGGTACAGTGGCACTTTGTTTAAATTCCAACAATGTTCTGCTGATTAAACAGATTTAAGAGAGGAGAAATTGTATTGTAAATTGTAAAGCACCGTAACCCAGTGTAGGAAAGCATTTTAGCTCTCTGTATGTACATAATGAGATTTCAATTTACTACCAACAGCTACACCTTCTCCAAAGTGCAGGAGCAAAGTGACATCTACTGGAAGTTTCAGCGTTACAACCTGATTGTGGAGTACCATTCAAGGCCCTGCCTGGCACCGCCCTTCATCTTCATCTCACACGTCCACCTTTTGATCAAGAGATATATTTGCCGCATCCCTTCAGCCAAGACAAAACACTTTGGTGAGAAGCAGCAAGAAAAGCATGAAAAGACAAGCTAGGGGGGAAAGGGAGTAGCAAAACAAACAAACCAAACAAAGGTTTTTAAGGTAAAAGGTAGAGACAGTTAATTGAATGTTTGGTTAATTGAAGAACTACAGCTGTCCTGTGGTCCAAAATCATCTGGTGCATTTATAATCATGAGAGAGTTGTCCCTACATTCTTGGTAGCAAGTCACATTGGTAGTTTGACGTGGGGCCCTGTTAAGGCTTCAGTTGTCAGTGATTCTGTTTTCAAGGAGTGTCCTCGTCCTGCTGTCTTTTCTCTGTTCAGAGTGACACAGGTCAAACCCAGGTTAGGTGGCTATTTGGATGGGCCCACATACATCAGCCTTCCTTCAAAACCTTCCTCATGACCAGGGTTGCGTCATGATCCTTGGAGACTGTCTGTTTTGTACTTTTGTGTTTTGTTATCTCACCTGCCCCAGCTTTACTCCAGCCACTGATAACCTCTAAGTACTTTCACCTGTTGTTTGATGTTCTCCCCAGCTCAGCCTTTATATTCACCTCACCTCCTTCAGTCTGGTTGCTGGGTTGTCTGTGTACGCACCCTGCATTGCTCCTATTTTTGTCTCCCTTGTTGCCATTGTCCTATCATATTTTTGTTCCTGCTTAGCCTTGTTGCATAAGCTCTGTTTTCACTCAATCCTGTATTTGGTTTCATATTTTCTTTGTTCCCATTGCTTGTTTGTCCCATTGTGTAAGTTTTCAGTTCAATGTCCTGCTCCCTGACTGTGCTGTTTTGTTGACGCAGGGAAGCTGTGGGTATCTTTGAGTTATCTAGTAAGGTTTGAGCTTTTTAGGTTTGAGTGTTTGTAGTAATCTGGTGACCTGTCCAGGGTGTACCCCGCCTCTCGCCTGCAGCTGACTGGGATTGGCTCCAGCCCCCCGTGACCCGTTTGGGACTAAGCGGTATAGAAAATGGATGGATGGATGTTTGTAGTAATATGTTTTGTACTTGGTTCATATTGACTCACATCTAAGACCACATATAGAATAGGTCCAGATATGATATGAAAAAAAATTGTTCACACTTCCTTGTAAAGTCAGATTTGAGTCACGTCATGTCATGTGAATGTGGCCCTAGTTTCCTTCATAGGGTATCTGTATTTACACAGTTCTACTAGCAAAGTTTTGTTGTGGAATACTTCACATCACTCCGTTTTGATGCATGCTTTAAAAGAATCCAACATTTAAAAGCTGCACACTGCAAGGCCTAATGAAATTCTTAGCTTAGGAACAGTAAAGTGTTGAACCTGCTTTTGTCTGGGACACAACTGCTTGGTACCCAGTCCTGTCATATATTTGGATTTAAGGAAGGAGCAATAGGGTCATATATAGAAGATCAGAACAGAAGCATTGTCCCTTCATGTTGAAAGGATCCAGCTAGGTGGTGTGGGCATCTGTCAGGAATGCTTTTTGTGCCTCCACAGCATCTGGGTTCTGGCTGGTTTCCAACTGGTGGAGGCTCTCCACACACATTCACAAGCATTCATGTGTGCTTCCTCTTCTTGTCCTAGCTCCAGTCCTCTTACTAATCTTGTCTGTCCTCAGTTCTAGAGCTACCTGATATAAAGGCCAGCAGCCTCAGCGCATGGGAGGCAATCCAAAAAGAAATCCTCCTTTTGGCTCAGAATAAGTATCAGAGGGAGACTGACACAGCGCGTCTTAAACGTACATCTGTCAAGTAAGTTGACCCTATTACTGCTACAGTATTACAATGTCTCAAGACTTTATAATGTTAAAAGGATAATGCTTTATGATAAGGGCACACATTTAATGTTTAACTAATGCATGCTCATGATCATGTAATGCATTAGTTATTGCAAGATGTCACAAACTGCTGTTACAGTAGCAAGTTCTATCATTTTTGTGATTAGTTCATACATAATAGATCTTCAATAAAAGAAAGCCATTGCAGATTTAATAAATGTATTGTTATGTCACCATATTAGCTGTCTGTTTGTTTCTTCAGGGTAGACAGTGTGCTAAAGCAGATGGCAGAGATTCGGGACCATGACCGAAGGTTGCGGCTGCTGGAGACAGAGGTCAGCAATACACATGCAATACCTAATAAGCCTGATCTGTACCTGTTGCTATCAGTTATATTGCAGCCAAGATCCATAATCCAGACTCTTTAAGGCTTGAGAATCTGGCAGTGTTTTACAAATTAATTCTTTATACATACTAGTCTTTGAAACATCTGGCCCAGTAAGAGGCGTTAGTTCCTCTTAAGCCCAAATGAATATTTGGCAGGTTGTCCATCTGGTTATGTCCAGATCAAATAAAAATCCTACCTATTTTAACAAAGCAGGTGCTACTTAGTTGTACTGTGACCAATCATTGAGTTAATGGGAACACTGAATGGATTTCTACTGTGCATGTATGTGTGTCTGGTTTCTCTGCCTGCTCAGCACTCATTGTATCTCTCGCCCAGGTGGAATACTGCTGCAGCGCTCTCACCTGGATAACAAATGCTCTGTCTGAGAGTAATCTGATAAAGGCCAGCTGCCCCCCTCCAGTGCTCAAAGGTAAAGTCACCAGACATCTAACCACTCCTTAAAGGAAAAGATCTTTAGTTTTTTGTTTGCAGTAGTTCATTGGGAATATGAGCATTCAGACTGTACACAACTGTTGAAGTTTTTTAAATGATGAGATGACTAATGGTGACATTTCCATCCAAATGGGATAAAAATATAGCTAATCATTGCATAATAGCGATAATATTGATTTGGTGTAGACGCATATCAGTCTTCCAGATGTGTTGTTTTTGTTCTTTGCTGCCATAGAGAACTGATCCTTTATCTCACTGAATGTCCTATTTAGGATTTATAATTATTTTCTCCTTCTTTGTAGATGTGACCGCACTGTCTCCACACTGACCTTCTGAACTCCATGATTACACAGACGCACACTGTGCACACACACACTGTTTACTCTGGGCTACTTTTTTAGGAGTATTTTAATTAAGACTGTTGTGTAAAAAAGAATATTTTATATACATTTTTTGCAGTAGTGCACTGCTGTCTGCTAAAGTGCCTTTTGATCCTACCACTTGGAGTCACCAAAGAAATGTTCAGATCTTGCTCACATTGGCCTCTTTCATTGTAGGAACTGAAGGACCCGTAATGGATCTGTAGCACTTGTCCCAGGTTCTGGTTTTGTTTCCACTGTCCTTTGCCCACTTTGAAAACGAGTTCCTGGGACAAGGTTTTGGCACCCGACAGGAGGTAGTACTAATTCAAGATCCAGGTACTCGAATGGAGAGTGGGTGCATCGTTTGGAGGGCTGTAGCCCATGGCTTGTGAAATCTGTGTTGTCAAATCTCAAGTGTGTTATAAGCATGGTATGTGAACATGGTCGCAAGAAAAAGTAATGGCACGAGAAACTGCAAACAGTGCCCTTACTTTTTCTTGCGACTGTAAGCTCATACTGGCTTGGAGATAAATTGGGTACTTAACTTATTCATTTTGAAGTAAAACAGACTTCAGGGAGTTTACTGTGGGCAAACGCTGAAGATGTTACATTTCTGCAAGTCTGTGTTTTGCAGCTGTTCTTTATTACTGCTAGATTTTGTAACACTGTGATTGAGCATTGTGGTCGGTGATACGACGTTTTTTGCACAGTGAACAGTGATGAACACAGGGAAACAACCCCAGGTTTTGCTGGGTTAAGTCTTATTCATGCTCCAGTGTGGAAATCCATTAACAGATGTTTTAAATGTCTGAGCTATGAGACGGATGTGACCAGAGAGTCACTTGTTATAATCTCAGTTAAATTGATTAAGTAAGACAACATTTATATGATAAAGTACTGTTCAGAACCTTTTCAGGGGAGTATAATTTGCACTCGTTAAAGCTGCACTAATTAATATCCTATGCTGTATAAACTTTATATACTATAATGTGAATGGGGCCCTCATAATAACAAGGAAAAACCAGCGCTTCAGTTTCACTCTGCTGTACAGAGCTTTTTCCATCTTGTAGCTTGTTGTTTTGGGTTCTTGTCCACAATCTTACTACTCAGCCTCATTTCCAGTAGCACCGGACAGCTGTTCCAGTGAAAATATAGCCACTCTACACTCCCTGTTTAGCAGCAAACAGAGAGAGTCGGAGGCTAAACATAGTGTAACATTAAACAAAAATATTTCACTCAGGATTTGGTAGAGACAAAAAAAAGAGTGAATATTGGACCTAAATTAATTGGGTAGACACAAATACCACTCAAAGTCAATAGTCATGTTACGCTCTAATTGCTAGTTTCCTTGTTTTTTTTTTTGTTGTTTTTTTTTTCATATGACAGGGTGGCTAAGTAAAAGATTTTAATGAGGTGTGGAGTTTCGCCTGCACCACTTCATTTAAAAAGTGCACTGGGGCTGGATCTGCTTGCAAAAAGCGCTAAAATATGCCCATGGTTTTGTCCAAAATCCCTCCCTCCTTCACTCAGTCACTTCTCGCTACATAACAGTCAGTAAACACCCTAGTGAGCAACACTACTTGTCACCTTGCATTGCCACTGGCAGTTAGTCGAGAGTGAGTTCAGACACTGCTCAGATCTTTGTTATACCAATTTCTGTCAAACAAGGACTTAACAGTCAGTTGCTAAGCTTGCTGACAAGTACAGCTGCACTCCCTGTAGCTGATTTCCAATAAAAACTGTCTATCAAGAAGCTCTGAAGTAGCAGCAGAAAATCTTCCACTTAATTAGCAGCAGCTTAGCAATGCAATTCCAGATGCAGTTTAAGCTACCAAAAAAAAAAAAAAAAAATTGGTCAGTACATGCGTGAAAAAGACAGCTCAGATGTGATGATGTCACTTTGCACAAAAACTGCTACAGTCACTGAAATAAGAGTCTGGACATAACACTCAGCTTCTGTCATCTGTGCATTCACATGGAATAACATTTTTAAAAACTTCTAAAAATCCCTCAGAGGGGGTGGTGGTGGTGGGAATGTCTTAGAGAACTTCATATCTTATTTAGTAAAATAGCAGGTCACTGTTTAGAGGTGTGATATTTTTCTGTTGCGGGTTGTGATTTGTATATTTTTGCTTTTTCTTTTTAAACCAATACATCTGTTTTTATGATAGTGACCTAGTCAAAGATTTTTTTTTTATTGTCAATTCACTATATGTGCAGGGCATACAGAAAATTTAAATGCTGTTTTTCTCTCTCACCTAATATTGAATTCCCACACATAATGTAGACAGATATTGTATGTATCATATATGTATTACTGTATTATATGCAGTATATATACAAGGTGAAGGGTCTCTGTAGAAATCTGTTTTTCTTTTTAAAATTGTAGAAAATTTTGATTTTCATTCAAACTGAAAAATGTCTTACTGGAGGATTGTGTCTACAATGAGGAGAACATTCTAACATACAATGCAAGTAGTGTTAAGAACCACTTGCTATAGTACATGCATAAGCTGCCTCAGCAACCAGCTCATTCATGTTGTAAACCAAATGAGAAGAATGGAAAAAATGTGTTTGAAATTTATATTTGACCACACACAACATTAGTGATGCTGTCTGTGGGCAGGTTTAATACACTGGAAACCGAAACCTTCCCTCTATGTCTAAAGATGAAGAATATTCATCCTTTTTGTTCTTTATGTATTGTGTACTATTTTATGTAAGACTATGGGTTTAGGGTCCCCTGTGCTCAGGTTAATTTTTAAAATTGTTTTAATAAAGAGTTTTTGTCAAACATCATGTTTTTGTGTCTGTCACTGGAGCCAGCAAACAAGCAGCAACCACAAGGGCTGAATTAGCCGCTAGCATATCATTAGTGCCACCACATCTTAACCCACTTCAGTCACTGACTTCAGCTTTTATCACTTGGGTTAATACAACAAAGGCCAAATACTGTTTTAAATTTTTGAAATGTCTCAGCTTTTTTCCCCCCAACATCTTCACTGATACTTTACATCAGTGCATTCAGAGTAGTGCCAGTAGACTGGAGTGTTATGTTGCCTCTGTACACCTGGGCCTGGACCTCTAAATGCATCAAGTATTGTGAGTAGTTGGTGCCACAAACCTTTCGCGCCACAGAGTGCAGGGCAGCTATCATAATTTTCCAATATCCTTCCAAAATAGTAAGCTATGAAATGGCAATGACTAAATGAATAGCAAGTTATGAAATCAGGAAGTGTTTAATATAACTGTGTTCATGCTAAATGATTTTTTACAGTAAATATATGTATGTTGTCCTGAGAACAGCCAAAATAAGGCATTACCTGGACATGATATCCATTTCAATTAAAATCCAAAACACTAACTGGCACCGAAAGTTATGCAACTATCCACCAAACTGCAGCAGTTAGTTTCAGCAAACTGCAAGTAGCAGGAATAAGATCCTCAGGCTAACAAGCTAACAAGCACTGCACATAGTGCCAGGCTCTGGTACAAGATCAGATCTGTCAAGCCCTGAAACTCTCAGTCAGTCTCTTCAGTATTCTTCACTGTACAGGCTGCAGTTCAGCACGTACAGGAAGTGTTGAGGGCAGCAAGTTTGTATGAGATGTGTTTTTGGTATTTGTTGAAAATATTTTAGTTCATTTGTGGCCATCTTGAGCTTTTAAATGAGTTTTCTAACTAACGCACACACACACACACACACACACACACCAGTCTCCTTAGGTAACTGTATCGTGGAAAGTGATTTCCCACTTTAGACAGTCCTTACATGGAAAGAGCTTAGGTTGGATGTGGCACTGGATCAGATTCAGCAAGTCAAATGAACCCTGTTGGAGAATGTCAGATCTGGTGGATGAATGGGCTGATGCAACGCATTTGCTGTCATCTCATTTCCTCACAACTCCCTGTCTGACACCTTAAACAACACCAATTCTTTTAAGTTTTTTTTTTAACCCAGACATGTTGGACCTAAAGAGGTCCAGTGTTAGGGTTACTCAGGTGTCAACATCTGTCCCAAGTTAAAGCAGGCAGGTAAAAAGCCAGGCATGCATCAATTACTCTTCAAAAATGATGCTAGCTGGCATGTGTTCTTGAAGATTGTGTGGGGAGGAGGAATTAAAGAGCAGTGGCAGTAGTGGCTCAAGTGTGTCAGTGCAGGCAGTCAGTGGTCCAAACTAAGACAGAAGAAATGTCTTTGGCATGTCTGAGCTCATCTCCACTTTCAGCCACTTTGCAGTCTTCATCTTGGTCTGATCTCTTCTCTCATTTTGTCCTTTGCTCTTTCCAGCTCAGCTGTTTTTCACTGCCACTAGCTTGTCACCATTTCAAACTTGATTATGAACCTGCTCCCAAGCCTATGCTGTTGTACCAAAGATTATGTGTTTATGTAAAATGCAATTAGTCATATCTGTGTTAAATGAGCTGGGATGGGATCTGTGCAGTCATCTAGGGTATCTGTTTTATTTGATTTAATGACTACTTGAGAAGCTAGAACAGCTCTCGAACAACTCGCTTCACTTTTCCCTGCTCTTTGTGTTCTGGCTGACAAGTTCTAGTACTACTGATGTAACTGACTTCTCAGTTAAAAATTGATTTTTTCCTTTGCTTGGCCACTCAGGCTGTCATACATTTATCTCTAACTTCAATACTGTAGCTCTTTGTTCCTCCAAGGGTTCCTGGTTCTTTAAGATTAACAAGAACTACAGGAAGATAGCCTTCCACTTATTCAAATGCCTTTTGTCATTACAGTATGTATAAAGATGATCACTCATTCAACCAGGACTGTTTGTACAATAACATCAGCAGTGTGCAAAAACTAATAGAGTGCATGTATCTATAAGCTGGGTTTAGGTGGTGTTTCAGAGGTTCCTGTCATTGACCTCTTTCTTTATGCCTGTGTAGGTGAGAACTGACAGGGGTGAGGGATATTGTGCCCCACACAGACAGAGCCAAGGAGGCTCACATTACACTGACTCTGACAGTGTGTGGTTTTAAATAGAGTGGTTGTCAACTCCTCCTCCAACTCCAAACCATCTATTTTGGGGGCCAGCGTGTAAGGGGAAGGAACAGACAAGTAGATGGGCTAGAGTATCTGTTCCTGGCCTATATGCCCGGTAGTGCATATTCTCTGATGGTGTCAGCATGATGGCAATGCTGGAGGTAAACCCCAGATTTTGTAAGCCAGATATCCAGTAGCTGAGACCAACAGTCCCACATGCCACATAATTTTTCACAGTATAATGTTGGACAGGATGCTCAACAAAATGATGATTTAGCTATTCTCAAAGCTAAAAATGTTTTTCCTACTTGCAGGGAAAGGGCCTTAAATTCTCTGGGTTTTTTTCAAGCCAGGGCCTCTGGGAATTCATTATGGTTAATTTGGACAATACAGGCCTAGACCAGGTATCTAACAGTTTGTATATTGTTCGTACTTTGGGGTAAGCATGTGCAGATACGTTCCACATGTGTTCTAGAAACTATGATGGCAACCTCCTGAAAGCAGGAAGATTTCCTTTATTTGATGTGTTTGGCTGAACAACATAAAAATAACAAAAAAAAACAACAACGTGTGAAACCACTTAATAAGAACAGGACCGGTGCTGTGCTTGACTGGTGCTTGTGCAGAATTCACATTTTAGACTGCACACAGACATCTGCAGAGAGGCTGCATGAACCCTCGTGGACTTGGGATTGTCATATGAACCCACATAGACCTTTGTGGACACAGAAAGCATGGAGTGACCTTCAGTTCTCCTGCCTGAGACATGCTTTAACTGCACTTTCTAAGCCATAATCATGAGCTTTCCAAGACTTTAACAAACCTCTGTCTGCAATGTATGGATAATATAAAAACATTTTAAAGTTTTGGACTGAACCTTTAAAAACTTTATCCAATATAATCTTCTAGTGTACTGATAATAGAATAAGAATGCTTCCAAAATGGAAAGAATTGATCCTCCAAGAAGCATCAATTGGGCAAGAATTCAGGCGGTCATGAAATTACTGGGATCTTTCTTGAATTTGGCAAGAATATCCAAGGAAAAATCCTACAAACACAAACTTTATTTTCTAGCATACATCATCTTGGATTGGCTGGATGGACCCATGGCACTCTAGTGGAAAGGTCAAGCAGTCACTAAAATTATTAACCATCATCCTCTGAGAGCATAAATATCTATAACAAATTTGAATACCTTATTTGGACCACAGCATTGAAGGGACAAACTAACTGATCTCACAAAGGATCTTTCAACATCATCATCCCTGCTGCTAGTTAGGCAAACTGTTCATCCACCTACCCCAAAAGGAACCTGCTGTAACACATGGTCAGTCTGTACTAAGTAGAATGACATATCCAATATACTCCCACCTCTATACCAACTCATTCTCCTCCTTTCTCTCACAATATATAGTAATTATGGCCTACGTGAACATTAAATGATAACAAAAAAGAAAGTATACTCCCCTTGTTCCAATCATTCTCCTGTTCGCCAAGTAATTTAACTTATGGATATTACAGGCCTGCCCACCAGCATTTGTTCCCATCAGTCAATGTGCCTGCCCCCCTCCTTCTCAGCTTACCCCATAGGTTGGTTACTCTTTTTCTGTCGCTCTCACATTAGTCCTGTGTGTCTCCAGCATTGACCAGTTACTGACGGCTCTCCTCTCTGCTTTTTATTTCAGTCTTAACTGATCACACAAGTGCTGCACTGGACTAACCGACACCCTGTATTTTTGTGGCCCCAGATTCAAAGGGAGTACACTTCTTTTCCAAGGATCATTTTTGTGAACAAGTGTCTGGATCTCAGCTTGGAATATCTCCTCTGCACAGGGCCTTGTCTATTGAATGCCATTATAACTGGCGTTCATTCCCTACTGTAGCAGTGTGCACCTCTGAGTGGGTTTGACTTTGTGAGTTTGTGTGTTGGGGGGGCAAATAGGCAAAGAGTTGTGGTGTCTGTGGCGTTGAACTTCTGCAGTGATTTTAGGTTAATTCCTCATTAATTGGCCAGGTCTTGCCTATAACCATGGCATCATTGAGAAGCTGTATTCTCGCACTGCTTCTGGCACTGCTCTGCTCCTTTCACACCCCGCTGGCTCCCACTGCCAAGGCACAGGATCTGCCATTCCGCTCTGAGCAAGGTTTGGTGGCTGATCATGATGATGATGATGATGATGATGATGACCACAACAATGGCGACCACGATGATGACGATGATGATGACGACGACGACGATATGAGACGACGGCGATGACGACGATGATGACGATGACGACGATGACGACGATGACGACGATGACGACGATGATGACGATGACGACGATGACGACGACGACGACGACGATGACGACGATGATGACGATGATGATGATGATGACGACGATGACGATGATGATGATGATGATCATGAAGGTCAGTTACTTTAAACATAGTAGTAGTTTCTTTGTTCCCATGTGTCTTAATCTCTTTCTGTGTGAGCATATATGCAGACATCTGCACCTGAAGCAAACGGGAAGCTGCATACTGTTAAAGCACCGACTGTCACTGAAGTTAAACTATAATATGCTATTTATTCCAGATCAGGCTGTGATTATTTAATCACACTGCCTGAAATAAGGTGCAGCAACCAAACAGGCCACACCTCCTACCCCCTACTTATATATTTAAAGTTCCAGTTTCAGTTAGAACTGATGCTTTGACATGCAGTTGACAATGTGCTTCGGGTACAAACGTGTTACAGGACAGTGTGCGAAAGGGGAGGAGCTAAGACAAGTGTTAGCCACTCCCCTCTCGTTAATTCTTACAACCTTATCACCTCTCTGTCAGTTCTTATTTTAATATCTCAGAGCTCATTGGTAATCAAAGTCCCTCCTCCACCCCTTTCCAGCTGTCCATTTCCCTTGCTTTCTCTGACACTCTGTTCTTTTCCCTGCTTAACTAGAATTATGAGCACTATGGGGAAATTGAACTGGCCCATCTGAAGTCCAACTGTCCGAAGTCCTTCGTACAGTACACTAGATATGAACTTGAGGACTGCAGAAGCATTGATTTGAGAGAGAGAGAGAGAATGAAAAAAACAATTTCACACAAACCAAGCCTGACTTGGAAATCAGTCACTGGAGTCACTAGTCTGAGATCTTTTGATTTGTGTTTCTTTTGAAAGAATGGTTCCTCCAGAATGGTTCCTTTCTCATATGTTTTTGATCAGATTGACCTGCATTTGTGTCTTCATGTGAACCTACAGAGAAAGAAAGAGAGACAGTGATATCGGGGGTGGTTGGGGGATCGGGGTGCTAGAGAAACAGACAGAGGGAGAATAAAGCGCGAGGGGAGGTGCAGGAGGGCCACTACCTAAATTTCTTTATTTAAAAGTTTAGAGTATCAACGGATGTAAAGTTTCTCTCTTTCTCCATATCTCTCAATCTCTTTCTTTCTCTGTGGAGCATTTATGCCACTGTCTGTTAGAGAGGCATGTCATAGAGAGAACTTATTTTTCAAATCTGGTGTGTGCACTTATAAAATTGCTAAACATATAAGATAATAGAATATTAGTGTATCTATGAATGGTGTAATAATCATACCACTTTTTATTTTCTAAAACACTAATGTTTTGAACCAGTAGATAAATTAAGACCTTTTGATACACATTTTAGAAGCTTACACAGTGACGAATATTTTTTTTGAGTTTTGTGCAGTCTTCCTACTCAATGCATATTTGGTACTCATATAATTGAATACAAATATTTGAGCTGTTTGTGAAACTAAGCTGAACAGATGTAAAAGTTCTCATTTGTTATGAAATGTTACGGCAGTAGATTCTCATGATAATTGTTCAGACCTTTAGGGAGAGAGTGCTTGGGAAAAGAGAGAAATGTCTCTTTCTATAGAGGAAGTAATAGAGCTAAAGCTCTGTCAAATAACATATTGTCAAGAGATGAAATGGTTGTTTGCTTTTTCTTTTTTCTGTTGTTTAGCAAAACTGTGCTTTTGTGATGACTGTGAACATTCATGTGTGGAAAAAATGACAATCACCACTCTCCGTGTCTATAACCCTACTTTCATTCGTTAAATAAATCAAATGATCACACACTGCCTACATGCAAGTCTGTTACCAAAGGCAGAGACTTTGTATTACAGCTGTAAAAGAGCAAGGACGGCATCGTTACTTTTATCAGAGAGCTGTACAAATGTGTTTGGTCATGTTACCTGTGTAAGGACCTGAACTACAGATAACTGAAACCTGTAAGTATCAGTTCTGATCACAGCATGGGCTGCTATATGAATTGTGTTCTGTGAATGTTTGTATGAGTGATTACAATAGTGTGTACGTGTGCGTGGGTGGGGATACAAATGTAATATGACTATCTTAATTAAAATGATGGGATGTGACTATCTGGGTGAAACATTTAACTACAGTATCTTATTAATGAGGAAGGGAGCCTGCAAAAATGTAACGGACACCAAGAGCTGATTGGTCAAACAGTACAACATGTTATAACAAATGCAATAACATTCTTCTTGTGTCCAAAATTAACTTGCAAAATATTTGTACTGTACATTTGTCACATTGGTGAAATTTACTGCAACTAAGTGCATTTACTCCAGTTGTTTACTTAAGTATAATTATGAGCTGTTTTTGTACCTCTTTTTGTACTTAATACTTCACTACACTGATCTAACAGCCATATTTGCAAATTACTTTACAAATGAATGTATTACACCCAAATCAGCTAATGTAAAATATGATGCATTGTTATAGATGTAACTACCAATAGTATGTAAAATGCCAAAAATGCTCAAGGAAGCCAAAAGAAAATGCTGCTAAAATTTATTTATAAATAATCACATTCCAAAATTGAAAATGCATGCAAATTACAGCATTAAGTGAAAAATGAAATTATGAGATGAAGCTATACAAAGCCACGCTAACTGAAAAACACTGTAAAAATGAAATTCATCTAGCTTTAACAGATTTTTTTTCTAAAGGCTTTTTATGTACTAACTTAACATGACTAGTTAAAATTACTTAAGATTAGCAGGCAGTTCAACTCAAAAATGTAAATGTTGTGCTTAGATTGTTTAATTTGGAAAATTTCAAATTGTAGCCATTGCCAAATGTAAGTCTGCAAAAGAGCAAATCCTTTGTTCTGTGAACTTGAAATTGTAAGTTGACTCAATTGTTTGGTCATGTGGAATCTCACTGCAGACAGATATACTGTCCTTTTACATTTCTTCATTTGAAATGAAGAACTTACAGCCTCACCTGATGGAGACATTTTGTACCAAAATCAGTACAAAGGTAGCATATGAGGCGGCAAAGTGACGTTTTAATTTATAAACATAGAGAAAGTTTCCACCATGAATGGGATCTTTAAAAATACAAATAGAAGAGTTTTTGAAGAGTTTTAACTCTCCAACAATACATGCTGAGAAATATGCTAATTTTGTTTCCTTAAAAGATTAATTTAATGAGTTCAGTGAACGCTTCATTCAACTTATCAGTTTAGTGGTTTGAAAAAAAACCCCTAGACATTCAAAGTTGAATTAACATGAAATTAACAAAACTTCATGTATCATGTTTTACAGTGTGACAAGTGAACTTGTAATTTTCAGTTCTGACAAATTACAAATTTCTGTCTACAGTACTGCCAATCTTTTAGGTAAACACAATTAACTGTCAATACAACATCACAGCCCTCTGACAACTGAAACTGCAAACAAATATCACATTCTAAATGAACTCTTTTATCTCGCTAACTTAGCAGTGGCTATTTAGCGCAATATCAACATTAGCTAACCTTATCAATTAGAAAAAGTACACCCAATGACAGTGGGGGTCTGTCATGTAGCATTTTCTTTTCCATTCTGTCAGACAAACTGTCAAGAAGGTAAATATAGAAATAGCATAGAGATATATTTTAAATTACACTCAAACATAGCAGTTTTACTGATGCACATGGTGTGTAGCAAGTTCACAGCTGTTCTCTACCTGTATGAAAACAGTATGAAAACACTTCTTAACAAATGAAAAAATTATGATGACAAGTTTTCTCAACTTGTATTTTTACACAGACTGAGGTATTATTTAGGATTTCATAGTAAACATGCTATTATGAGTTAGCTTAGAAACATTTTTAAACTATCATTCAGTTAACCGATGAAAGTTAGAAAAAAAAATTACAAGTTTGGATTTTTATAGTGTAGAAACAACTGGAATAAAATGTAATATAACTGCCTTACAGAAATGTTGCTTTTCATTAAACCGTTTGTATGATGACCTTCCTCTATTTTATGGAAAGCAAACATGCAATTTGCTAAAGGAAAACAAGCAAACAAAAAAAGTAATATTCAGATAATGTACTATATTTTCAGTCACTCTCCATGAGCCCAGTCCTGTGACACCCCCAAATATACTGTATATTTCTTCAAAACTTTAAAAGTGTAGTCTAAATTTTAAGCTGCTCCAAAATTACTGTAAACTATAATTTGTAGGCAAACCACTATCTCTTTGTGTCCACATTATAAGCCATGTAACCTGTACATATTTTGATGTAGCATTGTGGAGTTTTAGATCTTTCCAAGTATTTTAGTTTAAAAGTCAGGTATTTATTATCGATATTATGTGCAGATGCTGGTGATGATGATGATGACGATGAGGATGAGGATGAGGATGAGGATGAGGATTATGAGGAAGGTTCTGTGTGCTCATATTGTGAATTCTGTGAGGTATGTATGAAATTAATTCAATTAAATGCAGCCAAATGTAACGATGAAAATCAGCTGTGCTAAATATTAAACAGCAGTGATTTGTTTTGTTACATAGTGAAGTGAACTGCTATATGTACGTACAATGCCGGACTCTACATGTGGCCACAGCATAGGTTCTGTTGTGTATAATCTGGTCTAACGCTGCCCTCTCTAATAACCTGCTCTCTAGACTTCTTTTAACTAGATTTTCTTCTTCCAGCACTGTGACATCTGTGATAAATGCCCCTGTAAAGAGGGAGACAAGTCTAAACACTGTGATGACTGCAAGGTAAGAAAAGTATACAATTTTCCATCATCAGGTCAACATTCTAGTTTGTCCAGTGCAGTGGTTCATACATGCTAAACTAATGCCTTCATGACATCAGTATCTAACTATAAATAACCACAAGAACAAAGTAGCAGCTTTCAGCTCCCCCTCTTGTATTAGAAAGAACTAAATCATCAAAATTAAGTGAAGCTGTCTTGTCTTTGGATGGTGATGAAAAGTGAGTCAATCTGCCCAACACTGTGGTTTAGAGTGAGATACCTTGGCCACTACTAACCAAACATGTGCATATTTTTGGCCCCAGTGTATGCATATGCAGTATAACTGAATGCATATTATTAATATTGGTGACCCCTGACCTTTCCTCTAGTATCATGATCTGAGCTAAAATTTCCCATGACCAGTACCTTGTGTCATGATGACTTATCTCCAAATCTATTGTCTGTTTTCACTTGGATTGTTTTATTAATATTCATGACCAAGACCTTTCTTCTTGTACTATGCTCAAAAATGGAAACTGTCTGTCCAATTTTCAACTTGTATATTGCAAGTATTATCAAATTTGTAAAGTGTGTAGTGTCTAAGCACTGTCACTACTGTGGGATGATACATGGAAGACTTCATTATTCCTTAAAAACTAAAGAAGGTTTATATCTGATATCCGTCTGGCCATAATCAGTACATGGTGAGGAAATAAACCAGGTTGCACATTATACTTTTTAACCATTCACATGTTTGTTTTGCTGAGTCTATATTTGTCAGAAAAAGAAAACACATGGATGGAAAGTCAAGGATGATCATAACAGTGACGATGGCATGCAAAGTTTATGAGCTACTATATCATTCTGATCACTTTATTTTTCTCCTGATGGAAATGGGCTTCCATACATGCAAATGTTTTTGGAGCTGTATAAAGTAACCTATACAAGTGTAGTCTGACTTTGTACAGAAAACAGGTTGAGGCCAGACAGATCTTGGGCCAGACAAATAGATTAGGATTAGGCCTCTTCTGATAACTGTTTACATTTCTGACTCTTCATTTCTATTACTTTGTTGCTTTCTTGCTCACAGATGTGCAAATTCTGCCGTGTGTGTCCTGTTTGCCACACTCTGTGTAAACCTGGTGAGTAAATGCAGAGCTGCCACAGTCAGAGAAAAGTCATTTTTACAGTATCACATTACAAATGTTTTCTCTTTGCTCAGTTAACTGGTCCCTACTTTTATAAAACAAGAAGCTTTCAACTTAGGACTTGATTCGTATTTCTAAAAAGAGTAGGGTCTCCTAAACTTCACTAAGAACTCAAGCTTAGACAGAAGAGCTAGGACTTCTTTCCCATGCAGCAGCAGAGTAGACCAAATCTGGCTATGTAGTGAGTGTAAATTCATCACAATCTAATGATGTGGCAACACTTTTGTAACCCCAAAAGGAGGTAAGATTTGATCTGCTGAATCACATGGATATGGAATGATTTTGAAACAAGAATGTTTTCTAACATCTGTGCAAGTCAACAGTTCTCTCAGCGATGAGAAATGCTGGACATTGCTGTTTGATGACACTGTCTCCACCTCACACCTGCTCTGTCTTTTTCTTCAGGAGGTTTTGTTGATGAAGTGACCGGATCAATCTACAAGTAAGTCGTATTCACACTGAACTGACACCTGTTCAAACACTTGTGAACTACAGTGTGTAACCTGCTTGTCTCTGCATTCACAGGACTGTAGCTGACGTCTTTGATGATGATGACGATGATGATAAAAAGTGAACCCAACCCTATGCTGCCACCATGTGGCCAAACTAATATAGTTTACCTTCACCTCTGAGTTTCACTGCTATTTTTGTCTTTTCCTTGAGAACATTACACATTTACTCACCAATGACTGACTAGTACTTGTTAATGGAATAACTTAATATATTTGTGTACTGTTTTTGATGGACAAGTCATACTTTTAAGGAAAATGCTATATTTGAAGTCATATTTGAGATATGTTGAATAAAAAGAGGGGACATTTTTACTGCTTGATTTATTGATTTTAAAGTACTCTTTAGCTAATCCTATGACATGCTGTATTCAGTGACAGAAAATGGAAGAAACTCTTGGCAGAATGGATTCTCCTATTAGCCAACATGCTACAGGCCATATGGAGCAGTATAGTAACATATATACATCTGATGACTTCTGACTCAAAACAGACTTTAACACAGTGACTCAGGCCTTCAATTGACTATAGGCTTTTGTCCTGGGATATGTTTGTACTTGTATAGCGATTTTTGATACAATGCAACACACTCAGAGCACTTTCATGTTACTTTCCCATCCACCCATTTGCATTCCCAAGCACACACTCTCACACACCGGAGGGACAACCACTGGGACTAACTTGGGGTTCAATATCTTGCTCAAGAACACTCCAACACGTGAATTGGAAAACCTGGCAATCAAAAAACCAAGTCTCCAGTTGGAAGATGACCCACTCTACCTCCTGAGCCACAGGTGCCCCTTACAAAAAAAAATATTGCTAAGAGTCAGTTCTTCATTGTCCTGACAGCATATCTTCTAATCATATGCCTCACATGCAATGAGAGATATTTAGGAATATTTAGAAATCAACAGCCTTTGTAAGACTTGAAGATTAAAAGTGTCAAGGGCCAAGATCCTGCTATATGCTAATCACCGTGGAGACTCTGGAGCCCAGCTACCACTGTGTGAGAGAATAGAAATAGGAGATATCAGGTTAAATGTAACACTGCGTTCAAGAATAAATTAGTGTTGATTCATTATTTAACCAGTCTACAGATTGATCTAAAAACCCAAATCATGAACCTTCAGAAGCAAACACACAGACTACTGAACTGTGTTGAATACTATTAAAATGTTTCAGTGTTGACATATAGCCTATATCTACACAGTAGAAATATCATTGGGGTACATTAAAGAAAGGAGGCAAAACAGGACAGCAAATTGTTCCACTTCTACATGTATTAATGCAGATCCCACGGTAGTGATAGTGCTGTTCTAACAATCATCTGGATGCGGTGAAGTAAGGCTTTTGTAGTCTCTGATAAGTACACTAGTGGAAGACAAACTGGCAATGGGACTTCTTCCTTCCATTTTTAGAACTGAAATCAAATCGTTTCATCATAATAAAATGGTTTATAACTCATAGGTAATGGGCACATTCAATGAGCCATGATAGATGTAACGCCAGTACAGCAGGGGGCAGTAGACTGGTGTTTCACGTGGATTTGTAAACTACCGAAGAAAAGCAGAGGCAGCAACCTTACGCTTTGCCTGTACGAGCATAAACATCACAGTGTGTGGAGAGAGGTTACAAAACCAAAGCTGAGCTCCGAAGTCACGCAAACAGGCAGGACTTGAAAGTCCGTAACGTTGCGGCTAATGGGGCTTGACGAGTTCTGCAGTCTGAATAATTCTGATCCATTCTGGGTGAGTTTATTTTTACATCCTTCATGTGTTTTCCTTGATCTTAAAAG
Source organism: Monopterus albus (assembly GCF_001952655.1). Lineage (NCBI taxonomy): Eukaryota > Metazoa > Chordata > Actinopteri > Synbranchiformes > Synbranchidae > Monopterus > Monopterus albus. The sequence continues at coordinate 1,137,394 of NW_018127972.1, read as the reverse complement.
TCTCCTTAGTTGTTGTTACTAGCCACCTGTCCCACTGGGCTACCGGCATACATTTCCTGCTTAGCCGACAACTGTACGTAGCCTAATATTAGTCCGGATCAGTGTTTGCATGTTGTCTACAGAGCACGTACCGCACCGTGGTGTTTAAGAAACACTTAAAAAGCTTTTATCGTGTAGCCCATATTATATGGTTATGAGCAGTAATGAAACCACCGCCTGCACCACCGGTCCTCGTTACACAACTTAACCCGCTCTTATAGACTTCAAGAGCAAATGCCTCAAAGCCACAAAGCGTCACCTGAAGCACTGTCGATGTTAGTTACTGTGTCACATCAGACAACTGACCACGGTACATTACAGACAATACTATCACATGTTTTATTTAAGAATTGCGGTGGGCTGGCTTATGGAAAGCTGGCTGCGTTGCTAGCTGCTGAAATGCTGGAAAAGCGTGGAAAGTCTGGGAGATAAAGCACATTGTTGGCTCAATTTTGTATCGAGAAGGAGGTGGAGGGTAGTAAGTATAGAGTGGGCATAAAAAGGGTGTTGAAATGAGAGTGTAAGTATGGAAATTATAAGTAGAGTAGTAGAAAGCTGTTGTCCATCAAGTGTCATAGTGGAGAATGTGTAAAACCCCAGAGGTTACTATAATAGGTGCTATGTATAGGAGCTGAGTTGTTTCTCTGTGTGTGGCTTTCTGTGGTTGTGTGGACAAATGTTTATCTGTGTGTGTGTGTGTTTGCTACTATGAATGTGAGGACACTCTGCTCTCTCCTCACAACTTCAGAGGGGTGTTTAAGGGTTAAGACTTGGTTTTAGAGTTAAGGTTAAAATTGGGTTTGAGGTAGGGTTAGGCATTTAGCTGTGATGGTTAAGGTTAGTGTAGCTTAACTGTCTGGGAGTTGTTATTTAGAAAATGCTGCATACCCCAGAGTTTTCCAGGCAACCACCAGTGGTCATCTGGGGGAATTTAATTTGAAGTTTAGATACAGTTGGTTTTAACGGGGATTAGGCTGAGAGACACTTCTTGAACTCATGCTTATTACTGACATAATGTAGTTCCTGTCAACTACATTTTTATATTGGGTGAGAGAGGAGGCTGCTGAATACAGCTTATAAAAGTTCCCTTTCAGTTCTTCTTTCAGTTTCCTACTGAAAACCCAGGCCTCGGTTAACACTGATGTCTTTGGTTGTCATCAGCTGCTTGAATATTGATTCAAAGTTGAGGATAGGGTTCAGGGATGCTTTGTGTTAAAGGTAGGTTAGGTCTGGAAAATGGTGTTGCTTATTGTGGTCCTGAGGATTTATGGTGGCATGGCCTCATACCCCCTCTTTGGGACCAAATAATGAGTAAATATCATTTAACCCATATACTGAAGCACATTTAATTGTGTATTATTGACTGTTAAATCACGGTCTTGACAGGTTTTCCTGGGGTAAGGCATTGTATTATTTGGACTTTTACCTTATAACCCAATGCACATTCATGGCAGGCCTATACATGACATGCACCAAGTTTTTAATTGCTAATCTGAGTAATATTGTTTCATATGCCTTCATTCATCAGTATTGCTCAATTCAATTCTTTTCACCAAACTCTGCAGCTATACTGAAATTTTGTTTTGGTTTCACAACCTGAGCATTTTCTGTATGGGTATACCATGTTCTCAGCCTTAAAATGTAGGTAATATGATTGTTGTGTAACTGTCTGTGTTGTGGTGCTCTTCTGATCCCAGTGGGCAAAATAGCTCATTGCTGCCTCGAAAATGCAACTAAGAATCAAATTAAAAAGTGGTCAGAAGTTGGCTATGTTGTACCTGTATCATCTTCTTTCTTCTTCTTTGCATCTGCCAGGATTGGAACCGAACATGGTACACTGCAAGTCCAGACCTCACCCAGTGTTTCCAGAACACTGTACTGGTGTGGCTGCCATGTCTCTACCTCTGGGTGTGTGCTCCCATCTACCTCATCTACCTCCGCAGCCATAACCAGGGCTACATATGTATGAGTCACCTCAACAAAGCCAAAACTGTGAGTGATATGACCCTTAATTATGTTGTGGAGTACTTTTTCATATATGATGTCGTGTGTGTAAATGCTTTGGGTTATACTAGAAAGGAAGTGGTTCATGTGGCGTGTTGCCAGGCTACATCACAAGCATTGATAGTTGTTCCAAACAGCCACACTAGAAAGTGGAATGGCCATTATAGAGAGGGGCAGATGTGATATAGTTCAAATGTGGAGATAGCTTCTCATGACCCCTGTTCCAGTTTCTCCTAGAACACATTCATAGTGTTGACGTCAGCTGTTCACATGTAAAATTGCAGAAATAGTTGTGTAAAAGGTGAGAAACTCTAATAATCACTGTAATTATTATGCTTAAAGTAAACGGTATAGTGTATGGTGCAAAGGTTCTAGTTTTACATCCAATAGAATCTACAGCAAGTGAGAAAGCATGTGTGATTTGTTCTGCTCCCCACAGGCTGTTGCTGTTCTTCTGTGGATGATCTGCTGGTCAGATGTCTTTTATTCTTTCTGGGAAAGAAATCATGGCAGCGTTGTTCCGGCACCCGTTCACCTAGTCAGCCCAACCTTACTGGGCCTTACCATGGTGAGAGTTCATTTAGTTAGGTCTGAATGATGATGAAGATTAAATGTAGGATTATATATCATTTCTTTTGATGTGGTTTATTTGTACTCAGTAAAGATCAGTTGGACTGATAAATAGGCTACACTCTATTCCTCTGTTCATTTTCTGACACTTATTCATGTTCAGGTCTTAACAGCAGCAGGTTAAACAAGCCTTCCCTGGCCTGATGGGATATATAATCTACCCAGTGTGCTCCAGATAAGGTTGCGGTCTTTAAACACAATTAAGCAGAACTAGTGTTGTCACGATACCAACATTTTGGTACCGGTACCGGTACCAAAATGTATTTCGATACTTTCGATACTTTTGGATAGTTTTTCAGATAAAAAGAGAACGCAAAAAATGTCATTACTGACTTTATTTTAATAGAAAATCTTAGAATAACATCAAAATAAAATTCAAAATACTAGGCTTTTCTTATTGCACTCAAAAAAAAATTTTTTTTAGAACAGTCAGTGTGAGTAAATAAAAAGTATGAAGTTAGAAGTTCTAACTTAGAAAAAAATATTTTCATTACATATAGCCTGTCTTAAGTAGGACCAATGTTTTTAAATGGTATGTTACCAGTCTTTATAACATATTAAATGGCTAAATATGTATGTAAAACACTGAACGACTGTGCTGTAACCACATTTAA
>NW_018127972.1:1109071-1133941 GCF_001952655.1 Monopterus albus | reverse complement strand
GCCATTCTCCTCTCCGTGCTCCTCTCTCGCTCTCTCCCTCTCCCTCTCCAACGTCTCTGCTCTCTCCAAGCTTTCCTCCTGCTCCGTTTGTTGCTCCAGTCCACGCTGCTCAGTGAGCAGAGGACGAGGAAGCTGTTTCCTGCTCTGTTTTCCTCTGTTGCGGGCGGGCGCTGCCGGGGGCGCTGCAAGTACCGGTCCCATCCAAATGCAGTATAGTACCATTTTAAATGCCTCAGTACCGCGGTACCATACTAGTACCGGTATATCGTGCAACACTAAGCAGAACATTACAAAAGTTTGAGCTTGTGAAGAATGTGGTAGAGCTGGAGCCAAAACTGGAACAGCACAGGGATGCTGGGTAGAAGCACTGTAGCTGGCAGACTATAACTGAGACTACAGTATGTCAGCCCTGCTCAGCAGTATGAACTCAAGCATGATGTATAAATGTGTGTGTGCTCCAGTTGCTGGCCACCATGATAATCCAGTATGAACGGATGAAAGGGGTTCAGTCGTCTGGTGTAATGCTAATCTACTGGCTGCTGGCACTGCTGTGTGCCACTGTCACCTTCAGGTCCAAGATCCTCCAAGCCCTCAACCAGGTCAGTCTTCACTGAGCAGTGCAAGAAATTTGATGGGACTAGTATTTCTCAAGACCTTAAACAAGAGACAATAGTATAATAGATGTATTGCAAATAAAGCAGCATCTCATACGGCAGATCAGGATTAAAGACTTTGTCTGTTTTTTGTTTGTTTGTTTGTTTGTTTTTTTTTAGCTGGTGACAGTAAGTGTGTGGAGGTACACCACCTTCTATATCTACTATGCTCTGCTGCTAGTCGCTCTGTTCCTGTCTTGCCTGACGGACCAGCTGCCCCTCTTTGCCCAGAATGTTAAAGACTCGGTGAGACTGCCACACCCGCTGTCACTCACGCTTATATCAAGAGCCGGAAAACAAATTTGGTTACTTATGGATAGTTGTTTACCATAGTAGTTAAGCTGAACAACACAGCCATAGAATACTGTAACATTCCTCAAACTGAATTCCTATTTGGATGTTGTATTAAGTCATGCCTTATGATTATGCCTTATTATTCATGTTTTACCAAACACAGATGGAGTATTCAAATGGGGATCTGTGGGTTTAACCTCTCATTTTATAGCACAGGTTTTCAAAGTTTGACACCTTCTGAGATTTTAAAGTGGAGTTCATTCTGTGGGAAGAACTGCTTGTTCCTCTGCTTTTTTATTGGCTCAAAAAGAAAATTGGCTTTTGTTTGAAAACAGAGGAAGTAAAAAAGATTTTGATGGACAAAAACATGTAAGAAGGACAGACTGTAAATAATCCAGCAGCAGAGTAAGAGCTCAATAAATAGTCTGTTGGAGGGAAGTACTGGTATTCTCTTTTGACTTGTCCCAGGGAACGTCCATGTCTATCACAGACCACATCCTGTAATTTCAGTACGGTTCAAGTACCGTCTAGAATAAGCAGAACGACTTCAGTTACAGAGGACCACAGTGTTCATCATTCCCCCTGTAATATTTCAAGGGGTCGCCAGCCTTTACTATCTGAAGAGCCATTTTTGGCCAGAAACAAGAAAAAAAAAAAATAACTACATGGAGCTGCAAAAGTAATTTGAGCCCTTTACATGCAGGTACCACTACCTACTGGCCAAATAGCCAATCAACAGGACAAACAGGTCTAAATGAGCATGCATGCATGTTTTACCAGAAGGTGACTGGAGGCTATTTATGATTAGACTATTTGGCACTTTAACTTTCCATCCCCATTGCAGTAACACCATGTTTGGTGCATTTATAAAATCATAGATACTACAAGAAGGACAGTAGTTGACTCTTTTGTTATTTTTATTGTTTTATTTTAACAAAACTGATTGTGTAGTGGGGGAAAAAAAATCGTCTGCCATGTGTAGGCTTACAAACTGGGAGTATCTATAAATAGCAATGCAGACCTGTCCTACCTGTGTTTGTGCAAATGGACTAAATCACCAAAATGCCCTGAAAAAACAAAATATGTACGCGAGTAGTATGCGGATGACCAACAGAGTAAATGGAGGCGATGGACACTACACTGTTCCATTATCCCACGGTGGTGACAGGGCAGACTCAAATCTGTTATAATTTTCATCCTAGGGGTATCAGTATGCCACTTTATTAAATTTTGATATTTTTTCAGTCGAGAAAATAACCATCTAGTTTTTAAAAATGTGATCAGTCAATCCAGGAAATGCTAATTTAGAAATCTGCTCAGAGGTTTTGGAGATGTGATGACCGGTTAACCAGCCAGCCAGATCTACTTTGCAAGCATAGTTGTAGCCAGGGAGCCATTAGAGAGGGGCTAAAGAGCCGCACGTGGCTCATGAGCCGAGGGTTGCTGACCCCTGTTCCAGTCACTAATCAGCCCCATCATAAATTGACTTGCAATTTAAATATATAATCTCTAAATATTCTTTGATCAGAATCTCAGCAGCAGTAACATCTTTTGGGTGTAACTGTATGGTTTTTGTCTTTAGAACCCCTGTCCCGAGTATGGAGCTTCTTTCCTCTCCAGAATAACCTTCTGGTGGATCTCCAGGTGAGCCGATACCTCAGTGGTGTGTTGACAGTGCAGTCTAATGAGAAGGTTTAGACTCTTTACTTGTTGTTTCCAGTTGTCTCTGTCTTTTAGAAGATTTTGGGAAGGTTAAAAAATGCTCAAAATGCAGTATACATGTGCAATACCTATGTGCCATTTTAGATGTTATTTAAGGAAATTTAAAGGGAAAAAAGTTTCCTTTTAGTATAATATTCCTGTTTTGTGACGCTATATTGCTGGAACCCGCGTGGTGATAAAGTTAGTTCTGGTTCAGCTTTCACCACACTGGTCCATGACATCCAGCAAAGGTGCTGTGTTGACTTGTCATGTATGGGGGACGATCTGAGGGCACATGTATGCCCACGGGAGGAGGACTCTTTTGTTTATCTTGTTAGCATGTGCATTCACTGCAATTCACTGTCGAATTTGGGCCACAGTTAATGCACCATAACGAATGGAATGCAGCTTCTATATGAGCATCAGTGAACGTGGGATTGGGATCGATCTGTTGAAGAACACAGTGAATGTGCATTCATCTGAGTTGCATACACCTGGCTTCACCTAGCCGGCCCTCCTCAACTTGGCTTAGCCTTCGGGAAATGTGTTAAGCCAGGATGCACTTAGTAGACTAGGTTAAGCCTCGCTTTGTCTTGTTATCTATGATTTCTTAATTCTGCTTTTGTGAAATAGCCCTCAAATGTGGGAAAATCCAAATAAAAACAGTAAGGTCATGTGACCAGTCTTGTTGTGCACCCATGTTCCAGGCAGTGTGGGTGGAAGTGAGGGCTGACTTCTGTGTAAATAGTTGTAGCATTTCAATTTATCAGGTGTTTAAAGTTGGTAAATGGACTGTATTTTTTATAGTTTTAAAGTTGACTAAACAGAGTAGAGAGGAGTATACTGATGATGGAGATGTGTATTGGAACACTTCAATCATATGAGTCCTTTGTGCTATATCACTGATCTTCAGCGATTCACTTTTAGGGGTGGGCAGATTGATCCAAATAATGATCAATCTATGAATGAACTATCAATACCAACATGAAAGCCTCATAGCGTCATGATGGCAGAGAGAAAGAGGAGTGTTGTATGGTATTATTTCATGGCAGTAAATGAAAACAGTGTGAACTGCTCTGTGTGTACCGAGGGGGTGCTCACTACTGTAGCAACACCACCAATATCTGTAAACATATGAAAAACCACAAAAAAGAGAACTCCAAGCTGCAAAAGAGAGGGAAATCCCTCAGACACAGATAGACCCAGACCCCAGCCACAGGGGACACTGGCACTATGCTCTCAGAGAGGCAAGGAATTTCCAGGTATCTTATATATAGTGGTGTAAATAATACTTTAGTCATATCGGATCTTCTACAGCAGCGTATAGAGAATGTGAATGTATGTCATGCCATGTTGAATGTTGGGATGGGGCGCTATTTTGGGAGATTTGCACTGTATTTACCTGCTAATGTCCTTGCTTTGTTTGGCCTAAAAAAATTGCTCAAATCATTTAGATCTCACTTTACTGACTGTGGTAATTCAGAATGGATAACCTTAGCTGACTGTAGCTCATAGTGGACCTAGAGATCCTGTCTACGAGAGCGACAGACTGAAAAACGACTCTGCACCCTGATCTCAGCTCTCAATTCTGGAACTAACGCTAGGTAGCAGCTGTCAGCAGATGATTGGATGTAGTCGAAGCATTTGCTACTGTATGTAGCTGTATGGGATACTATTTTTTTTTTTTTAAACCAAAATTCAACTTGGCATGACAACTTCACATTTTCTATTGCAAACAAGAATGCTTTATCATTATAGGGAGATACAGGGCAAGGCATCTTTTTAATGGTGGCAGCAATATGCTGCCATGAAAATGTATTCCGATTTAGCATATTGATGATGTATTCATCTCATACATCACGACATAGCACTGCTCTCCCCTACATGAAAGTACTTAAGCTGCTTTTATAAATAAAAAGTATCTTCAATATTGGCCCCGTATTTACTTGGTATCGGATTAATACCAAATTTTTCAGTATCGCACACCCCTACTTTTGTCCTCCTGTCTACAGGATGGTGATAACAGGCTACAAGCGTCCCCTGGAGGAGAAGGACTTGTGGTCTCTGAACCCTGAAGACTGCTCCCAGAAAGTGGTACCACAGCTGGTGCAACGCTGGAAGTTACAGTGCCAGAAGGTCAAAAGGTCTGGAGCTCAGTACAGCAGGGAATGCCTGTTATACAGAAATATTTTATGTTGTTACCCAGGTAAAGGTGCACCTGCTAGATGTGCAGCATTTTTGATGTACATTATACGTGTGTGTGTGTGTGTGTGTGTGTGTGTGTGTATATATATATATATATATACACACACAGTATATAAACTGACTTTAGTTGCAGTGATCACAGCTGCCCACTTTCACCACAAGGGGACTTTGACATACAGTCTTTCCAACACTCACAATGGTAAAGAATTCTTTAAAAAAACTTCCTGCATCTAGATGGTGAACTGAGTCAGCACTAAAGTCTAATTTATTGATCTATGGACCATATACTACCAATCCAAAAAATTAAACTAACATAAAATAAAGATAAAAAGTTAATAATAAAAAAATTCACCCAAGTCTATTCATTACTAGTTGAGTTATGCTGTGATCAAACCAACAAATGCCAGTAAAAACATCACGCCTGACTTGGCAGAGTTAATAAGACACCACCCTTTAACTTAAAAATAATACAAGTATTGCAGCATCATATATTTTTAAGTCAATTAACATTTTAGTGATGCTGCCAGGGGTATACTCAGTTTTGTTGTGTACTGCTTGAACAGGAATGTTTTGTTTTCTTTGGGTCAATATTGGTTGCAGGTGTGGATTAGATGTTTTGAGAAGCCGCTTCTACTTGAAGTTTCAACCAACTTGCACTGACTACACCTACAACTCATTTTCACTTCTTGTTCATTTTCACAACTACACAGTGTGTGAAAATATCATCTTGGAGCACAAGACTGAGACGATAACAGCGCAATAACACATTTCTGACCCTTCTTTCAAATAATTCTTTTATTTAGAATATGTAAGTGAAGCAGTCTACCTCTCCCCTTTATTCCAGCACAGAGCAGAAAACGTTGTACTCCCCCAGACCGGTCCCTCACAGAGATGGCAAAGAGGCCCCGGGTGTGGAAGAGTCTGAAATCTTGCTTGTAAAAACCCAGAAGAAAACAAAAGAGCCCTCGTTGTTCTGGGCACTGTGCCTGGCCTTCGGGCCCTACTTCCTCATCTCTTGCCTTTATAAGATCATCCAGGACATCCTCATGTTTGTTGGGCCTGAGATCCTCAGGTGAGAAAGCTGAATTTTTTTCAAACATATAGAACCTTTGATAGGATCAAACTGCTTTGTAGCATAAATTCCATTTGTATGGAATGAAAATGTATGTTGGACCCCAGTCAAGGGGCCACCTTTCCATCTTTCAAGATGACTGTCACATTTCACCCAATGTGGAAGGCAAATGGCAACATTCAAAGGACACAGCAGCTGCCTTGTTTGCAGCTCAGTGTCCCGACTGTTTAAAGATGTGTTCTGGTGCTCTTCATTAACCTGTGATGTTGGGTCATGTCATGTGACCATGTTTTATTTACCAGGACTTTGTAGTCAAGCCTTCATCAGACATTGGTAAACACATGACACAGACTAGACCAAAGAAGGAACCACTGCAGGATTTCAGTGATGGAATCCAGGCATAATCTTCAATGTTTCTTCTTGTTTGCAGTCCCCCCGATATTTCAGTAGTGCTGGTTTTCCTCAGGATCTAGTGCAGAAATAGTTGACCCTCTACTGAATCAGCAGTTTCAGTTAGAATTTGATCTTAGTTGCAAGTCTATAGTATTATTTGTTGTCTCACAGAAGTAAGTTGTTTGTTTTTTTTAAACCACAACAGCAATATTACTTGGATCCAGATCAGACTTTGGTGTGTGATAGATCTTATAGGGATGTTATCATGCAGTCTTTGTCCAAGCATTCTAGGCCTTGTGTCTGGAGTTGTAAGCAAAAATATTTAAGTTGGCCCTATCTCACAGTGGTGAAGAATCCTTTAAAAAAATCCTGGATCCTGGTGATGATCCGGATCATAAAAACCTAATGGATTGTTCTGTGGTCCACACCCTATATCTCCAAAAAAAAATTGTATCCAAATCCATTCATTATTTTTTAAGTTACTGTATGTGTGAACAAACCAACAGACACCAGTAGGAAATAGTGGCTCAACTTAATAAATGTGATTTTAAAATAGTTCTTATTAAGGCTTCAATAAATTGGCTGAGAAGTCTTCTATGTCCATTGATCATCATGATCTGCAGGCAAGGGTTACTGTGCTATACTCTGAACACTTCTTTCAAAGACCTTGCCACAGGTATTTTCAACATAGTTTGTTAATTATGGTGTAGTGTAGTGACTTCCTACACTTGATTCCATCCAGGCTGCTGATCCACTATGTCAACGACTCCACCGCCCCCTCCTGGCGGGGCTTTTTCTACACAGCTCTGCTCTTCACATGTACCTGTGTGCAGTCATTAATCCTCCAGAAGTACTTTCACATTTGCTTCGTCTCAGGCATGCGTTTGCGCACCGCCATCATTGGAGCTGTCTACAGGAAGGTACAGGCACATTTATGGAAATATGTAAAGAATAAGAGAAATAGTACAAAAGTTATCGAGCCACGCTTTCTGCCCTGTTTAGAAACAAATCACAGATTTTGTATTACCCTGATTTTAATTCATGTTTTTACTATTGTACTGGTCAGTTGAGTGCATGCTTGGGCTATGAATCTGCAGTTGGACTGACTTTTTATGGACTTCTCCCTCCTTGCTTATGCACTTTGCAGGCCTTGGTTATAACCAGTGCAGCGCGGCGAACCTCTACAGTGGGAGAGATTGTCAACCTGATGTCGGTAGACGCTCAGCGCTTTATGGACCTAATCACTTACATCAACATGATATGGTCTGCTCCTTTGCAGGTGGCACTGGCGCTCTACTTTCTCTGGCAGGTAGGATCACAGAGCACCTATAGATTCATACAGACATACACTTCCAAGGGCACCATCCTAACCAACAGGAGCTGTGCTGCGGAAGTCTCACATAAGGAAATGTTTCACTTTTAAGCTAAATACTTGTAAAGGTGACAAGTCAACCGCAGGCCTACAGTTGTTGACTGGCAACAAACTGTTGCTTTGGTCTGAAGTTATGTAGGAGTTGGTTCTAAAACAGCTACCAGGAAAAAGAACTGGTTTGTACAGCTCAGTACTGAAAGACAAAGTCGTTCAGTAGTAGAACAGTGAGATACTGATAGTTACCAAACCATCTTTTTGTTCACACTTTTATCTGGTTTCTTTAGCTCCTTTTTGTTCATTGAACAAGTAAAAGTAATATAATCCAAAAGACCATTTGGAAAGATCTGTTCAAAAGACGGTAAACAATATATACACTCATCATGATATAAAATTTAAGCAATAAGAAAATGACAAACGTCGATGAAGTGTCAATAAGGGACATTATTTGATAGTGCACATCAGCCTATCACGCCACAGGAAAGGAGGTGATTATAACTAATCGCATGGTACTTTTTTAAGAATAGACGATGTACACCTACCAAACACAGGAAGGTTAGTTGAGTTAGCGGAGCACAGCACCACATGCTACTGTTATGGTAACGTAACTACACATGAATAATGGAGATGAACACTCTCTCATACTGTTGGGAGAGGCAACTCCTTGAACAGAGCCAAATCTTGTGGCTCTGTTCCTTTTTTCTTTTTTTAAAACATGTCTGTGGTTTAATTAAGTGCTGATGGTGCATCCAGCTTTAGGTCTGTGTCTGTCAGTTTGACTGAGGGTGGGGCTTAGATATGCAGCGGCAGCACTCAGCTATCCTCAGAGCAGCTGTGATCTCCTCGGTGCATTTTCAAATGGTGTATGAGCTTTTAATTTCACTTTATCATTTTGTATTGCCTAACAATAAAAATGCCAGTAGAATAAGAAACTAAATCTAAACTACACCCTCACAAATCATGGGAATCCAGAAATGCAAAGTCATTTTGTCCTAGCAGTTATCTTCCTTTTGATTTGCGGCTAAATAATTTTAAGTAGAAAATAAGAAATTGACATTTTATCATCATTGCTGAACGGTGGTGGAAGAAATACTTTGTTGTTTTACATAAGTAAAGAATCTGTCACAATCTATAACCTCAAATCAGAAAAAGCTGGGACAGTGTAAAATCAAAACTGAAAATACTGATGTGTAAATCATCTGTGTCCTGTATTACATTGGAAACAACACAGCAGCACATTATTTAATGTGATGCCACATCGGTTTTGAAGAACAGATACTCCTGTAATGCTGAAATACTTCCAGTGCACGTGAGGGGCTGTTCTAATGTAACTCAATAGTGCGGAGAAGTTGATGGAATTGCTTCATTGATACGGTTTTATTATGACTTCATTTGTTGCTGTTTAGAACCTGGGTCCATCTGTGCTGGCTGGAGTGGCTGTGATGATTCTGCTGGTCCCTGTTAATGCTGTCATTGCCATGAAAACCAAAACCTACCAGGTCGGCCTTCTGCACCGGCACACATTGTCACACAGATCGTTACTTCCACCTCTTAAAGCTGACTCAGTCAAGCTGCTAGCGCTGAGGGTTCACAGTTATTGTTGCTTCAGTTTGTAGCATAGTGAGACTGTTATTTGTTCCCTTAGATATGGTGTGCATTTATGTGTTGAGCAGGTGGCTCAGATGAAGAGCAAGGACAATCGCATTAAGCTGATGAATGAGATGCTGAATGGCATCAAAGTGCTGAAGCTTTACGCCTGGGAACTGGCCTTCAAAGACAAGGTGTCTGAAATACGTGAGAGTGAGCTGCAGGTCCTGAAGAAGGCTGCCTACCTGGGTGCAGTGTCCACCTTCACCTGGGTCTGCGCACCCTTCTTGGTGAGTCCAATACCATAGTTTCTTTCAAAATCACACTGGGTGTCATCATCCACACATGGCATCAGGTTGTTCAGCTGGCACAGAAACTCAAGCCAGCACCTGAATCTTTACAGACTGGACAAAATGATGGAATGACCAGATCACACAGGGCAACAGATCAAGATGCACTTCACTTCACCTTACTTGTCTTGTTTTTCTCAAATGAAAAAGTGTAAATTGAAAAGGGTTGCCATCACATTTCTCTCTCTCTCTGTCTCCCCTGCTGGGTCACTGCACAGGTCGCCCTGTCCACTTTCAGTGTGTACGTGCTGATCAATGAACATAATGTGCTCGATGCAGAGAAGGCCTTTGTGTCACTGGCACTTTTCAACATCCTGCGTTTTCCACTCAACGTGCTGCCAATGGTCATTAGTAGTATCGTGCAGGTTGGTGCGCACTCACTCTCACATATATAGTGAAAATAGCTCAATTATGAATTTGGGGAATATGAATCAGAATGCTTACACATAACTAATTTAATAAGTGAAAATGCTTATGCAGGATTCCTATTTGTGGCCCGTACAAAACGTTTCTCAACCAGAGGTTTTAGTTTTGGGAAGAACTGACTATAAAGGGAAGTCTGAGTGGCTGCAGTGGTGTGCGTCCCACATTCAGTTTTGGCAAGTTCTTAGATGACTGTATTGTTGATAACAGTTTGAGGACTCTCCATTGGTGTAGGTTTTGAGTTGAATTCAGTTAATTATTATGATTTCATTCTCAGAATAGGGTCGTGGTATGTGAAGCTCATTTCGAGTGTCTGCTTTATTTTAGGCTTTGATCTTTGAGCCCCGTTGAGCTGTAAATTTCATGGGTGTTTCATGGAGCTGACACTGGCTCACACTTTGGCTTTTAATACAAACATAATAAAAAGTTATTGCTGTTGAAACACTGTCTGGAATGTGACTATGCATATTAGGGAATGTATTCCAGGGTTTGACTTGCATCATAGAGCTCAGCTGTCAAGATGAAACACCTTCACCTCACCAACAACAGGAGATATACAGGCAATCACCCACAAGTCACATTACAAGCAATATAAAAAAAAATTTGTGGTTAGCCATAACTTGTGCAATAACACACAGGACCCCTGGATCTAGCACAGAAGTCGGATTGCCTTAAAGGGGAGGTTCACATAAATTACAAAATAAAAAAACAACTCACTCCCCTCCAGTGGTATATCACTATGCAGATAGATTGTGTTTTACTTGTCCAGGTTTTGAGAAATAGTTTTCAGATTTCTGCCTCCACCTCAATACAGAGGCAGTGAATGTAGTTCAGTTTGTGCTGCTTAAAACAATGTGCTCACATTCGCATATAGCATATCAGTAATTTGATGTCTCCCTTCTTCAGGCTAGTGTGTCCTTGAAGCGGCTGAGAGTTTTTCTATCACATGAGGAGCTGCAGGAGGACAGTGTGGAGCGCAAAGCAGCAGTAGGCTGTGAGTTTTGTCTCCTGCTCTTCCCTCTATTGCTTTGTCTGTTGTGCCCTCTGCCTTCTGTACATTCCCACATGCTGTGCGGATGCTTCTTTCTCTGTTGTCTATGTGTTGACGTATATGTGGCGGTTTCACAGATGATATTAAGTCTTCTTTCCTCCCAGCCCCACACAGCATCTCCATAGTGGATGGAGTTTTCAGCTGGTCTAAAACTGAATCACCGACACTCAAGAGGTGTGTGTCATCTTCCTCAGGGGTTTTTACTGTATTAACATATACACACTGGCCACTTTATTAGGAACACCTGTACAATTGTGTGCACTTCAATGCAACACTTCCAACATAACATCTGTGTTTATGAAGCTCAAAATGTTTCAGTTTTTGGTGGAATTGTCATAAATGCATAAAATCAATTATATGATTATTATTGAGGTCATAGTTAAAGATGGTGTTTTACTGTACTACATTATATTCAGAGGTGTTCCTAATATTCTGACCCTACCATGTATGTAACTGGGGAGGACACAATGCAGCAAAACAAATATTTGTTTTCTTTACAGTTATATAACTATTTTAATTGCAACTTATAAACTATATATTGATTTATGAGTATGTACAGAATTTGAATTATTTAGAAATGAAGGGGTTTGTTCCTTAAATTGAAGAGACTCAAGTTGAATCTCACTGTTTGTGTGCAGGCTGAATGTGTGTATCCCAGAAGGCTCTCTGGTAGCTGTGGTGGGACACGTGGGCTCAGGAAAGTCCTCGCTTTTGTCCGCCCTGCTCGGAGAGATGGAAAGACTAGAAGGAACTGTAGCTGTCAAGGTGGCTGCTCTTGCTCGCTCACCACAGTGCACACAGAACCCTCTCAACCTGCTGTTTTTTTCAGCAGTCAGCAGTGTCATGATTTTCAGATTTCACAGCAGTGCACAGGCCATGTCTTTGTTCAAAAGGACAGAGAATCAGAGTTTACACACAGAGACAGCTGTTCTTTTACCACCTGAGTTCAAGGCTGGTGACCAAAAGGTGAAGCTGGTTTTTCACACTATTATAAAATTGTGAAATCATCATAGTGTAGTTTTTCATTTTCAAGGGTTATTCCTTGTGTTGTTTTTGTAGAAGAACACTGACCCTAACCAGACAACAGCCAGCAGGTTCACTGTGTAGTCTGGCCAGCTCACAGAATTAAAGATGACCACCTCCCAGCGATGGCAGAAGTCAGAACTGGTGGTGTGGAGAAAACACACAGAATTTAATAACACAGTTTGTTTTGTTTTGTTTTGTTTTTAATGAATGTGAGTTGCTAGCATCATATCTGTCTAATCACCTCTAACAATATTGCACACCCGTGGGCTGGGGGGCGGGTGGACATTCATCCTCTGGGGATCAGGACTATGCTCTGACTGTGCGCTGGTGTGTGTCACCCTGCAGGGTTCAGTAGCCTATGTCCCCCAGCAGGCCTGGATCCAGAATTCCACTCTGAAAGACAACATAATATTTGGTCAGGAGAGGAGAGAAGCCTGGTATCAGAGTGTGGTGGAGGCATGCGCCCTGCAGCCTGACCTGGAGATCCTTCCTGCTGGAGACAAGACCGAGATCGGAGAAAAGGTTCAGTTTATGATCGCAGAGTCCGTTTGTCTGCGCAGTGGAACACTACTGGTTGAATTGTCTGTGTTTAAAACACTGTAATGGAATAAGATGTAGAAAGCTCCACAGCCACAGTAGTTTTCCTTTTATTCAACATGCTGACATGTTGCTGCATAGCATGAAGTAACTCAGTTTTGATTCTAGTTTAATTTGGCATGGGGCTTTTTCAAACAAGTCTAGACATTGTTGTCTAAAATTAGAAATTGTAGTTCCTTGTTCCTCCTCAGTGTGTTCATACTTCATGTAGAAGGACGTCCTTGCCCCTGAGGTGTGTGGTTATGGGGAGCGGCTCAGTCTTGACACAAGGGAGCTTCTACTTTACTGTCTCCAACTTCCCAACAAGAAGGCCTCGTAGTTTTGATCAATTTATCAGTTATACTTCCTATGATCTCTTAACCTCTGTTAGTGAGGGTTTTATAAATTTAAAAACACATACAGGTGTGACACAAGGTCTAAAAGTCTTTTAAGGATGAAGTGGCCTTGCCTTGTTTCTAGCTTCGTCTCTATTTCTGTGTGCCTCTCCATCTTTACAGGGAGTGAATCTGTCTGGAGGTCAGAAGCAGAGGGTGAGCCTGGCCAGGGCTGTCTACTGTGACCGAGCTGTCTACCTGCTGGATGACCCATTGTCTGCCGTTGATGCTCACGTAGGAAAACACATCTTTGATCAAGTCGTCGGCCCACAGGGACTGCTGAAGGACAAGGTGTGTCTGATCTCAAACGTAACCATCCGAGACATACTCCAAAAGACTTGCAGCTGTAATTTCAGCGAAAGGCGGTTCGACAAAGTATTGACTCGGGAGCTGAATACATATGCGTGCCACACTTTTCAGATTTTTGTTTGTAAAAAATCTTGAAATCATCAAGGGGTATGAATACTTTTGTAAGGCACTGTATATACATATAAACTAAATATCACTATGGCTATACCTGGACATTCTTTGCCAGTCGAAAACCCGTGGCCAGTGAACTCGGTATCTCCCTGCTGGTCTCTCCCAACTCTGTGGTTCAATAAGTAGCTCTCCATATTGAACGAGACCTTTGCCATATAGACGCTCACATTCACATTAAGTGCAAAGTGATCCATTAATTTTACTGTTGACAGAAAAATGAGCATGATGAACGGCATGCACATACACAAAAAATGTGTCTGGGACTGAATGAGACTCTCTGGTGGAGAGCATTTAGGCTTTTCATATGTGTATATTGTAACACCACAGTTTTGCAGTAGGGCTGACGTGGAACAATTTACTGACATTATAATAGTATATAAATCACCATTTACACACAAGCATATCAAAGGCGTGTGGGTGTTCGCAGACTCGTGTGCTGGTGACCCATGGGCTGAGCTACCTACCCCAGACCCACCTGATCCTGGTGATGGTGGAGGGAGAAATCACAGAGATGGGCTCCTACCAGCAGCTCATGGCCACAGAAGGAGCCTTTGCTGAGTTCGTGCGAACGTACGCTGCTGTCGAACACACTGGCCATAATGGTGAGCACAATGCCCTGTACACAACAGGAGTGACTGTGTATCTTGGCTGTGAGATATTTTATTTTCCAAGGAAAGGTTTTTAACTGCAGTGCTGAGAATGAGGACATCTGCTCAATGGATATTAACTGTGTTTGTTTGCTGCAGTGTTTGCAGATCAATCCTTTTGTCATAAATCTTTGTTTTTGGTTGCTTCCTACATCCAGAATCGGTGCCAAAGACTGAAACCAAAGGAACAGAAAATGGCAGTGTGACTGCTCTCGCTGGGTGAGTGAAAACAGACAACAGTGATGCTCTGTGGCACACTAAATATATCCGGCTGTAGATGCACACACAATATCTTAGTAGGTTAGTAGGAGCAATTCCTTGTTTATTTGGGCCTGCACATGAGATTTGTTAACAAAATGAACAGTACATTCTTCCATGTGTTAGCAACAGTCCAGATGTCAGCAGTGATCTGAAACTGGGCAAGGAGGACAAGGAAATCAGCAAGGATGCTAAGAACCCCGAGCTGGGCAAGCTAACAGAGGCCGACAAGGCCAGCACGGGACAGGTAGGTAGACGTTGCTCAACCACAATTCATCATTGTACATCAATATGCACTATGTGATGGTCCTAGTCACAGCCTGATCCTAACTGGTCTCCTCTCCCTCCCCAGGTTAAGCTCTCTGTGTTCTGGGCCTATTTTAAAGCCATTGGAGTGCTTCTATCCTGCATCAGTTTGCTGCTGTTCCTTGCCCATCACCTGCTCTCCCTGTTCTCCAACTACTGGTTGAGCCTGTGGACCGACGACCCTGTGGTTAATGGCACTCAGCCTGACAGAATGAGGAGGCTAGGGGTGTATGGTGCTCTCGGCCTGACCCAGGGTGAGGAGGGGTGAAGGGGGTGAGAAGCAGTTACAATATGCAGAAAGAAAACACTGAGCCAAGAAACTTTTGAGAATGAGAGACATAAATGCCAGAATAACATGACCGGTTTTTTTTTTTTTTTTTTTTTTTTTTTTTTGGGTCATTCACACTTGCACTCAGAGGCATGAGAAGAGGGGGGCTGAGGGTGCTGCAGCACCCCCAGTGGTGGCTAAAGGTGGTAGCATCTTATACTCAGCAGTAAAAGATTAAAATAAATAAATAAAATCCAATAATAACAAATTTTGTTTAAATTGTAGACATAGAAGTTCAAAACAGAGGACAATGGTTGTGTGAAAATGATTTGTTGAGAAAACCCCTCAACTGAGCTTTCCACAGTAACAGTGGGAAACAACAGCAATGAGGATCCGATTTTTTTTTTTACCTTAAGTAACGTTATTTCAAAGAAGACCAACATGCTACCACTACTAACAATAGTGAGAACATAGATGAAAACATCATTGCTCATGCTGAAGCAGAAATGGTTACAACAGCAAACGTTAGCAACGGCACCACAACAGAGCCAGCCACTGCAAAAGAGAGCAACAGCGGAGTCTCTGGGGATCAACAGGCTGCTGCCTCTGTCTGTCAGCTGTGTGGGGAGCTGGGGATGAGGATGTAAATGACAAAGGCATCTCATCAGGCTGCAAGTTAGTTACTGTCATGGCCAAAAAATATTGGCACCCCTGCATTTCTGTCAGATAATGCACCACTTCTTCCAGAAAATTATTGTCATCACAAAGTCTTTGATATTCTCATGTTTATTTATTTTACTTGCATTGGAAGAACACAAAAAAAAAAAACGGGGAAAAAAAAGGCCAAATCTGAAACATTCCACATGTAGCATACCAAAAAAACTAGACAGTTTTGACTGTACTTTCATCTTCTGTATGACAATATACATTATTTACAAGCAAATTATATTATAAACATGTGCATGTGTGCACATACAGTATCCCAGGCAACAGAAAAAAACATTCCCATGCCTATGCTTATGCTGAAGACACACCCTCTCATTTAAAGCAGATACTAAATCTCAAAAATAGTGTTACATCTTGAATCTTGCTGGTGTTTCTCTGCCTGTACAGCTATAGCTTGATGCCTGTCTTGGCCAGTACACTCTTGCATTTTCCTGGTAAAATAAAGGTTAAATAAACTAAAATGCACCCATATGCCAACAGTTGTCTTACCCTACGAACTCCACTGCTCTTGCAGGTGTGGCAGTCTTTGGTTTCTCCCTCTCCATGTCCATTGGGGGCATCCTGGCATCCCGCTACCTCCATCAGTCCATGTTGTATGATGTCCTGCGTTCACCTATGTCCTTCTTTGAGCGAACCCCCAGCGGTAACTTGGTCAACCGCTTTTCCAAGGAAATGGACACCATTGACTCACTCATCCCCAGCATTTTTAAGATGTTCCTGGGCTCTTTGTTCAGTGTATTGGGGGCTTGTGTTATCATCCTGATCGCCACACCCTTGGTTGCTATCGTCATTCCTTTTCTCGGTTTGCTCTACTTTTTTGTGCAGGTTAGTGGGAGATTTTCTGAAGGCAAGGCAGCAAAGTGTTTTTATAAATAAACATTTTGGTTTTATAAACATTGAGTACTATGTGGAAAAAAGGTTTATACTTTCCATACTACTCATATCTTGCAAATGCAATCTGTTTCCTTCATACAATTTGTAGCTGCACTATATTTTATTGTCATGATATATTTTCATTTGTCTGATGTGCCTGTTGTTCCTGTGCCCAGAGGTTTTATGTGGCGTCCTCTCGCCAGCTGAAGCGTCTGGAGTCAGTTAGCCGTTCACCCATTTATACCCACTTCAATGAAACACTGCTGGGCACCTCCGTCATTCGAGCCTTTGGTGAACAGGAGCGTTTCATCCATGAGAGCGACCAGCGGGTAGACCATAGCCAGAAGGCTTACTACCCCAGTATAGTAGCTAACAGGTTAGACGAACTGTTTTGATTCACTCTTCCTACACTTAGTACTTGCTGCAACAGTATGCACTGTCTTATGGGAATGAAACACAAAGGTTGAATGGATTTTTAAGAATTCAAGAAATGTTTTGTTTTTAGTTGCACTGAATATGTAACATTAGTCTTCTTCACTGATTATGTCAATGAATCTGTGTTTGTGTAGGTGGCTGGCAGTTCGCCTAGAGTTTGTTGGAAACTGCATCGTGTCATTTGCTGCTTTCTTTGCTGTCATAGCCAGAGAGAGCCTCAGCCCAGGCATAATGGGCCTGTCCATCTCCTATGCTCTCCAGGTAAACACAATTGTGCTACCTGTTCTAGTTCACAACTTGTTCAGGGGCAGCGAGAAGTCACCACCTCTTTATCCTACAGGATGCTTTGCACATGTTTTATAAGAAAACACCATATTGAATTAATTACATCACTCAGTGTATGAGTCATAAACGTTTGTGAGCTTTTACAAGGTCAGCGCCCTCTTGGTTGGCTTCATACCCACGCTGAGAGAGGCTGAGCGCCTGGAGGACAGAGGATGCTTTGCACATGTTTTATAAGAAAACACCATATTGAATTAATTACATCACTCAGTGTATGAGTCATAAACGTTTGTGAGCTTTTACAAGGTCAGCGCCCTCTTGGTTGGCTTCATACCCACGCTGAGAGAGGCTGAGCGCTTGGAGGATAGGAGAACCTTGAAAATGTTTGACAGCTAATGTTGCTGCCAATAAGAAGCTCAGAGACAAACAGCCACTTCACTACAAGGAGTTTCACCTAACTGCCATATTAATAACTGAGTTCACTCTTTTGTTTTGTTATTTAAGTGATATGATATTCAGAAAAGGCTAAATGGTTAACAAATGATTTCAGTTAACTAAAATCTCTTTTTTAAAATTATATTGCGAGTATTGGCCAGGAGCAGTTAACACACATGAAACTGAAAGCACATGGCATCCCACCACCCTGGCAAGCTATTCACTGAGATCAGGTGATTATCTACAGTAAGTTGGATTTTTAGAAGGACACACTGCTTTTGAGCTGAATTAAAGTTTCCTTAATACCACCATCTAAATTTTATTCACTGCCACTTTACTGAGGTTGAGGCAATAATCTGAATGGACATCTCAAACCAAAACTGTCTAAATGAATAGATGTTTTTTTTTTTTTTTTGATGAACTGACCCTTTATAATATAGAGGTTTCCTTCTCATGCTCCTCCTGCTGTCCTCTGTTCCGTGTGCAGTTGACTGCTTCTCTGACCTGGCTGGTGAGGATGTCCTCAGATGTGGAGACCAACATAGTGGCTGTGGAGAAAGTGAAGGAGTACAGTGACACAGAGAAAGAGGTACACAAAAGTAGCCATCATAGGGATTGGACTCTTTGGAGAGCTGTGTTTTTGGAGAGAAGTTTTCCTCGAATCCCTCTTCCTTCTTGAAAATGCTAGAAAACACAGTTTAGAATCTTTTTGTTTTTTTATATTTATTTTGTTGTTGTAAGAGAAGTCTAGGCACCAGGAGGGCATTTTAATTACATGCAGTGATGGTGACATCAAAACCACACACAACAGCCATGATTTCTCTGTCAAGTCCAGGATGGTATGGGTGTGAGGGACGAGTTAAAGGTGCAATAAGCTGATAAACATGAAACCTTTCCAGAAATGAAGCCATTTCCCCTCAGCGACCCCATAAATGGCACAACATGGTATCACACGGTATCACTGACTGCAGTTCTAAAGCAAAGAGAGAAGTATGAGTTAATTTCAAGAACAGTCAGGCTAAGAGCAGTGACGCAGTGCGTGGAAATTTCAAGTGTGTTTTTGTGGCCATAGTTAGAAGTGTGTGCTGATGCACCTACATCCACATCCAGGTGAGGTGTTAAACCGGTGGCAGTAGGAGCAACAGCTGTAGTAACTGTTAATCACATACAAAAGGTGAAATTCAGGTCCAGTGTTCTTTGTGTGGACCTTTTTCCAGGTGACAAAACACTTACAGTTAACTTGTATAGTATCAAATTAATAAAACACAATTTATTGTTAAACAACTATATAAAAAGCTATTGAAATTGCTCTAATCAGGTAAAACATTCCAATGCTTCTTACACATTGCTCTTCAAGTTTATTTTGTTTATTTAAATGTGTCTCCTCTGACCACCAGGCAGAGTGGAAACACGAGCCCTCCAGTCTTCCCCCAGGCTGGCCCACTGATGGTTGCATAGACATCAGAGGCTTTGGCCTACGCTACCGCCAAGATCTGGACCTGGCCATTCACAACATCACCATCAGAATTAACGGAGGAGAGAAGGTAAGCCTGTACATCAGCCATTGTCGTAGCACCCGAGTCCAGGGCTCAAACTCGTGACTTGACTTGGACTTGAACACCAATGACTCGGACTGACTGCATTGAACTCGGAAGTTGGAGACAGTGGCTCAAGATATTGATAATAAAATGTGTTCACCCACACCATGCTGTATCTGGCACACTACCATCGAAGCGTACCCTCCACCTGTCTATGAATGATTTTTATTAGAGATGTCCTAATCCAATATGAACATCGGTATTGGCGCTGATATTGGCAGATATTCAGTATCAGCCAGAATAAAGCTGATCCAATTCCGATCCTTATTTAGAACTACAGTCATGTATTTGAGCGGACTTGGTCGCGTTTTTGAGAGGCACATGTCACACAGCTGATAAGCTGCTATGTTAATCAGTCCAGCTGTGTACACTGCCTGCGTGTGGGTGGGAACCTGAAGGCTATTTTTTAGCTTGAAGTCAGTGTTTGGAGCTACATGTGTAAACTGCTCCACTGAATACACCAGAACAATGAAAGCTCAATAGCTCTAACCAGAAATACATCAGGCATAAACAGTTAAAACACACAACCTCTTACATCAGTCCTCCTGAACATGCAGTTCTGGTGTGTGTAGTTTTTATTTGATGTGTTTTATCATGGGTTCGATATACTGTAAATAAAGATGCACATATATATATATATATATATATATATATATATATATACAGTAATTCCTCATCATCTGTTTTATGGCTCCTCTGTCTGTGCACCAAGTGCTTCTTACATGCAAGTGAACATGTGCCTGATATAAACATGAGCACAAGCCTCCTGTGATGTTACAATCTGCACACTAGGGCTGTACCCGACTAAAGATTTTGTCAATTGTAATTTAATCTGTAGTTCTTAGAGTGTGTCATCCAGCTCCCAGTTATTCTTTTATTCATATCAATAATTTAAGATAAACATAATTTGGAGCCAGGATGTGATCTGGTATTTGGACCAAAAAGGTCCAATATATATTGCACTAGATTAACATGAATTATAGTATGTCAGATATTTAATGAACTTTTACTGTAGGTAAATATAAGTATCAGATCAGAATCTGCATCGGCAGACACTCAATATAAAAAAAAAACAAAGCCTGGATTGGGACATCTCTAATTTTTATGTTATCAAATCACTGAGCAATATGGTGATGCAATAAACTGTTAAGTTTGGTACCCACAAACTGACAAGTGATGATCATCTCATTTACACACCCAGTGTTTCATAGTGTGTGTGTGTGTGTGTGTGTGTGTGTGTGTGCGTGTGCGTGTAGTTACGAGTGCATTTGTTTGGCTATTGTGTAACACACAGTAAGTAAACTCCTTTCAAAATGTTGAGAACTGCATCAATTTAATGTAGACCTTGATGAATCAGACTCGGGTAATAGGGACTCAGCTTGGACTGGAACACTGGGGACTCGAGGCTTGGCTTGGACTCAAAGGTTTAGTGACTCGACTACAACACTGACAGCACACAGCAGGCAGTAGTGAACTTCCAGTGCTCTACATTCTGATTGTGGCTGAATTGATGAGGGACTGTCTGTACTGAGTTTGACTGTATAGTTGATGTATGTGTGTGTACAGTATGTCTATGACCATCTACTGACATTTCTACCCAATCCCAAGGTGGGGATTGTGGGGCGCACTGGAGCAGGAAAGTCGTCCCTAACACTGGGGCTGTTCCGGATCATTGAGAGAGCAGAGGGCCACATCTTCATTGATGGGGTGGACATTGCTCAACTGGGCCTCCATGAGCTCCGCTCCAGAATCACCATTATCCCACAGGTGAAATATTTCTTTCTCTTGTTCTTTCATGATACAGCACCTCTAGCAGCAAAGCTAGAAATTGCAACTCATGCTTGCGTCACGTTAAGATTTTTTCAGGAGACACACTCAAGAACCTAACGCATAAAATCGATCCTGCGTAGCTTGAAGCGTCTGTGTACTTACCTAGGGAATGTCTGGGCCCTAATATGTTCAGTCAGTAGCAAAATCTGGGGATGAGGAGGCTTTCATTCACATGTAAACCAAAAAGGCATCTCTCTGTAAGTTATTTACATGCTAATAATAGAGTTTGCTTGGTTCTGATGAGCTAAATGTTGTGAATGAGATTGTGGATCATAACCATAATGTTTATGTGGGAACATTACATTAATACACATCTAACAAAGTTAAGCGATGATTTTAGAAAACGTCCAAAGATACTGTATATAGTAGCATGTGAAAATATAGAAAGAATTCTAGGCAAGACAGTATACGTTATTTCCACCCAAATTTTATCCAAAACATTTGTGTGCACACACGTGGCCATGCATGTATCCCAGGCAGCACCTCCCCACTGGAAAATATATTCCCGTGCCCTTGTTTTTTATTTTTCTCATATTTTTATCTCTACATATATTTTCAAATATTTATTACTTCACATACCACAACACTGATCAGTTAACAGCAGTAATTTGTAGCTGTTGCTCCATGTTTCTCCGAAAGGGACAAAGAGCAAAGAGAGAAAAAGGAGCAAGGACGGAAAGTTCAGACTTGTGAATGTGATTTACTTCTCAGGAGACAAAGGAAAGGCAGTTGTGAGCAACACAGTTTTCTTGTGGGCAGTTGGCTCACTCCTTCTGAATATTTCATGGGCAGCACCCTTCTAAGGAAGAGACAGAGGAACAGGGCACAGCTAACTGAGAAATCCAGACAACACAGTTGGTCCCATGATGTGATGCACTGATATATGGCTCACTCTCTCCTCTTCAGGACCCGGTGCTGTTTTCAGGCTCTTTGAGGATGAACCTTGATCCTTTTGACTGCTACTCTGATGAGGAAATATGGAGGGCTCTGGAGTTCTCCCATCTCAAGAGCTTTGTGTCTGGCCTGCCCAATAAACTGAGCCACGAGTGTAGTGAAGGTGGAGGGAACCTCAGGTATAGTTGTTTTTGGCGGCCTGTTTTAATTTTATTTTTAGTCTAGTCTTTGTGTGAAGCTGTCATTTTAGTTTTTATTAGTTTTAGTCACGTTCATACTCTTTTTAGCCTAGTCAAGTTTCAGTCAACTAAAAGTCTGAGCATTTCAGTCTTATTTTAATCAGAATTATCCATGGCTATTTTCATCTAGTTTTAGTCGACGAAAACTGATGACATTTAGTCTAGTTTTAGTCAATGAAAATTGTATTTTAGTAATGCAATTCTATTTAACCCAGTCAATATAGTATAAGTATCTAGTAGTATAGAGGAAACCAAACGTTTCTTTTAGTCAAACCCATTTCAAACAAGGTTATCTTATTATATTATTGTTACCTTATAGACTCAAGAATACATCCAATACACATTTTGTGTGATTTTGTGGCCACATTTCTCCCCATCTTTTTCCACAACACATTGTTTTTTTTTTCCCACTTCTATGTAATGAAAGTTTTTCCAAATGTCATTTATTCTCCCATTTTTTCTCCCAAAGACGAACCCCGTCTGGCCGGCCATCAGTTCCTTTCTCTGTGTCAGACTTAACTTTGTTTGTTGTCGTCTTCTAAATAATCCCGCGAGTGGGGCTTAAGGAAGTGACATCGCCTGCGTCTGCACAGTGTGACCTGATGCAGCCCCTGAAGCGAAACACAGGAAACAGAAATACTGCAAAATAATAATAATAACGTGACTGAACGAGATGAAATAACATAACATTTCATTTCGTCTCGTTTTTGTCAACGAAAATGAAGAGACATTTTAGCATAGTTTTTATTTTGTAAACCACATTTAGTCTCATTTTTTCATCAACAATATTGCATTACACATTTAATTATAGTCATCGTCACATGACCAGCATTTACGTTGCCTCGTCTCGTTTTCATCACGTGATAAAGGTTCGTTGACGACAATATTTAGTCATAATTTTCGTTGACGAAAGCAACACTGACCTCGGGTATAACTGCTTTATACACAGCCATGCAAATTACATTTACCCCTCAGGAGCAGAGACAACCAAGCCTTTGCCTTATATGAGACACGTATGTAAATATACCGTATATACTGCTTCTGCTTAAATTTTCTTTTGATGAAAACTTCAACTTTCCTCTCTGTTGACCTCTTATTTCCACAGTACTGATTCTATCTGTCCAACACTGGTCACCTTATGCTCACCACTCTGCTCTGCAGCACACTAACACTGTTCTTACTCACTAATTAAGTTGCTTCTACTTAGATGGTTTTTCAATCCGTATTAAGCTCAGTTACAGCCACGACTTCTTGCACAGTTATTTCATAGTAAAAGCCTTTTTGTAGTTTAAATTACTTAATCGTCTTTACTGGTAGACAACACAATGTGAAAATTGTCTCCACTAGACAGCACTCAGAATGCAAATGTCCACAAAGGGGCAACTCTGTTTCCCCATAATGCCATAAAAGCAATATTCCCATGATAGATCCTCATAATGTGCTTGATTGACCACAAACAAGCTGTTTGTTTATTTGATCAGCACTGACCTGGACCTGAGCCCAAATGGACTTAAGGAACAAGTGTTTGCCTGTTTGTTTTCCATCCAGTGTGGGTCAGCGGCAGCTCGTGTGCCTGGCCAGAGCTCTGCTAAGGAAGACCAAGGTCCTGGTTCTAGACGAGGCCACAGCAGCTGTGGACATGGAGACAGACAACCTGATACAGTCCACCATCCACTCTCAGTTTGAGGACTGCACCGTCCTGACAATAGCACATCGCCTTAACACCATCATGGACTACACCAGGTCCCATACACACGTACACACTGTTTCATTACACAGTGCTGTGATACTGTATTTTAATACTGACATATTTTTGAGTGTGTCAGTCAGTTCGTATTGTTCTGTTATCTTAGTATTGTTGAAGAAATACTCAGGTCCTGTTCAGAAGTTTGCTGTATTGGGGTGTTTAATGGTATGCCAGCATATTGTGAGTTTACAGACCCAGAGAGTGAGTCTGAGAAAGTCAACTGAGAATAATGTCAGAGTAACTCCTTTATACAGTGGACCAAAGGCCATAGAGTATACAAAATATAGATGTAATTAGTGGGATTACACCTCTCAGTCAATGGGTTTTTATCATTCAGGATTTTACATATAGATGCTAGGGCCTGGCATACAGTTTATAACGACAGAGGTGATAAGAGCAAGTGATAGCAAAGAGGAAGAAGAAAATGGTCCCAGTCTATTCTTTAATATCTGAAATGAACAATGTTTGTATGTGGGATCAAAACTAGACCAGTCAGTCTTTCCAGGATTTTTGCAGCCTAAAATGCAGCTTTTCTAAAACTAAAAATATTTGTGATGCATGCTGTGACATTTTTAGGGTTTTTTTTTTCCCAAAGAAATTGCAAGAGCAAGTGAAAATCGGAAAAATAGTTGCTTTTTTGTGTAATTCATTAAAAATCTAAGGCAGCTTCTTCTGATGAGAATAAACCTCACTGTTCAGAGTGTGCTACGTAATCTTAAATAAGCTTATTTTCATTTAAATATTCTCTCACTCTTTC